>NC_143387.1:10425473-10736862 GCF_980474605.1 Leiobunum rupestre | reverse complement strand
GGTACAAGACCATTTGGGTAGAAAGCCGTGTTGATTTTTCGAGAAAAATGACGAAGCCATCAGGTTTTGCAGAAGAAAGTCTTTGACAAGTAATTCTAGGAGTTTGGCCACCTGATTAGTAAGACTGATGGGCCGGTAATTTTGCGGTTTGGTTGGGTCCCCTTTCTTTGGGATAGGAGTGACGTTGGGTCAGGAAGGCCTGTATCCAGCGAAGGGGGTAGCCTGAGATATCCGCGGCCTGGAGACTCCGGAAAAGTTGGTGATGGGGGACAGTATCGAAGGCCTTCTGTATGTCGAGTTAAATCACGTCAACGGCGTGCCCAGATTTCAGGGCAGAGGTCCAGGAGTTTGATGCTTCCAAAAGGTTCGTGGTACAAGGCCATTTGGGTAGAAAGCCGTGTTGATTTTTCGAGAAACATGACGAAGCAGAAGAAAGTCTTTGACAAGTAATTCTAGGAGTTTGACCGCCTGATTAGTAAGACTGATGGGCCGGTAATTTTGCGGTTTGGTTGGGTCCCCTTTCTTTGGGATAGGAGTGACGTAGGCCGTGCGCCGGTCTTCGGGAACATGACCCGTGCTCGAACTTAAGTTGAATATGTACGTCAAAGGGCCGGCAATACTGGTTGCAGTACATTTCAAAAGGTTGGGGTGAATATTGTCAGGGACAGGTGCCTTAGCTGAATTTAGGCCTTTCAATTTTTTCAGCATGTTAACATAGGAAACTTGGAAAGAGTCATCTGGGGAAAAGACTGCTTCGCTAGCCTTGTACAAGTTTTCCCAATACAGGAAATCCTTCAGATCCAGATGATATAGTTTTCCTAATCCTTGATGTATGCCACATGATTAAACTCATTCGTAACCTTTTTTCCGATTTTAAAAGGATATATAATGGCTTGACAGATGAGGTAAGGGTAATTTGTATGCACTAAAGAGAGGATAATGTGAATAAATTTCTATTTTAAAACTTTTATTATAGGAAATTGACTGGGAGTTTCTTAAATCTTTACACAATATGCAAACCAAGGAATTCAGGTTTAACTTTCGGAAACAAACTAACCAAATTCCACATCTACTGGAAATCCCAAAAGATGAAGGTCATGCTAACTGTTCAAGCATTGAGTAATTCTGTGGCAAAATCATTAAAATTTTTGGAGGAGACAGGAGAACAAGCTTTCAAAGGTTGCCTCCCAACTGCCAAATTTATCGAACCAATTGCTCGGTATAACGTTAACTAAAATTTAAGTTTCACTGCATTCTTACAAACATTTTATTTTCCTTAGGTGTTTTGACACCCTAAATTCAAGGTCTCCTTTTGCTGAAGGATATAAAGCACCAATTAGAAAGGAAAAGTTTCAACTTACCTGCATGTCTTTGGAAAAAACAAAAGAATTACTTCTTAATCTAAAAGATGTAGAAGGAAATCTTCTCGTGAAAGGTAAAAGGAAGACAGGTCCTTTGGGGTTAGCTATTTCCATCACCAGTATATTGGAGATTTCAAAGAAATTAATAGCATCACCAAACCCACAATTGAAGTAATTTTTTCTAGAATTGATAGCAAAATTAATATTAAATATAACTATTAATTTTATTCTAGTTATGTGCTTACCTACAAGTTTTCTCAAGATCATTTGGAGTTATTTTTCAATACCATTCGTGGGAAAGGAGGGTGGAATAATAACCCTACAACAAAGCAGTTTGAAGGTGCATATAAAAGATCATTAGCTACACGCCTTACCCCAACTCTGACTGGAAATGTCACACCCCTTGACGAGACAGAAATTCCAAGTATTTCCGATATTCAGTATTACGCAAATAAAGGTGACTCTGAAATACAACCAACAATGACACAAGAACTACAGGATCAAGAAGAAGAAGAAATAAATGAATTTCACATATATCAGGAAAGTTCCAGCATTTTTAGAGAAAATGTTGTTTTCTACATTGCTGGTTTTGTTGTTTCACGTCTGATAAAAACCATAAGCTGTGAAATTTGTTTAAATGCTCTTGAAGATCAGGTAAACGAGCACAACTACGCCTACAATAGGCACTCAAGATTTACTCAAATGAAAAATAATGGCGGATTGCATAGTCCTTCAAGAAGCGTATATGAAATGTGCCGCTTGACCGCATCATGCATACGCCAAAATGTGTCAGTATCAATGGCATGCAACAAAATATCTTTAGCCATCGAACTTGTTGTTATACGTAAAATAGTTGACGTTGATATTTGTCCTGACCTCCATGAACACATGTTTGATGCTGAAGTGGGCATCGAACACCACCGCATAAGTCTGATCAAGAAAGTTATTCAATTATATACCAAGATAGCCTTACACAAATTAGCGAAGGATAAGAATTTAGAACTGAAGAAGAACGCCATCAGGCACAAATTTTCAAAACTTATCCTTTTTCAAGGGCAGTAAGTAACTGTCAAGCAGTTTCCTCCAATTTTTCATAGTACTTAAATAATATCAGTAATTAAGCCTCTGTTTTATTTATTTACTTTACCTATTTATTTACATATTTATTTTATTAAAATATTATTTTACCTTTTATATTATTATCTTGTTCATAAATAAAGATATTTACGACTAACAATTTAAATTTAAATTGTTTAAAGCAAAATAAATCGGTTAAAAAACAAAACTAACTCCCACTTGTGAAATTCTTGAGCGCGGTGCCATATTTCCATTTAAATATTTTATCACCTCACCGACAGATAGCGCGTTAAAATGGCGGCCTGCAGAAAATACCGGTCTTCTCCTAGGTGTCACCTCCGTATTCACTGCATTTGAAATATTTTATCTAGACCTCTATATACTTCTTATATCTATGGTTTTTACTCCCCTCTCCAAATTCAGACTTGGAAATAGTGATATTTTTTACGGGGGCCCGCAGGGCCCTCGACCCCCCTTAAGTTTATTTTTATTGAGAGCCACTGGCCCAAGCGGGGGGGGGGGATTGGGGGAAAATTTTAAAATTAGGTAGGGAAAATAGGAAAATAAAAATTGGTTACGTTACTTACATAACATTTATTAACTTTAAAACAAGCAAGTATATTATAATATCACACATAATCATTTGTAACGGCGTATACATCATGTTCCAGAAATTTCCGTAAAATGTTTAATTAATATTTTTTAACCCCCGTTCGAATGATTTATTTTAAGTGCCCACTGATTTTTTTTAAGAGCCATTGGCCCCAAGACTCCCGCTACTTCCAAGTCTGTCCAAATTCATCTGGGAAGGAACTATTTCCGGTCGGTCGGTTAAACGGTTAGAATGGCTAGCCAAATTGTCATATTGAAGCCAATTCGAGACGCGTTTTTGCCCTCATGAGAATTTTGCGTCAGATAAGAAATGCGTCGGCTCACGTGTATAAGGAACATACTAATGTTAATTTTCGATAATATATTTTAATGTATAATGTTACTAAAACTATAAGTATAAGAAGATAATATTATTACTATTATCATCCTCTTATGGTATAAATAATTAAAATTATACGGAATATTTTTATATTACCGGGCAATTTTAAGGCTTCTCATGGAGGCAGAGTTAATTCATTTCGTATAAAATTATCTTTCGGAAAAATATGAAAAATATTCCTTTAGAACTTAACGTATTACTTTGCAGTACGGTATGCAACAAGTGATTCCTTTTAACCAGGTAACATTTTTTGGCATGTTAAGACTTAGCAAAAAACTGAATCTACGTTCGAGAAAAGTTTCCAGCTTTCTAATATTTCAACAAGCACTATATAAATAGTAACTTATGAGTCCTGGCTGTCGGAAATATTACTTCTTAGCAATTTCTGGGAAGATGTTTTATTTAAGCGCCTATTCGACCTCTCAGAAGCAGCACTACTACGAGATTCTTGATTAATAATTTAAAAATTATAATAGGAGCTTAAATAAAACATCTTCAACGAAATCGTGAAGAAGTAATATTTCCGAGAGCCAAGTTACTGTTTTATAGTGCTTGTTGAAATATTGTAAGTTTTTCACCTCTAAACAGAACGTTGTGTTTTTGATAAGCCTTAATATGTCAAAAAGCGAGGGGCATTTATCAACCCGAGCGTGGCTGCTCTACCAAGTAAGACAATATTTTAGATGTAGAAATTTTGAAAAGAAGATGTCGCTACTGCCCTATCGTCGTACGTTAATTTTCTTCGCGCATGGACAATGCCGTAAACATGGGGCTCTATGCTAGACCTTTACTGCGGCAATGACGTTTCGGGACCAGGGGCAAATTAGTTCATCGCAGTCCCTTTTAGGTGAAATTTCCAGAGGGGTGTTGATGAAGGGCAAGGGCAAGGTGATATTCCCTTAAAAACATGCTTATGGCTCATGTTTTGCTGGGTCCCCGGGGATTTAGCCCTCCCCCTGGCCTCCTTTACACAGTAACACCAAAGAATATAATTTGGTAACACAGCCCTGTTTATGTTATAAATTGAAATGTTTCAATAAAGTATGATTATGTACAGCGCTAAAAAAGTATATTATCGCAGTAGATTCTCTCTGCTTTCAATATGCTGTTTGCTCCATGTGTTCTTGGAAATTCAACTTAATTTCGAACTGTTGTACACAAATAGCTATTATTTATAAATTATATTCATAATTTCTTGATTTTAAATATTAGATAATTATTAGTTTAATTTGAAGGTGAGGTATTTTGTATAACAGCAATGGCAAGTACAAGCAGTGCTAAACCACAAAAGATTCCGAAAGTGGCGAAAGTAAGTTACAATGCTATTAAAATCTCATAATTTTTATATTACTCGTGCTTCAATTGGCGCCTATAGATGACTTTTGTTTTCAAAATCACGAAAACTAGCTCTTCAAAATGTTATTAAAGATGTTGAACGAACAATTTAGCTAAAATACTGTCATACCATTTGTTATAAGATCCAATTTAATTAGTTTGTGTTAAAAGTTTATTTAAAGTCCTTTTTCATTTAAATACTTCTGGTAATGTCTTTAACTGTTTAACAGTAAGGTAAAGTAGAATATATACCTTTTGCCTTTAAGTTATGAACTGATGTATTAGTCAATATCTCAATTAATGTATATATGTTTAAACAGTAACTAGATCCTTGACAATGACATTGGCCTGTACAATAATATTTGAAATTGCCCTACATAAATCAGGTTACACTCCGACAAAATGCATGTTTTTCAACAATGCTAGTACAGGTCCTAATTATATTATCATAAAATAAACTTAAACATAATTTAATCTAACTTCATCTCATTGAAAGTTCAAAGTAAAATCTTTAAAGTAATACTTCATTGTATGTTTTCTAATACAACATGTTATTTGGCCATCAAGAAAAATTATTACCGATAATGTTGGCCAGCTGGGATGTTATATCTTAGAAGTCTCTATGGTCTATTTCGGCAGTGAACTTAGAGTGAAGTTCAAAAATTTCGTTACCTGCTTTTTCTCATTAGTATAATATAAAAAACTACTAACTGACTGAGATCTTTTGAATGCCAATCAATTTAATAGACTATGAAATTCAATAACTTAAAAAGATGAACTAATTTGAAGAATAAGTTTTTAATCATGATTTCTTTTTTATGCATAATATTATTGGTACTCAAATTTTAAAGCCAGTTTTTCTTAATAGATTAAAAGTATTAGATTTTGCAAGAATAGTTTATTTGCATGGGGATTGCTTATTCTTTCACTGTTTTGCTAAGAATAGTTGTTACTGTCAAATCTTTAATTTATATTTATGTTTTATAGGTGAAAAATAAAACACCAGCTGAAATTCAAATTACAGCGGAACAACTTTTAAGAGAAGCCAAAGAGAGAGATCTTGAAATTTTACCTCCAGTAAGTGTCTGATATATACGCTCATAAGCAGTGGCGTATTAACCCATGGCATGGACCCTAGGATTCTAGCTTCTTTGGGCCCCTCAACATCCCCCTCCCCCTTGTGATGCATGGGCCCTAGGTTTTAGTTCGTAAGCCTATCATTATGCAAGGTATGAGAAGTATTTTTGATGGTGGTAAATGTTAGGCATAATAAATCGGCACCTCCTTGCGGCTTCAACCTCCCCCAGAAATATTTCATAAATAAAGAGAGTGATTTTTAATAAAAATACATGATTACCTTCGGTGGCGTAGCTAAAGTGTCCGGTGGCCCCCCTCCCTGCAAACCCTTTTGCCCCCCCCCCCTATTATCAGTGGCGTAAATAAGGGATGAGTGGATACCTCCTCCATTATGGGGCCCCTTGAAGTCACCCCCTCACATTGTGGGGTCTGCCAGGTTATTATTTACTCCACTTATTTAAATCACCTTCAATGGATTTAAGAAAATGTACAAAATTTGGCTCTCTAGCAATGTCAATTCAGAGGAAAACTTACTTTAATTTAATCTATCTGCAAACTGAGTTAATACTTTTAGGACTTTTTTTAAATGATGATTGCACTACTATCTTATTGCGATATAGTTAATTTCTTCTCTCATGGACAATGCCGTTTATACGGGGCCTTAACTGAGGGTGGTCTTATGATACAATTTATAATGTGGTCTTTTTTTCTATCCATAAAACTGCATATGGGTTTCTACCTTTTAAGTTTCCATTTGTAAAAATTATTCCCATCCATGTTCAGCTGGTGATGAAAACGAATGTCATAAGGTTGTGTAGGTCAGGGATTATAAATGGGTTGCCTTCCTTGGAGAGAGCCATGAATAGGTTTGACGCATGTTGGACAATTTTACATCCTTTGCTTCCGAAAGTTTCATGATGCAAAGACGACTTATTGCTATGACTTATCCCAGCTACATTCCCTGAAAAAAGGATTGGCTTCTTTTAAAGAAAATGAGCTAGCCCAGGAATATTTTACTTAAAATAAAATTAACACTAATGTGCATTGAATATAGTACTACCAAAATTAATTAATCTATCTACATAAACAAGTAATATTAAACTACTAATGCTGTAGCCTACGAAAAAATTTTGGTTGAATGTGGTGTATGGTATATCTATTCACTTAGGTATGTGTCAAACGTACACGCCATTTCGACCACACACACAAAAAAAGAAAATTCTAATTAAAATGCTAAAAACTAATTGAAATATGCGTCGAAATTTTTTTATGACAAGGCAAAATATTTTCATTACGGTGTCTTAAAAATATTCAACTTGGAAAATCAAACTTGACAAATTTTTCCCAAATAGAGACCTAATATTAACAACAAAGGTATTAATAGAATGTTTGTAATCCCCAATCATCGCGTTTTTTTTCTGAAAACCAAAAAACTCCTCGGATTGCATATTATTTGGTATTGTTTTGGACAAAAATACTCAAATATTGAAGTGAACATTTTAGTTAACAAAATAGTAGAATTTCCGCAATGTGTTTTGGTTTAAAAACACAAAAGAATTAATTTCTGAGAGGAATTTTAAAGAATCATTTTCTGATGGGAAATACGGTCAAAATTCCAGGGGACCATAATCTCATACTACTTTTGGTGGCTCTTGTACCTAGTGAAGGGTCAATTTTGACTGTTTAAAGCAGTCCCTCGAAATATACAAATATATTTCACTACTGTGTGTTTATAAGCCCTATTTTTTTCTCCACAATACATGAGCTAATAATTAACCTTGTTTGTTTACAATTAGCCTCCGAAGCAGAAAATATCTGATCCTGAGGAACTTGGAGAGTATCAACTACGGAAAAGAAAGGTAACTTTTTATCTCAAGACCTGTCTAATTACTTTTATTATTATTAATTCCTAGTATTCAAATTAAATAACCAGAAATTAAGCTAGTTCATTGTTTAATAAAAAATTTTATGGTTTAGTTCCTGTTAGAATGAAGTGTGAACCTAAGTTTACACTTGAAATACCAACACTAATACTGTCCATTTTCTCTAATGAATTGAATCACGCTAGTTTAGGTTAACTGAAGTGAAGCATCTTTAAAAAAATGATAATTTGAAATATATTAGTGAAATTAAAACTTACTTAAGTGGTTTTGTTACAAGAACAAATTAAAATGTTATTTAATGTTTTATTCTTATAAGTAAATTTATTCTGGTATATAAGAATCAGAATTTATAGAGGGAACTTTTCCTTCAGATTGGTAGCAATATTTTACTTTCATAAACAACATAAATATATTAAAATGAGTACAGTATTTTTACATAGTAATTGTATGGTATTAAAATAAAGTTTGGTTTAATGAAGTAAATTTTCTTAAACCTTTCGAAATGGTTGAATTTCCATATTTTCAATATCCAATATCTTTTTCAAGGCATTTGAAGATAACATCAGAAAGAATCGCAATGTCATCAGTAATTGGATTAAATATGCTCAATGGGAAGAAAGCCAAAAACAAATTCAAAGGTTTGATATCATATATTATAATTGTCCCATTATTTTTTTCAATTTCTAACCTTTTTTTATAGAGCTCGTTCAGTATTTGAAAGGGCCCTCGATGTTGATCACAGAAATGTTACATTGTGGCTGAAATACGCTGAAATGGAAATGAAGTAAGTTAAAAATAATTGTTCTTTTATAAACTAAAATGTGCACATATAGAATTTTATGATGGTTCTCTTTACATCACCAGACAAGAGCTTTATTATGTTCCTATCACTTGTAATTTGGACGTGTGCCAGAAACTCCTATGTTTCTCATGATATTAGCTTGCGCTCGTAGACTCGGTGAAGTGAAGCTGTGACATACTGGGCAACATTTTATCGTTAAGCTCTTTCACCTTTATAAAATTAAATTTTAAAGCATGCTTTTACTAGTGAGTAGTCTGGGTCTTCTTAGTTAAAACTTGGAACATCTTTGAACTTTCTGATTCTTAAAAAAAATTATGGAAAACCTTACCACAGTCGAAGATACTATTAAAAGTTCAGTTTTGTAAATAATACCAGTTACAATTTGGACAACCGGGATCCTTTATTTTGGTCAGTTGCTGTAAGTCATTAAAGGGGTGGAGAAGGTAGCGTAAAGATGGGTTTACACAGTGGATCAGATTGTGATGTGTGTTAGAAATTCCATAATGTAGGTAGTTTCAGGTTGTAATATACAAGCTACATTTAATGTCACGTCTTAAAAATTGTTTTACTTCCTTTGGCGTATGCCATTATCAATCGTTTTATGTAGTATCATTATATCACATGGTTTTATTTTAAAGGAATCGTCAAGTTAATCATGCAAGGAACATTTGGGATAGAGCTGTTTCTATATTGCCCAGGATAAATCAGTTTTGGTACAAGTACACCTATATGGAAGAAATGCTTGGAAATGTTGCAGGTGCAAGACAAGTGTTTGAGAGGTGGATTGAATGGGAACCAGATGAACAAGCATGGTACACTTACATAAATTTCGAGTTACGATACAAAGAAATTCAAAGAGGCAGAGCTATTTATGAACGCTATATCCTTTTATGTCTTGTTAAGCACCTATTTGCATTATAATTTTTTAGCGTAGAGTTATTGATGAACTCTACTTAGACTAATGCAAGAAATTTTGTCCCAAATTGATGTTGCCACTGTCCATGGTTGTTGATTTTAGTTTTCTTTAATTGGGGATGTTTAGAGGGGTGTTAAAAATCAAGTTAGTTAAAAGAAATTGTAATTTTCTAAATAGTGATGGGAATTAACCTATTGAATTAACCCTTTTGTGTGAAGGAATAGATGTATACATGGCAATTTTAAGCCTAGCATTTGGGCTGAGGGGTTACAACTGAGTAGACAACAATAGTATGTATTCTGCCATCTAGGAGCAACAAACACAAGGAGAATGCAGCTAGCCTTTAAACACTAACGCAGTGTTTGTACAACTTGCATTGGACATTTGAACCTTTAACCTGAACGTTATACGGGTGGGGAAGACAATTACAAATTTTTCCCCTTCTGATGGCAGCTGGCGCTAAAGCTTCTAACCAATGACTTTGGATGGTTTGCGTTCTCCTTGTGTGAGGTGCTGTGTTTGTTGCTCCTAGCTGCCACTAAAAACTTTTACCTTGGGTATATTGTAGCTCCATTCCTAGTTAGTTATTTTTTATCATAAATAGAGTCTCTAGTTTTTTCTAGAGGAGTACGCTATAGATATTTCCCACAGCATGGCTGTGCTGCTTAAATGTTAAAGAACTGAATTTTACACCTATAGGACATAAATTATGGTACTTAAAAATATGTGAAATACCATAGGCTGACAAAAGTTTTACACCACTGAAAAAAGGTTAAAATTAATTTTTTTTAATACGTCACTGGTGTAGAGCTAGAATTGCACTCGAAATGCATAAATGTATAAAAAAAAATTAAGTCTCACGTTAGCATATCATTTAGTAAATTGTTTTGTCCTTTACAAATACAACATTTCTAAACATGCAACAAATCTTATTTTTATTACTTTGCGTCCGAGACATGTATTAATGAAGTGTCAATGTTTTCAGAGCATACAGGCTGGTTACACCATGCTAAAAAATATTTTAGTTTATTGAATTCAATCAACAGAGTACAATATTGCAGTTCTTCTCCATCTATTGGCATAAAACGTTACAAAACAATCGCGGGGTTTCACCGTAATAATTTGACCCCACTGTACCAAATTATTCCATGTGTTAAAGGCAGATAACTGTCAGTTTTCCTTAACTCTAATTTTACTTGTGACGGTTCATCCTGATGTAAAAAATTGGGTTAAATTTGCTCGTTTTGAGGAATCCCATGGATACGTAAATAAATCTAGACAAGTATTTGAAAGAGCTGTTGACTTTTATGGAGAGGACTATCTCAATGAAAGACTGTTTATTGCATTTGCTAAATTTGAGGAAAATCAAAGAGAGGTCAGTCACTTTGCATGAAATGTTACCTAATGATTTAAGACATACTAGACTTATTAAGAGACAATTGGAATATCCCTATTTCAATTAAATGGCTGTAATAGAAATACACAAGCAAAAGTAAGTTGTTCTAACACTTATTGTGGGTCTGCTATTCCAAAATCCAAGGAAGATAAAAGAATGAAACGCCAGTCTGACAGAATTTCGCAGCCTACCCGTTCAAGGAAATTTTTAACTATTTGGGGGGTAAAAAGGGGGAAACGATCTACGATATTAAGTAGCTAACGCCATCACTTTTGGCTTGAAACATATGCTGTGTATTCTGCTATATTATTTGGTACATCTAAACCTTTCTCGCAATTTTGGCGTGTAAAAGCAATAGATTCCCACAAAGTATGTTTCATCTTAATCTTAAATAATGAGCAAAGTTTGTGTGTTTATGTTAGAAGAATTCTGAAGAGCTTTCTTAAATATAGCTCCGCAATTTTCTTTTAAAAATTCGGAATTGTATAGAGGACCTAATATTGAAAAGTAATTAAAGCATAAGCTTTGGCGATTGGCCCAGGCCTCAAAGCAGGTAAATATTTCCAAGGAAGGTTAAAGAAGATTAATTACAGATTCTTTAATCTTCCTTGATTTTTCTTACGTTTTGAAATCTCCAAATCTTCCTTTCCAATAAGTATGATCTCGTTTAATCGAATACATGATTTCACAGTTTTGCTTCTGACTAGATTTTGTACCCGTATCATACAGGCTGTATGATGTCGCTAGTTCAGTCAACTTTCACTCTCTTTATTGGATCTGAACTGAACTAAAGAGTTTTACCCCCCTGCGAACCTTGAACGGGTATTCTGCAAAATTCCATCAGACTGGCATTCCATTCTTTAATCTTCCTTGCCAAAACCATGGTATATTTTTACAATATTTTAATAGCGTATTGAATTAAATTTTAACTGTGTAGGCATACACAAAAATTTACAAGTGAGTTTTCATAATAGAAATCTAGTTAGCCACTTAATTTTTATAGCCAATCACTTATCACACCGCGATTAAGATTACCTATTCAATTGCAAGGTCACATCTCTATTAACGAGAAATGTGATACACATTTTTATTTATAATAATAATCTATTCATGTCTAAAAAATAACTCATGTCTTCATGAGTCATTATGACCCTTATGTTTATTGTATTATTATTGTACCATTTTTTGGTGTTGGTATCTGAAGTTTTTAATTTGAAGTGGAATAGGTATTTCTGTAGGTCATGTGTAAATGTTTTTCTATGTTATCAGCTATAGTTATTGAAAATAGAGAGCATGCACTTGAGTCGATAAAGATTTTGGAATTTGAAGTCCACGTTTGTGAAGCGGTGAAAAACATTTCAAACTCAAAATTTTTTGTTTTATTATATGGAAACACCTATTATGGATGAATATAAAAAAGGAAATTACTTCCATATACCATTTATTAAAAAATTATGGACTAGCTAGCAGACAATGATAGGAATTACTTTCAAAAAAAATATAAGAAATATCTTCTAAAAATTGGAAATTTGTTTCGTTTTTATTTGCTTTTATTATTTTATCTTTAATTAGCATGACAGAGTTAGAGTAATTTACAAATATGCACTTGACCGAATTCCAAAAGAAGAAGCACAAGAGTTATTTAAAAACTACACAATTCACGAGAAGAAGTATGGAGATAGAGCTGGCATTGAGGATGTTATCGTCAGTAAAAGGAAATATCAATATGAAGAAGTAAGTTTTTTGGTTTTTGTGATCTAGACACTTAATTAACCTACTTTGACAATTCGCTTGGTTTCCACTAGCTGGGGGTGCCCACAGCATAGTGGTTTATCGCCCTTGGTTGTGGTTTTTGATGGTTCATAAACTCTTTTGTTTAAACAGAGATTTGGTTATCCCGACAGTGTTGCTATTTCTGTTTTTGGGAATTCCTTAAAATAATAACACATCTAATTAGAAAAGCTCTGGCATCAGTGGAATGCTGGTGCAGGAAAGTTTACATTACTTTTAACCGAAATAAGACTGTTCTTACAAATGCATACCAGAATATTTCAATTCTATTTTTTTTTTGGAACTACCTTATAAGCAAAGACCACAGAAGTTAATATCTCAGTGTAATTATTGATATCAAACTAACATGATAGTCTCATCTTGAATATAGTATCAAGGCAAATTATGGGGCTTTTTGTTTTGAAGTTGTGGCTATCCCATGCAATTGTGCTCCGGTGGCTAATGGCTACATGTACACAGTGCAGTCTGAACTGTGAACTCTACAAAGGCTAGCTTATGTTGGTATTACAGGAGCCATGAGAACTGCCCCAAGTGTTTCGTTGAAATTCGTTCGCCTGGATATTCGCCCTATACGGGATTTACGAGAGCATTTCTGTGGGCGCCGTCATAAGATGTCGGCACGCCTTTTTCATTGGCTGACATTCCTTGTCGGTGCATAGAAGCCGGTAGCTTCCACAGCACTAGCCTCCAAAAAGGGGGGGTTACCTCGTAAATCGCGTATACATCTTATTTTAAGAAAGCATCCAGTGTGGGTGAATACAGGATTAACCTGGTGGGAAAGTAATTCCACTAACAAAGAGACTACCCGAGGTGTTTATCTCCGATTTCGTTCAAACTCTGGTGGTAAGTAGGCCTTCGTGTAACTTGAAAATCCCTAAAAGGGTGGACAAGAACGGGCTTTCGTTTTGCCATGACTACCGAAAATGTTTTTTTACAACTTAAAACCTGATTCTCTGTGCGAAAATTAACCCTTTGAATATTTCTCCAAAATTGGAAAGTTTAATTAGAAACAGAATTCAGAACATGTATAAATTGGGAAAATGTGGTAAATACATGTCAATTTGGGTAAATATACTTAAATTCGGTGAATTGTAGTAAATACATGTCAATTTGGGTAAATATACTTAAATTCGGTGAATTGTAGTAAATACATGTCAATTTGGTAAATATACTTACATTGGGTAAATTGTGGTAAATACAAGAAATTGGTATATTTAGTTAAATATACTTGGGTAAATTGTGAAAAATACACATTAAATGGGTAAATTTGGGTCAATATACGTAAATTTGGTAAATTTGTTGAAACATGGATAAGTTTGTGAAAATTGGTTGAAATATGGATAAGTTTGTGAAAATTGGTTGAAATATGGATAAGTTTGGGAAAATTTGTTGAAATATGGGTAAGTTTAGGTAAATTTTTTGTTTGAAATATGGGTAAGTTTAGGTAAATTTTTTGTTTGAAATATGGGTAAGTTTGTTTAAATATGGGTAAATAAAATCGTTTTTAAATTGTGAAAAACATTTTTGGTTGCCATGGCAAAACAAAAGCCCATTCTTGTCCACAATTTTGGGAATTTTCAAGTTACACGAAGGTCTACTTAACACCCGAGTTTGAACTAAATCGGAGATAAACACCTTGAGTAGTCTCCTTGTAAGCTATATTGATGAACTTTAGATCACTTACCTATTCTAACTGTGGGTTCTGATATAATGGTTTCCAGATCTCATTCAGGTATTATGTGAGAGAAAAGATTGATTGATTTATACAGATATTATCAGTTCTATAATGCTCAAAAGTTCATATTTGTACTGTTGTATTATTGCATCTGTGACTTCTTTCACAGTCAAATCTTTAATTTTTTTATTCATGGATTTATATCATTAATAAATTTTATAAAGCATAACTAAGATTTTTCAAATTCCCTGAATTGTGTTTTAATAATTCCACAGGAGGTTAAAGATAATTCACACAACTATGATGCTTGGTTTGATTATTTAAGGCTCATGGAAAGTGAGCAAGATGTCGAAGCTGCGAGGGATACATATGAGCGAGCCATTTCCAATATTCCACCAGCTAAAGTAAAATTCCTTATTATATTTTTCTATAATATAATTCTAATCAATCATTTTTGTAGTGTTCATTCTAGACTATTTACTTTTAATTCGATGTTTGTTGAATGTTTTAGGAAAAAAGATATTGGAGACGTTATATATATCTTTGGATCAATTATGCATTGTACGAGGAGCTTGAAGTTGAAGATTTTGAGAAAACCAGAGAGGTTTACAAAGCATGTTTGCAACTTATACCACATAAAACGTTTACTTTTGCCAAAGTTTGGCTCCTTGCAGCTCAGTTTGAAATTAGACAAAAATCACTTTCAGCTGCTCGAAAACTTCTAGTTAGTATTCATACTTTTTTGGGCAAAATTAAAGTACAGCGGCCTCATGTGTGTGTTTTTTTTTAGCGGAGAATGTAGCAATTGACGCGTAGATTACGAAGTGATTTTATTTTTGGCCGCAAACAATAATTTTTTTATTGAACTCAATTTTAAAAAATGAGTAATTTTAGGTGATTAACGTTTTTCTGAAGAATAGTTCCTTTGTGTATCCGCCGACACCTCATTTTTGGCGGCCCCAAGCCCCCTTCTGATAATTCACGTTGGGCCATCTGGAATCGTACCTAGTGGCATTGTAATTTGTGAAATCGTATCAACTGAAATAGTAACAAAAATGAAAACAGTGTTGAAGCATTTAATATACAGGAAAATGTACAAATCGCTTTCACTAAGTGACTCGTCTTCAATTGTAGACATGGTAATTTCATTTTTATTTTGCTGAAAAGTAGCACGGACTCAAAACTAAGACGTGTAAAAGTAACACTAACTGAAAGCAAGAGTGAACAAGTTGGCAAGCCAAAATATACCTCTCCTCGGAACAATTGTCCCTAGTGGTATTAAATATATATATAAAGATATCTCCGCAATTCAGAGTTATTTACTAAAAACGTAATCCCGGTTCAATCCCGCCCGGTATAAAATTTTAATTTTAATTAAAATAATTGAGACGAAACAACCAAGTTAGAGTTAGACTTACTAAAACAATGCACAATTGAATTTTACCCTATTTACAGAACAAGATTATCAGTTAAATATAATACGAAGAAAATATTTATGAAAGAAATATCTACAGAGGGTATTTGTATTTTTCTCGCTTACGACATACTTGCCGCATCTTTAATACTCATTTTATTTCAACACTTGCCCTTGATGAAGATACCGTAGAATCATATATATTCGGCATCTGGTAGTGGACGACTCCTAGACTTCCTGTTGACGTTGTGACACATACCGCATGAAAAAGACATATACCGTCCACTTTCCTATATCATATAATGACTCGCACACCCAGGAAATCAATGACTGCATTAGGAATCGTAGATGTCTAAATATCCACACCAATAAAAATGAATTAACAAGAAGCGAAAAACTTACCATTCACAAAGCACAGAAAGCCACTTGACTAAACGACAGCTCGTATATCAATAAATGACCGTAGACGGAATAGTTAGGGCTCTTTATAAATAAAACAAACTAACCCAATTGATGAACTGCATTAAACATCTTCATCAGTCGAGAAAACTTTTAAAATAAATTACGAAGTAATGACGACCCAATTAAACCCAGACCAACATAAGTGTAAGAGGACAATGTAAACAACTTGATATTTTCTTCATAAATGAACTATTACCCTTGGAAACTAATACGCTAAACACACAATAGATTAAAAAAAGACTGATAAAACGAAATATATAACAAAAAAATAACGGGCTCTCTAAGATTATTATAATTTATGAATATTTAATTAAGTATAAGATTAATATAATTTATAAATATTTAATTAAATATTTAAAATGATGTAGGATAAATTACAGTACCTAACGTAAAGGACATTCGCCTAAGCTCTTTTCGAAAAACACTGTAGCTTAACAAGCTTCGGTGGCTTAGTGGTTGGAGTAAATCTGTTGCATGCAGCAGACCCGAGTTCGATTCCATAACACTCAGCACTCAGTCCGTCCCAAAAGTCAATAAAAAGCTGAAGAGAAAACGCCCGTACAAACACAACAAACAAAAACACAAGCACAAACACAATAGACTCAACATTAACACCCTACACATAAACATTACAATAACGAAATATCCAATCAAACTGAGTTAAATCTGTCGCGACGGTGAGTGTTAACGAAAAAAAAAAACATCCAAACCAAGCCCAACCGCAAATTAATCCGTTAACGCTCATCGTCGCACGGTGGTTTTGCCAACCCTTCGACAGTCCTAGCAACTGCGTACGCAATGATTAACCTTTGCACGGAAAATGCGAACGCGTTCGCAGCCCAGACAGACCAACCGACGTACAGACACGGTGATTGTATAACCCCTCCTAGGTAAAAACGAAACAAACGGCTAGTAACAAGCCGTGGTGTAGGCGACAACACGACGAAGATAATTACTAAATTCAAAGAATTTACAAAACTTTAAAATTCCCCGTATTGGCGCCTGACGAACTTTAAAATTCCCGGTATTGGCGCCTAACGGCGCCGCGCACTCTCTTTGCTTGAGCGCTGGGGGCGCGCAGCTCCTCCCCAACCACATACTAAAAAAGCTATGGGCCATCTATAACGCGACCTAGAGGACAGTACCAAGCCTTATGCATCAAGTATATAATTTTAAATTATCTAAATAATAATAAAAAACGTGAAAAGGCCAAAAGAAGTGCAAAATTTTTAATTAAATTAAAAACTGTAATAAGCGTTTGCGGCCAGAAAATACAAAACACCTAGAAATTTCCCAAAATTTACAAAACTTTTAATTTGTTTTATAAACTACCGGAATATCACGTGGAAATTATTAGGACTGAAAAACACGTGGTGTCGGCGAACACACGACGGAAATAAGTACAACAAAAAACGTGAAAATGCTCAAAAATGTGCAATTTTTTTAATTAAATTAAAAAATTAAATAATCATTGCAGCCAAAATCAGGCACAAGCAAAATAAATATAAAAATCAATGAGGCCGCTGTAATTAACTTCACCCCTTTGCAATGTGACTAGTCACTGTATTGGCTTTGTAGTTAATGTTATGAATTTTCTATTTATGGATTCATGCCTTCTGTAGCATAACTTTTTATTTGCTCCTAGTATTTATGTAAAAATTACTTTCTATTCTTAGGGTACTGCACTTGGAATGTGTCCTAAAGATAAAATTTTTCGAGGGTACATAGATTTGGAAATTCAGTTGAGAGAATTTGACCGTTGCCGAATTTTATATCAGAAATTTTTAGAATTTGCTCCCGAAAACTGTACAACTTGGATGAAAGTGAGTGAATATAGGAGCAACAAACACAGCAACCCACACAAGGAGAACGCAACCCGTCAAAAGTCGTGCATTTTCTTGTGTACATTTTTCCTTGGTTAGACATATTATCACCTGCTGCCGTTGGAAGGGGAAAATTTGGATATTGTCTTCCCCTTTCTGGAAAACATTACACATAAAGGTTCCAATGAAATTTATACACAACACTGCGTTAGCGTTTTGAAAGGCTAGCTGCGTTCTCCTTGTGTTTGTTGCTACTATCTGTAATAAACCTTGTTGGGTTTATTACATGTGAAATAGGTAAACTAGGTCAGTGGATTTTATTGAAAATTGGTAAAAATGCTGCTATATGTGTATATGAACATTGAATATAATGTAATTTTTCTAAATATTTAACGGTTAATTTTTTATTAAAAATTATTACACCGCAAAAATATGGCACCATTGAAAGCCTAATTTTTTACTGTCTTAGATAATGTCAAATTGTGAGTTAAGGAAATGGCCTTTTCAAAGAATGCAACCAGGTTATTTTATTATTTAATACTAAAAATATCTTAGTTGAAAAAAACCTAAAACAAGTTTTCTTAGTTTTAACCTGGTTAAATTTCAGTTATTGGTCTAAAATAATTTAAACTAATTATGGCTTTTGTAAATTCAGTTTCACTCTGTGTATAACATTTCACATTAACCAAATGTGATTTTAGGAAACTTTTTAAAAAAAAAACATTTTTTACCTGATCCACAAATTTTAAGTTTTTATATTTTAAATAACATCCAAATACAACCATTTTTCTGTTAAAAATTAAACAATTTTGTTAAAATTCTTAATTTTTTGGTTAACTTCATTAGTTTTACAATTTAATATAACCTGGTTACATTCTTTGCAAAAACTAGGTTTTTTATGGATGTAATAATAATCCTTATTTAGTTATTTTTTAAATTTATCCTACAACAATTGTGGACGCAGTCAATGGATGACTTTTAAGCAGAGTATAGACACTTCCTAGTTTTTTTTTATTTAAATCGAATTTTTAAATATCATTGTATTATCAGTTAGCTTATCTTAAATTAAATGAAATCTGAATTAAATTTAATTACTGTTTAATATTTTGGTTTCCTCAGATTTTCTATGTATTTTATTTTAAGAATATACTATCACACTACTATTTTGAATGTTTTTCCTAAATATTTTTAAGGAGGTAGAAACCGATTATTTGGAAAATGTATGATACATAAATTTTGTAATTTTCATAATTGAAGATTTTATACTCAAAATTAAACATAGGAAACATTTCTATCACACTCAACACCCAATTTAAGTGGAACATATTTTAATAACCCATATTTTTTTACCCTTAGTAGCCATTTGTAAATATTTTAATGCAAAAAAATCTACTTTTCCCTTGTAACAGAGTATCATTTGGAAAAACCCATCCACTTAATTACCTAAGCAATACTTTTTAACGGGGCAGAGGACTTTTATCTCAGAGACAGTATCTCATGGGTAGAGCTCAATACTGATGCCTCACTGAAGTTCACTGTTGTAATGTTTCCATATTTAGTTTCTTGATGACTAATCCAGGTTTTTCTCAGTTTGCAGAACTTGAAACAATTTTGGGTGATTATGATAGAGCAAGAGCTATCTATGAAATAGCAATTCAACAGCCGAGACTCGATATGCCTGAAGTAATCTGGAAAGCTTACATTGATTTTGAATTGGAGCAGTCAGAATTTGACAGGGCTAGGCAAGTTTATGAACGTCTTCTGGAAAGAACTCAGCATGTCAAAGTTTGGATTAGCTTTGCGCAGTTTGAATTTACATATGGTGGGCAAGGTTTACAACAAGCAAGAAACGTTTACGAAAGAGCCAATAAAGCATTACGAAGGACAGATGAGAAAGAAGAAAGACTCATGTTACTTGAAGCTTGGAAAGAGTTTGAGGTATATTGCCTTTGTTAGTTTTCCTTCAACTAAATACATGTTTTTGGATTAACCTGAGAAAATTCCAATAGAATTTATTATATAGATATCCATTTTATGTTGTGGTTCATACTAACGTTTTATTACAGATGGAATATGGTAACACAAATTCTCTTGAAAATGTAGAGAAACAAATTCCCAAGAAAGTTAAGAAAAGAAGAAAAATCCAAACCGAAGATGGGGTAAGTGTTCTTATTTTAAGATTTTATAAAATATCTAATAACAGTAAACATACTACAAAACATAGTGTTACATTGTTAATCAGTTTAAACTAGTCTAGAGGTTTAGTTTTACTTTTAGATTCGAAAAAATTAGGTGAAAATGCTGCTTTATTTAAATATGCAAACAATATTAGACTAATCATGGAATGAAATTTTTTTTTTTTTTTTCGGAATTTACAACTAGTCAGTAATTACCAATTTGGTGGATAAATCTAATAGTGTTTTCCATTTAACTGCTCTCGAGCGCTCTAGATCGTTTTGATCAACATTTTATGTTCCATTTGGGTGCTCTGATTGGCTCCGATCAAGTTTCGCGTGTTCGATTACCCGCTCTCGGGTGCTCAAAGATCGTCCAAAACCGATCTACCGATTTCGACAGATCAACAGATCGAGATCGGAGCAAATTTTTGGGTGTTCACTTTAGATTTTTTGGCAAAATGGCAGACCCGAGACGAGAAAATTCAAATTACTAGCAGCGAAAAACAACAAAGCACGGGAATATGACTATGGAATTTTCCATTTGTGGTCTTACTCTGGTCAATTGGGCGAGATCTACGACGTCGGAGACAGATTTGGAGCAAATCTCGAGTAATCAAATGGAAAACGCTATTATTAGTGTGTATTGTTCTGCATTCAGTAAGAACATCACTCCAATAAACATGATTAAATTAATCTTTATACAGCTATAGATTTTATATTAATTACAGTTAATGATGAAATTATTTGATTGTATTCTTATATTTGAGGTAATAATCTTCTCCTCTTTCACCCCTAACTTTTTGTTACTAAACCTTAAATATTGAAATTTTTATATTATTTGAGTATACACTAAACAGTCAGTAGCGTAGCTGAGAACTCAAGATGCCTCCCCGCAAAAATCTCTATGGGGCCCCTTGTTCAATTTTTTATGGTGAGCGCCCCCCCCCCCCCCCCGCGGGCCTTGTGGACCATCAGCTACGCCACTGTAACCAGTAAAGATTTAACACAAACTTATACATAGGCCTAATTATTGATTCCACTTAATACTGTTGTCATGGAGAAGCCCGAAATTGTTTTATTAGACTACTTTTTTAGCTTTTTGGGTATTACTTAAGTTTGTCGTAATAGATACTTTACTAAAAACATTTTACTTTCAAGTCTGATGCAGGTTGGGAAGAGTACTTCGATTATATTTTTCCTTCGGATGAAGCTGCACAGCCTCATCTCAAACTACTTGAAATGGCAAAAAAATGGAAACAAACTCAAGAGGAAAAAGACCAAGAGGAAATGGAGAATGAAGGTCCAATGCAACAAGATAATGATTATGATGATAGCGATGACAGCTCATCTGATTCTGATAGCAGTACTTCAAAACATGAATCACAAATTAGTACTAGAAAAGAAGCTGAAGTGTTATGAAGTGTATAACTTATACAATCTGTAAATACATGTTTATTCAATTTTATTGTCTCACATTTTTTCCATATTTCCGTTATATTTTTAATAAGAAATGCCGTAACTTGCTAATTTGTGCTGAGTGAAAGGTTGGATTTTTTGGCCACTTCGTTTTTTTCAAAAAAATTAAAAATAAAAATTGTGTTCAAAAAAGCTTTATTTTATGATTTTTATCCTTTTTGTTGTAGTAGGCTATACCCAAGCTAGAGGAAAATAATTTCTATTGTAGTTCTAGTTAGATGAAATAATGACCTTCATCTGGATATAATTCAATTAATTTTAAGTATAGATTAGAAAATTACTCATGAATTTATACATAACAGGGTTCAAGAATTGGTTTGGCAGACATCGTTTTACCCCAGAATAACCAGAAAAGTACCCTTTGGTTGACTGCCACTTTTGTTGCTCTTCAAATCAAAGGATTTTTTTTTTAAATGCTATGAAGATCATGAAAGCTAGGAGAAACAAATTACAAACACAAGGAGAATGCAGCTAGCCTTTAAACACACTAACGCTGTGTTGTGTACAAATTTCATTGGACGAGCCTCTACGCTGAACGATTTACGGAAAGGGGAAAGACATTTTCCGAATTTTCCCCTTCCAACGGCAGCAGCCGCTAAAGCATCTAACCAATGAAAACTGTACACAAAAAAAATGCACGACTTTTGACGGGCTGCGTTCTCCATGTTGGTTGAAAATAAAAGTGCAAAAGACGTTCAAAAACAAAATCATTTCAAGATTTTAGTGGTTTTGATAAATAATGGGGGAAAGGGATATGAAAAGAAATACAGGGTGTTAACTAAAAAACGATACAGAGCCAATTACTCAAAATGTGTTTTATGTAATAATTTGAAATTTGCAGGTTATATAAAGGGTACAGGGGGACAAATAACAATTTTATCTCGAGAACCATTAGCATTAGAAGAATGGTTCCAATTAGAAATGTGTTCTACGTTTAATTTTAATTCTATAAACAGCTCGGCTGTCCCAAGGTAAAACGGACTATAGGCATTTTGCACTTTTTGAGAAATGAAGCCTCAAAGATTTTTATCTTTTTCCGTGAGGAAATCAAAAATCAAAATATTTTCTCATGGAATATTAGGTTACCCTATAGTAAAATTTAATTTAGAATCTAATGGTTTTCTCAGAATTTCAAAATAAATCAAATTAATCAACTTAAATAAAGGAAATTCTTTATTCCACTTCAAAATAATTTTTTTCGCTAAATTCAACGTGTAAAACCAATTATATTTGGATATAGTCTGTTTTTCACTTTGTTAATTTAGAATTTTTGGCAGTAAAACGAACTATATTGATTTGTAGTCCGTTTTAATATTAATTTACAAACTCATGCATAGCGGTATAAGAGACTAAATATGTGTTTAATATGTTTTTAAAATACGACTTTTAAAGTTACAGATGGAAAAACAAACTATAAAAAAATTATCTTTGAAAATAAATACGTATGATCTGTTCTGACATAACACTTTTTAAGAGATTTTAGATTTACTAATGGAATAACAATCCAAAAAAATATAGTTTGTTTTGGACCATTCGAAAAACAAAAAGTGCCACCGCCAAAACAAACTAAAAAAATTTTATAGTTTGTTTTCATATCGCAACTTATTTCCTTTGTTTATAGTAAAACGGCCCAAATATTTATTTAGTTCGTTTTGCTCAGTGAAACACTAAATCTTTATTTTGGAAAATCGAACTTTATTTAAATTTAGTACGTTTTACCATCGTAATATAAAATTACCAAGGAAGAACGATCAAAATACATTTTATGGCCTTTTTTACCGTGGTAAAATTGGAAATAGGCTAATTTGCATATAAAAATGAGTTAAAATATCTTAAAAACTAAAAGGAATAGACGATTGAAATTAAGCATATATACCAGACTCCAAATAAGATTTAATAAATTGTAATTTTCAGAAAATCGCAAAAAATGCCCTTAGTCCGTTTTATCTTGGGACAGCCGAGCTTTGACCCGATCTAATTTGACCAATGGGAAGACGAGAAATGTTAGACCAAAAACCATAAGGTCGTGTGTGGTATTCTAATCAAGACACGACATTTAAGGGCTTATAAATCGAAAACAACCAGATATAATGGATCAAAATTGTCATGACACTCAACTGAGTGGGGGAGTTCGAAATTTGTAACTTATGATGACCTTGAAACATTAGTTCAAGGTCATTCAAAATTTATCTCGAGAACCATTAGGATTAGGAGAAAGGTTCCAATAAGAAAAATGCCCGCCAAGGTCTTTAAGTCAAATTACCTTTTACCCGAGATAAATAAACCAATAAAACTCCAAAATAAACTTTAATTGATTGATTTAAGACGTACCATAGCCAACTAAATTATATTTGTATTTTTAATTTTGTATTTTGTAGTTTATCCCCCAGAAAAAATAAAATTCCATATTATTTGAAATTTTATAGTTTATCCCTTACTCGGGGACAAGTAGTTGCGCCATCTATCGGGAGAAAAACTAACTAGTAGAATATTTCTTAATGCCGCCCCTACTTTAGGGAGCGCGCACGGGCTTTGTATAATTTAGTTGGCTATGGACGTACCAAGTATTTGTATCATCTTTTTTTAGTTAAAATGTTTTAAACATAAAAGAAACTAAATAAGTAATTGAAATAAATAAGCAACTAATAAACGTAAGAATTATTTACCAATAATTTAAATAAATAAATAATGAAAAAACTGAAGATAAACTTTTAAATAATAATGAACATTACAATGATAATGTAATGTTTCAAGCTCCCTTAAATTCTAGACTTATTTTATGAAGTGTTCAAAAATACCTCCATTGGCTACTACTAGTTTTCGATTTATAAGCCCATATATGTCGTGTCTTGATTAGAATACCACACACGACCTTATGGTTTTTGGTCTAACATTTCTCGGCGACCCATTGGTCAAATTAGATCGGGTCAAAGCTGTTTAGACTTAATATTAAACGTAAAACACATTTCTAATTGGAACCATTCATCTAATCCTAATGGTTCTCGAGATAAAATTTGATTGACCTTGAAGATCTGGTTCAAGGTCATTGACATTTGTCCCCCTGCACCCTCTATGTAACCTGCAAATTTCAAATTCTTACATAAAACACGTTTTGAGTAATTGGCTCTGTATCGTTTTTTAGTTAACACCCTGTATAAAAAAATTGATTTTTAAGGGTAACTCTTTACCTACACCCATCTTGCAGTGCAGGTTGACAAACTTCTAGTTTAATTATCAGCTTTCTTAAAACAATATTGTTACAGAGTACTAAAAATTATATTTTAGGGTTACTAAATATAATAAATAATATAATCAACTAGGCAACGTAAGAGCAACATTTTAACAAGTTGGGCAAGACCACTTTTTAAATTAAAAAATCAACTATTCGGTCAACAACTCAGTTTTATGCTTTATGTTTTTACACAGTTTTCACACTATTAAGAGATCTAGCAAAGTATTGGATTATTTAGATTTCAAGAAAACCGTTTTAAAGACGTCGGTAAGGGCCATGACTTCAACTACAAACAAATGTTAGACAAATTAATCATTTAAAAATAAATTCTTACGTAACGTAAAATTTCAAATAATCTCTATCCTTAATACACAAATACCCAAGTTTTATCCAATCAATGTATACATGTAACCACTTTTTTGACTGTTAGTGATCCTCTAATGCGCTGGTAGTGATCATTTAAAAGAATTTTTTTCTTATTTTTGAACAATTGCCATTACTCGCGGATTCAATTGCAAATACAGGACAGTGTACGTTAGTCCAAGTCCCAAGAAAGATAAAAACAGTCTTCCCGAAATAATGAAACAGGTCCCCGCTCTCAGTTCCACTTTGCTCGCTTTGAGCTGAGCGAATAGTAGTTGCACCTCGAGCAGCTTTTCGGACTTGGCAGCTCGATTAACGATGAAAGAGACCGTCGAATAAGACTTTTCGGACTCATCTTTAACGCGCGAAGCCACCACTATGGTCGCCGACAAATGAAGCAAGTCTTGAAAACTGTAAACGATGATGTACATTACGGTAGAGAAGATGTGGTTCTGAGCGAGTATCATTTCCACAGACATGGCCACTCGTTCACAACAACTGATGAGAGTTATGGCGAACCATACCAGGATCACCTTGTGGAAAGACTTATTGACCCGAGTCGCCAATTGGAATATTTGCAACTGCTTCCGCCTGACGTCACGTAGTTGGGAAGCGTGTGCGTTCCGTATTGAGATATTCAAATCTCGCAGAAGCTGGCTGAGAATACTCGCAATTGCGCCGTAAGGGATCGACACGACGAGGAACATAGAAAGGTTCACCAGAGGCTGAAACACAATATTAGTGTATATCGCAACTTCGTGAACCCATTTCGGTGCTTGGCTCGTGTCGCACGAGAAACAAAATATTTCTAGTATGTTGTTGTGATAGGTCTTGTTTGGCGCTTCCTCGATGCTCATGTCGTACCATCTACTGGCTAATTCTGCTCCGAGGACGATCACGAGACAGACGTATCCCGCCAGAACGACCGCGGCTATCTTCATCCTTTTTTCCAGATAAAAGTATTTCTTGGGATTTTCTCTCCAGAGTTTCGCTTTGAGTTTGTAAACAATATAAATAATAGCCTTTCTCGATTTTACGAGCACGTACAAAGTGTAGTTATGTCCGAAACCATACATGATGAAATGCAACTGCTTGTTATACATATTTCTTACAAAATAAAAATTTACCGAAGCGAAAAATATATACTCCGTGAATATTATCGATAATGTTAACCAGACCCACAGAGCGAAAACAAGAACGCGTTTGACTAATTCCGAGAATTTTTTACTCTTCATTCTGGGAGATCCTCGTCATTGTAATGACGCTAAGGATACTGTAGTTCGAGTTGCAAGGTTCGAATGCCGTTTGTTTAACGGGCGTTGCAGAGCCTTGTGATATAAAATGTTAAGTACATATGTGGGAAAGAATAATGAGATCTTTGTTGACTTTCTTAATTGGGTTATCAGTCCAAACAATGTCTTAAAATTGATCATTTTAATTCAAACAATTCCAAAAATAACGACATCCAACGAATTGTCAAGGGTTAAAAATTCAACGGTAACAGAAATCGAAGAAAATAAATTCACCTAAAAATAGATCACAAAAGTAGAGAAAAAACTATGTTTTAGTTTATTTTTCATTTGGAAATCCAAGAAGGGACGCTTTTACTAGTAAATATTTTTTTTAATGAAAAAAAAAGCAAATTTTACATAATATATGGATTACTTTGCCCTAAAAAGGAGAATAAAAACTATTTAGGGTGTACTCGGGCTAAATTGAATAATTTCGTCGTAATTTTAAGTATAATATGCTCTGATAACTGCCATATATTTTCTCCGATAAATCAGAAAATTTCTACATTACATGGTAATGTCGAACCTAGATTTCGAGGTGTTGGTCAGCGTAATTACGACTTGGAGAACACGATGTTGGAGTACTTTGTCGCGTACCCGGCTAAAAGTTGTTCCGCGACAATGCTGATTTGGGGTGTAGTAAAACACGTGTATGGAAAATATCACGTGCACATAAGTACCATCCGTACAGAGCTACGCTTCACCAAGGTTTAGTAGATGGAGACGCTCAAAGACGGCTGAACCTCTGCAACTGGCTGCTGAATTCTGTGGATAACGACCCTCAATTTATCCGCAACGTTTTATTCTCTTATGAAGCTTCGTTTTCGAGAGATCGGCCTTACAATCACCAAAATCATAACTTTTGGCAAGACGAAAATCTATACTGGGGGTTTAAACACCGTCATCAATTTCAGTTTGGACGCTTGAACGTTTGGGTTGGTTACGTAGGAAACCGTCTTATTGGTTCTGTATTGCTGCCACAAAATCTAAATGGCAGAATTATTTACATTTCGTACAAAACGAACTAGCTGTGCAGCTCGACGAACTTCCATTAGCACAACGATCCAGGTTGTGGTTTCAACAAGACGGAGCCCCGCCTCATTACCACAGAGACGTGAGCGCGTTCCTCGACATCGAATTTCAGCAACGGTGGATAGGGAGAAACGGACCGATACTTTGGCCACCAAGTTCACCAGACCTTACGCCGTTGGATTTCTTTTTTGGGGCTACTTTAAGGATAAGTTCTACGCCACTCCCGTTGAAACGCAAGAAGAACTTCGTCAACGAATTATAAGCGCTGCCGGGAAATCACCCCAGAAATGATTCAACATGCTTTTGACCACTTGATTGTTCACGCTCAAGCTTGTGTCGCAGCTGATGGTGGAATTTTTGAACCATTCTTATAATTTTCGTCGCATTTTGTTTAAGGAAAACTCCAGGTTGGGTAAAACTTGGATCTATTTGAAAGATCATGTTTAAATATCAGTCGTAAAATTGTATCTTTTTTTAATGACGATAAATTAATGTTTAAACGAGCGAAATTTACCCGCCAAGCGAGCTGCCATTTTCTTTAGCGGTGACGTTTTAGGACTTAAATCACGCGCTGTTCGCGCTATAACAGCCCACTGTTCCCTGCGCGCGCTTGCTCCGCGTGCGGTCTGCGGAGGGAAAGCGAACGAAAATGGCAGCTCGCTTGGCGGGTAGATTTCAGTCGTTTAAAAATTAATTTCTCGTCATTAAAAAAAGATACAATTTTAGGACTGATATTTTTGAGTATATTTCGACACGATCTTTGAAATAGACCCAAGTTTTACCCCACCTGGACTTTTCCTTTAAATAAATTAATTTTTCTGATTCTTTTTCGAAATTATTCATTGTACGTATTTGGAAAAACGATATCTTTTTTTAGTTATTGTCTCTTCCCAACCATTAACTAAAACAATTTTCCGACTTTTTCCAACAAACGTAAATTTAATTTATGAAACTATGCGAATGCATTTTTAGCTAGCCCAACTTGTCACTTTTTCCAGTCATGTTTTTCAGTGAAAAATTCGTTTAGTTTTTTCGAACCAACGATATTCTTATGTTTTCGATGACGCTCTCCAAGTTTCGCATTGACAAATTAATTCCAGCACCTAGCGGTGAAAAATTAAGTTTTGAAAAAACGTGAAAATAATTTCCGAAATCGATGACATTTTGTCATCGAGTGTCCCCCGGCATATATAACGTACCATAAAAATTTCAACTTTCTAGAAAACATAGTTATTAAAAAAAATAACATTTTCGAGCAATAAAAAACACCCTGTATAAACAAAATAGCTTAAGAAAAGAAAAGGCTTTTCATTTCTGATACTTCGACAAAAATGGTGACGCCTGTAATTGTTTTTCCGGAAAGTTTTCAAAAGGAGGAGGGGGGGGGATCTTCATATTTATAGCTCATAACACGGGGCATTTGGTCCGTTTGCCTCCCCCCCTCCCCTGGGTGCGCCCATGACGAAATTTTATAAAATAAATGAAACCTCGTTTTATTTTCATCAATGGGTGTCTCTCACGACTAAAACAACTATAAAAACGAAGACCAGAAAATTATTTACTAAATGTTCAATGTAGTCCCTTTAAATTAGCAACATTTAACACGTAAGCTCGGCGTGAAAGTTAACACCGTTTGTCATAGCAAGTAAGGAATAGGGTCCAAAATATGTTAAAAATAATTGAAATCACGGGACGTTTTACTTGTAAATAGCAAAATAAGAAAAAAAAATTCATTTGGGCCTTTGGCTAAAAATATGGGCTTCTTAACCTTTACCTACAAGAATATAGTTCATTTTAATATATTTAAAAAAAATTAATTCAATAATTTAATAAATTCAAAATGTTACATAAAATGCATTTTTTTAACCACAAAGTTACTTAAACCTTTCTCCCGGTTTTGTTTTAGACTTGGTTTTAGTTTTACTTTGTTATTCTATAAAATTCCAATACAGAAAACAGTGCACGCCAATAATCTAGCCAATAGGCGCTAGAATAAAAAAATAAACGTCTTCTGCCTATCGGTAATAAGTTTTAATACACAGAGTTTGGACACGCAAGGTAGCTCTTTATATGATCCTGGCCGCTGTGACCTTAAGAGTTGTCAGAAATAAGGACTAGTTCGCAAAATTAATTGCGTTCTCCTTTGATGGCTTTGAAACTCAATAAATTAGAAAAAGACCCGCGGTTATTCGACCAGTTGCAAACTTTTTGAAAATACCAAATACTTTTTCCCTCCTTTTTCGAATATTCGATTTGGAATTCGATCAAATTATTTGGTCTCACCAAATACTTTGCACACCCCTAATTATCAGATAAAAACTCCCTTATAAATTCAATATAAAAAACAACCGAGTTTCTTTAAGGGCAACGCAACTGGCCATGTAGGGGGGCGCTTAATTTGGGACTATGTTTTCTTCTACAAGTCGTAAGTTGGTTTTCCCAGGAGGATTTTATACTGCGCGAAAACCTTATTCTCCTTGGGGTAGCCACGTGGCTCAAATTTCGCTCTCATTCGCGAATTTTTCGATTTTCTTCGCGCACCACCAATGAACCCAAGATTTTAGGCTTAGCTTAATTTATTTATTATTGAGAAAAGAGCTGAGTTAGGTTCCGAGATATTGATATTTTCAATTTAAAGGGGCTCAAAAGTTCGTTGGCACAGGGGGAGTTGAAACTTCAGGAGGGAAAGAAAGGGCGGGATGTCCACGCATAAAAAAAATTACTTTACTTTCCCCTCTCTCCATAAATATTTCATGATTAGTATCTAAAGACTAATATCATGGCAGAAGGTCCAGCTCCAGGATGTGTTGAAAAAAAAAACCCGTTGTTTCGTGTGGGAGCATTTCAAAACTGAAGGAAGAATGGCTATTGGTGACTATTGTTAAGCACTATTTCGGTTACAACAGAAATGAGTGAAGCAAAGATATAAGATCGATATTCCCTATACACTTGAGAGGTATTCCTTAAGCGATCACCCTTTCAAAGCTCCCTTATTGAAAATTTCCCGGGCTAAGTCGTTGCCTTTGTTCTACTTTTATTACTTGGCGTGTATGTTTTGATTTATATCTATATGCACGCGCGCTGTTTATTACGAAATTCACCGCGACTTTAGCGGGCTCTCTTTATGTCTGTTGAACAATTGAATTAAAATCCGTTGAAAAAGGTTGCTCCTGAATTTTGGTTTTTGTCTTCACGTCCCTCACGTTTTTTTCTAACGAAATTTTAATTTAATGTTCGACCAGCAGACTTTGGGCTGAAAACTCAATTACACTACCAAAAAGTCGGGTCCCTTAAGTTGTCCCCCCCTTTGACTCTAGACGAAAACGCAATAACTTAAAATTTTCGTCTCATTTTGCTCCCTAATACCACACTAAAATTAAATTTTGCTCTACAATAGTTTTTGATATAATTTAATTTTAATTGGGGGGGGGGGGCAACTTCAGAACTAGCCCCCCTAAATCTCACTAATTTCAAAAACTAATTAGTGCATTAGATTCGTCTCATTTTGCTCCATCATACAACCCTACAATTAAATTTGGCTCTACAATAGTTTTTGATATAATTTAATTTTAATTGGGGGGGGGCAACTTCATAACTAGCCCCCCTAAATCTCACTCATTTCAAAAACTAAAAAGTGCATTAGATTCGTCCCATTTTGCTCCATCATACAACCCTACAATTAAATTTTGCTCGACAATAGTTTTTGATATAATTTAATTTTAATTGGGGGGGGGCAACTTCATAACTAGCCCCCCTAAATCTCACTCATTTCAAAAACTAAAAAGTGCATTAGATTCGTCCCATTTTGCTCCATCATACAACCCTACAATTAAATTTTGCTCTACAATAGTTTTTGATATAATTTAATTTTAATTGGGGGGGGGGGGGCAACTTCAGAACTAGCCCCCCTAAATCTCACTAATTTCAAAAACTAATTAGTGCATTAGATTCGTCTCATTTTTCTCCATCATACAACCCTACAATTAAATTTTGCTCTAGAAATAGGTTTTGAAATAATTTAATTTTAATTGGGGGGGGGGCAACTTCATAACTAGCCCCCCTAAATCTCACTAATTTCAAAAACTAATTAGTGCATTAGATTCGTCTCATTTTGCTCCATCATACAACCCTACAATTAAATTTGGCTCTACAATAGTTTTTGATATAATTTAATTTTAATTGGGGGGGGGCAACTTCATAACTAGCCCCCCTAAATCTCACTCATTTCAAAAACTAAAAAGTGCATTAGATTCGTCTCATTTTGCTCCATCATACAACCCTACAATTAAATTTGGCTCTACAATAGTTTTTGATATAATTTAATTTTAATTGGGGGGGGGGCAACTTCAGAACTAGCCCCCCTAAATCTCACTAATTTCAAAAACTAATTAGTGCATTAGATTCGTCTCATTTTGCTCCATCATACAACCCTACAATTAAATTTGGCTCTACAATAGTTTTTGATATAATTTAATTTTAATTGGGGGGGGCAACTTCATAACTAGCCCCCCTAAATCTCACTCATTTCAAAAACTAAAAAGTGCATTAGATTCGTCTCATTTTGCTCCATCATACAACCCTAAAATTAAATTTTGCTCTACAATAGTTTTTGATATAATTTAATTTTAATTGGGGGGGGGGCAACTTCAGAACTAGCCCCCCTAAATCTCACTAATTTCAAAAACTAATTAGTGCATTAGATTCGTCTCATTTTGCTCCATCATACAACCCTACAATTAAATTTGGCTCTACAATAGTTTTTGATATAATTTAATTTTAATTGGGGGGGGGCAACTTCATAACTAGCCCCCCTAAATCTCACTCATTTCAAAAACTAAAAAGTGCATTAGATTCGTCCCATTTTGCTCCATCATACAACCCTACAATTAAATTTTGCTCTACAATAGTTTTTGATATAATTTAATTTTAATTGGGGGGGGGGGCAACTTCAGAACTAGCCCCCCTAAATCTCACTAATTTCAAAAACTAATTAGTGCATTAGATTCGTCTCATTTTTCTCCATCATACAACCCTACAATTAAATTTTGCTCTAGAAATAGGTTTTGAAATAATTTAATTTTAATTGGGGGGGGGGCAACTTCATAACTAGCCCCCCTAAATCTCACTAATTTCAAAAACTAATTAGTGCATTAGATTCGTCTCATTTTGCTCCATCATACAACCCTACAATTAAATTTGGCTCTACAATAGTTTTTGATATAATTTAATTTTAATTGGGGGGGGGCAACTTCATAACTAGCCCCCCTAAATCTCACTCATTTCAAAAACTAAAAAGTGCATTAGATTCGTCTCATTTTGCTCCATCATACAACCCTACAATTAAATTTGGCTCTATAATAGTTTTTGATATAATTTAATTTTAATTGGGGGGGGGGCAACTTCAGAACTAGCCCCCCTAAATCTCACTAATTTCAAAAACTAATTAGTGCATTAGATTCGTTTTATTTTGCTCCGTCATACAACCCTACAATTAAATTTTGCTCTAGAAATAGGTTTTGAAATAATTTAATTTTAATTGTGGGGGCCAACTTCAGAACTACCCCCCCTAAATCTCACTAATTTCAAAAACTAATTAGTGCATTAGATTCGTCTCATTTTGCTCCATCATACAACCCTACAATTAAATTTTGCTCTACAATAGTTTTTGATATAATTTAATTTTAATTGGGGGGGGGGCAACTTCATAACTAGCCCCCCTAAATCTCACTCATTTCAAAAACTAAAAAGTGCATTAGATTCGTCCCATTTTGCTCCATCATACAACCCTACAATTAAATTTTGCTCGACAATAGTTTTTGATATAATTTAATTTTAATTGGGGGGGGGGCAACTTCATAACTAGCCCCCTAAATCTCACTAATTTCAAAAACTAATTAGTGCATTAGATTCGTCCCATTTTGCTCCATCATACAACCCTACAATTAAATTTTGCTCTACAATAGTTTTTGATATAATTTAATTTTAATTGGGGGGGGGGGCAACTTCATAACTAGCCCCCCTAAATCTCACTCATTTCAAAAACTAAAAAGTGCATTAGATTCGTCCCATTTTGCTCCATCATACAACCCTACAATTAAATTTTGCTCGACAATAGTTTTTGATATAATTTAATTTTAATTGGGGGGGGGGGGCAACTTCATAACTAGCCCCCCTAAATCTCACTCATTTCAAAAACTAAAAAGTGCATTAGATTCGTCCCATTTTGCTCCATCATACAACCCTACAATTAAATTTTGCTCGACAATAGTTTTTGATATAATTTAATTTTAATTGGGGGGGGGCAACTTCATAACTAGCCCCCTAAATCTCACTAATTTCAAAAACTAATTAGTGCATTAGATTCGTTTTATTTTGCTCCGTCATACAACCCTACAATTAAATTTTGCTCTAGAAATAGGTTTTGAAATAATTTAATTTTAATTGTGGGGGCCAACTTCAGAACTACCCCCCCTAAATCTCACTAATTTCAAAAACTAATTAGTGCATTAGATTCGTCTCATTTTGCTCCATCATACAACCCTACAATTAAATTTTGCTCTACAATAGTTTTTGATATAATTTAATTTTAATTGGGGGGGGGGGGCAACTTCATAACTAGCCCCCCTAAATCTCACTCATTTCAAAAACTAAAAAGTGCATTAGATTCGTCCCATTTTGCTCCATCATACAACCCTACAATTAAATTTTGCTCGACAATAGTTTTTGATATAATTTAATTTTAATTGGGGGGGGGGCAACTTCATAACCAGCCCCCTAAATCTCACTAATTTCAAAAACTAATTAGTGCATTAGATTCGTCTTATTTTGCTCCGTCATACAACCCTACAATTAAATTTTGCTCTAGAAATAGGTTTTGAAATAATTTAATTTTAATTTAGGGGGCCAACTTCATAACTAGCCCCCTAAATCTCACTCATTTCAAAAACTAATTAGTGCATTAGATTCGTCTTATTTTGCTCCGTCATACAACCCTACAATTAAATTTTGCTCTACAATAGTTTTTGATATAATTTAATTTTAATTGGGGGGCCAACTTCATAACAAGCCCCCCTAAATCTAACTAATTTCAAAAACTAATTAGTGCATTAGATTCGTCTTATTTTACTCCATCATACAACCCTACAATTAAATTTTGCTCTAGAAATAGGTTTTGAAATAATTTAATTTTAATTGGGGGGGCCAACTTCATAACTAGCCCCCCTAAATCTCACTAATTTCAAAAACTAATTAGTGCATTAGATTCGTCTCATTTTGCTCCATCATACAACCCTACAATTAAATTTTGCTCTACAATAGTTTTTGATATAATTAAATTTATTTGCCCCTTATTTCAATATATACTGCTTCTTTGAAACACCGTTTATACCACGCTGTTTTTAGAGATTATAAAACTGCGATAGAGTAAAAGAGTATGTAAATAAAAACCTCTTTATTTTCCGAGCATTCGTACCCTTTATCTTTCTTGTCATTAAATGTGAACCACCGTTGTCCTGGTCGGACAGAATAACAAACGTTATTACCAGCTTCTATTCCCACAGCCCCACCGAAATAGAAGGTCTGATTGAAAGTTATGGTTTGGGGTATAGATTTTAATCTCGTCATTTTTCTATGCTCATCATCTGCGGTAAGTTCGGTAACACCTTTAATTTTAATGAAAAATCCTATTTCGCAGTCATACGCATTCTGCGATATTTCCCTAGTACCAGAGCAATTTAATTCACTGCATGAAATCTCAAAAGGAAATTTTGCAATGTATTGATCCTTGAAATTTTGCAATTGGGATATTTTGTCCGTTGGACATGTTGTCAGAATTTATAGCCCGCTGTACCGGTAAAATCAAGAAACCACACCAGCGGAGGCCTATCATCAGAATGCCCTACGCCAGCGTCCACAAGCCCGGACAGGTGACAAAACCAGCATGGGTAGCAGAACCCCACTACTGATGGTCGCACCCTCGACGCAAGCCGCTCAACCCAGCAGAAGGTGCAACAATGGGACGACCAGCCCGCCACTTCGCACAAAAGCAGTGGGATAGAGAACGGATGCTCTAGCAACTCTGGCCGACACCCCACCTACAAAGGCAGGGAGCCAAGCCCTTTGGAGAGAGCGCCTAAAGGGGAACGGCAGGCACGCAGCAGCCCGCATAACCCGGCACAGCTGGCACCGGAGGTCCCGGTGTGATCCAAAAGGCCGGGAGATGGGTCCGCCGCGCCCTCATACGGAGGCCCGCAGCCCCACAGCAGGCAACCCAATCCGCCGAGGCGGCCAGTTTGCCCGGCCCCTCTCCATTAGCCTGGGCCGAAGCCCAGTATCCAGCCCACACCTGACCGAAGTCGGAGGTTGGAGAGAGGACCCTTTGGACGGAGCTAACATCTCCCAGCGCGCCACCGCCCTTACGGGTTACAAGAGCCGGACCCCGACTCCCCGGTAAAGCCACCAGTTATTGCACACCCCGACCCCTTGAGGGCCTGTCCGTTGGACAATCCACTACGATGACAGAATGGTTTATTGTCATGTAAGGAGTCGGAAGGCAGGCAATGCTGCCAGATTTCGATAGACCGAAAACGGCCAACTCTCTCAAATGTTTTCGTTTTCAAAACGAAAATTTTGCGGCGTAGCTATCGACTGGTTTTCACTAAGGCAAAAACGCCACGACGGTGAACGTCGACGCGAAAAATTCCCGTTAGGCCTAATTAAATATTTTTACGTTGACGCTCACCATCGTGGCTTTTTTTTTAGTAAAGAAATTCCGCTGGCGCCGAGCGTTCCTGCGTTTTCCCTGTAATCCCTTAGGACGGTCCAAAAATGACCGTGGCAACCCGACTCAGTGACGCTCGGAGCTTGCGGAATTTCTTCCCTTCAAAACAAAAACCCTTAAACTTTCCATAGCTTTGTAACCGAAAAGGTGAAATACGCGCGAAAGAGAGCTCCGATAAAATATTATCTAGGCTTCTCACTTGCAATTTTAGCGCTAGACCCAAAAGGTCCAAACTTCCTCACCTCTCCAGAAAAAGAGAAAAATCCCAAATTCAAGTCGCGGTCGCTCCATAAGAGCAAGTTGTTAAATTTATAACTGTAAGTTAAAAATATTAAATTGCGTTTAAATGTTAATTACCTCGTCGTCTCCACTTAATACCTACAACTAATACTTGGAAATTTTTCAGTCGGTTTTTAAATTTAGGCTCTCCCACCCAATCAACAACCGGTGAAAAATATTGTTTACAAATTATTTACGATTTTTCTGAAACTAAGGATTTAAAGCTATCCCTTACTAGAGATAATACCCTGAAAATTTCGCAACTCTATCTCTTGCAGTTTCTCAAAAAATGCCCGGTCAGTGCAATTCAAAACACCTTGTATTATATTATATTGTATTATGTATTATATTATATATATTTTTTCGGTTAAGTCAACTCATCAAGGAGCTAACGTTTATTGATTTTGTTTTTCTAAGAAATCCTACATAAATTTATATTTAATTACAGGGTTATAAAGGTTTGAAAAATTATTAAATACATTTCAGTCTTACACGATATGATTTTTGATCGAAAATACTGCTGGCTAAAAATTCGCGGAACAAATGTGTTTTATATTTTTTTAGGCTCTCTTTTTCAATCTCAATAAAAGTACAAAGTCGTGTTTTGAACTGATTTTCAATTAACTCAGAATGATCGTCTGTACATTCTTACCTCTCCGAGGGGATTATGTCCACCGTGTCTGTCTGTGGGTCTGTGCGTCTGTCTGTCAGGCCTGCGAACGCGTTCGCATTTTCGGTGCAAAGTGTAATCACTGCGTACGCAGTTTCTCGAAGGATTGGCAAAACCACCGTGTGACGGTGAGCGTTAACGGATTCATTTGCGGTTGGGTTTGGTTTTTTTTTCGTTAACGCTCACCGGATATTTCGTTATTGTTATGTTGTAGGTCGTGAATGTTGAGTTCGTGTTATGACGGTTGTGGATGTCGAGTCTGCATCGGCGTTTTCTCTCCAACTTCTTCTTAATGACTTTGGGACAGACCGAGTGCTGAGTGTAATGCTACCTCTCAACGTCCAATGGCAGGGTTTCCACCAGTTGTACACGGTATTCGTCTTAGTATCATTTTGAAAATGTTTGGCGCCGGTCGGGAATCGAACCCGGGTCTGCCTCGTGCAAGAGATGTACTCTAACCACTCAGCCACCAACGCTTGTTAATTTACGGTGTTTTTCTAAAAAACAGCTTTGGCGAATGTCCTTTACAAAGTTCTAACGTTAGGTACTATAATTTATTCTATATCATTTTAAATATTTATAAATTAAATCAATCTTATATTTAATTAAATATTTATAAATTAAATCAATCTTATATTTAATTAAATATTTATAAATTATATTAATCTTAAATTTAATTAAATATTTATAAATTATATTAATCTTTTATTTAATTAAATATTTATAAATGATATTAATGTTATATTTAATTAAATATTTTAGTATTTTAATGTAAAATTTGATCGCGATCAGGAATTGAACTCGGGTCGCATTGATACAATGCGAATAGTTCACCGCCGAGCCATTGACTTCCTTAGGGAAAACGTTCAAGTAAAGGAACAATTATGATAAGGCGGGTTTTTTTACTAAACGGATTAATACAATCACTGTATATATTGTTTATTGAATGCTAATTATTCAAAATTCCCGCGGAAACTATATATAGCGCCACTATCAATCAAACGGGTAAAAAATATAATCTCTTCAATTTTTCGAACTTTAGTCAAATCTTGACGGGTCTAAAAAACGCCAAATAAACGTATATAAAGCCGTTGCCGTCAAAATGGAAGATTAAGTCTTTCTTAGTTCTTGGCTGTCAGACGAACTACTACAGGACGGGGTCCTGGTGTCGGTCAAAAGTTATGAGGTAACTTTGCGGTTTTAATTAGTATTTTCGGTCTTCGGTCAAGGAAAGAGTTAATTTGTGTTTCGCGTTTGGAACGTGAGCGAATGGACTTAAGAGTATGAACAGTGCGTGTTTAAGACTGAAAGTGTTAAAGTAAATGTGAACTAACTCAAGTCAGCTGTAAGATAAAATTGATTGTTTTTATTTTTTGAATTGGAATAACCTAATTATACCCTTGAAATTATCAACTCAACCTGTGAGGCTAATTAAGTAGATTGGAAGTAATTAGTAGCGAACAGCTCTCATCTGTTAATTAAGACAAGAGTTTATAGTAAGGTAGTTAGAATTTAGTTAAAATTACTCAGTATAATTTATGATATTTACTTAAGTGTAAGTATGTTTTGGTTTATTTTTCAATCACGATGAACTAAGACAAATCTAGTCTTAGACACTTGAGTACCAGTTCTGTACAATTACGTAGGAGGGATATATATTGTTGGGTTATTGATGAAAGTTAAATCTAGAACGTTCCATAGACTGTTCTGAATAAAAATAAACATTTATAATTTTGCATAATTCTGGTTGCCATTTGATTTTCTAATCACTCGCCCACAACATTAAAGTTGTGGCAATCTCGAATCAACTAAATTGTCGATATAACGGCGACGGGAAATAATTCTCGTTAATTTATCGCGCGGCCTTAGGGAATATTCTTTTAACAAAATTTCGATAACTATCGTTTAATTAAAATCAGCCCGATTCCGTTAAAATTATAAACCAAAAAGCGAACGGTCGTTATAATACCCTCTGTAGATATATCTTTCATTAAAATTTGCTTTGTATTATATTCAACTGACAAATTTGTACCGTAAATAGGGTTAAATTCAATTGTGCATTGTTATAGTACGTCTAACTCACTGTTGTAACTACTTAACTTATGTTATTCTGAATAAATTAAAATTGGTCGTTTCGTCTCAATTATTTTAATTATAATTAAAATTTTATACCGGGCGGGATAGAACTGGGATAACATTTTTAACAAGTAACTCTAAATTGCGGAGATATATCTTTAAGGGTTATCTCAAGAAATTAAAATCACTAGGGACAATTCTTCCGAGGAGAGGTATATTTTGGCTTGCCAACTTGTCTTATTGTAAGATAAATATATAGATAGCTTTCTTATAGCAAGAATAAATTTTGTAACATTGCTAAAGGGCTGATTTCTAACATTGTATAACTCGTATTCCATATTTGTTAAATTAAAATTATCATTATATAGTTTGGTTAAAAACATTTGGGTAAATTTACGAGTAAAAAACATGTGGTCTAACGTTCCCACACTGTTCTCACAAAAGGGGCAGTTCAATTTTGGAGTTTTTACGTTGCTATACATTAGGCGCCATAAAATGTTATTTTCATGGTAATTAAACGAACTATTACAAATAACTTTGCAATTTTTATGGCCCCTTCGATATTGACTATAGCATCATAGAACATTTTTACTGGTCTTAGTCTATAACTAGGGGACACTGGATTGAGGTATCCTTTTAATTCAAATTTTTCCGTCTTATTACTGTCCATTTTAAGTTCTAGGTGAAGATTTACTCTCAGATTTTCACTTTCTTCGTCTCCGTTGAATAAATTTAGCGGGAATTCCTTTTACAGGGCGGATTGTATCATTGTGAACTGACGTGTGATCGCTCTATTTGTTACCGTCCGCAGGATCTATAAATCTTTGGTCTCTTTGGTCGAAAAAGTAACGAAAATAATTGAAACCTTCCACTTTCCACTTCGGGTGGAAAAGTGTTAAGTCTAAAAATGAACATTTCCATACTGGAAAGGTCATCAAACTAGGGAGATTCGACGTTTTTTTTAATTGAATGAGTAACGATTTCCAAAAATAGAACCGGACCTTATAGAACTTCGGTAAAGATCCGACCGAAAGGACGAAATCGCGGTACCTCAGAATGACGAAATCGAAATTCATACTATTTATTAGTTTCAAGTAGTAGCTAATAAATTACAGTTCGATACTATGACCTTGACCCTCTATCGTTTTTTTTTTATTTGGCAAAAGCGAACTCTTGCCATTGAGTTAAAAGGGTTTGAAGGCCGAGACCTCAGTCACTAGATTTTTGCGTCGTATCTTTAATTGAACACCAATGCTTATTGTCGCCAATCCAAATGACTTCTGTACATTTGTTAATGATTTCAGACGATATTTTTTACCCGGCTAATCTCTATGTGGTAGCACGTAGTAAATTCTGCCTACAATTGAGTTACATAATTGAGCACGACCTTTGTAAGATAGATTTAACGCTAAGGGTTTTGTATTTTCAAGAGACGTAAGTAATGTCCTTGGTAATTTTGCTTTTTGCTTGTTCCTCCCACTAGTTTTCGTTGGGAGTAAAGATAACCCCTAGAATTTTAATTTCCTTTTAGTTCCAGAAGATACCCAAAGGGGCGTCTACTCTTTCCTTCCAGGGTCCAAGCCAGAGCCCGCGGCTTTTTTCAAGATTAAAGCAAGCGTTACTGGCCTTACCGTAACGGATACATTCGGTTTTTATAGCTGAAAAACCTTCGTTCAAGGTGACAAAACTATTCAAGTCGTCCGCAAACGACGAAACTGATAAAGGTCTAGAGAGGAATGGTAGGTTTATAGAATAGCTTTTCAATTTTTCTCTCTAGTGGCAGAGTAATGGCTCCGTGGACAAGTTGAAAAGGTATGATAACAACACTGTTAAAAACAATTGTTCTAATTTGAACAAATCGCCGTTCAGAAGGTTGTCCCTGTAACAGAACGCCATTTTGTTCTAAAATGAACAAAAAATATTCGTTCGATAAAGAACGATGGTTGATGATTCAATATTGAACTTAGATATTCTATATCGAACAAACCTTCTTTGTTCAAATTAGAACGTTTTGTCGTTCGCCGTGGATCATTTTCTCGTTCGCCGCGGAACGCTTTGTCGTTCGCTGTGTATCATTTTCTCGTTCGACTTGGAATGCTTTATCGTTATCCAATACAAAGATTACCTAAAGTTATGGCTTTCAAAATTATAGTAGCTCATGTCTCCTGCCGGCGGTTCATCTTGCTAAATTAATAAAAGTTACCTAACCTAACCAATTGCCCGCCGAAAAGGAAAACCCGGCCTAAAACTAGATTATTTGAATTTAGTTCCAACCTCAACTACAACCATCTTATTAAGCTTAAAATATCTATTACGAAAGTGATATGCGCAAAAGATATTATATTCTATTCTCAACCGAGAGGCCGAGAACTAGTAACAGACGATTTTATAATTTATTTCTATGCTGAAAACGTCAAACCAAATTGCAGTATATTACGAAATATTTTCTGTAAATTTTAATTCTGGAACTTGGGCAATTACATTTCCGAACGAATTTCGTTTACCTTGCCAATCAAATAAAATTATACTTAAAAACAAATGGTCCGTGTCCTATAAATTCGGACCTTTCACGACCCTTTTTCGTTTTCCCATTCGTTAGGACACGGAGGTTATTTATATCGTTATAAGTGTGAAGTTTCTTTTCAATAGGTGGGGTAGTTTCTGAGAAACAGCGTTACAGACCTAACGCCCTTTGAGTCGCTAGTGAAGAACAATGAAATTGAATCTTCGTTAAATTTCCAAACACACTGTACATACAACTACAAAAACAACTTCATTACAACATGTTCTAACTCACCCTGCAAATAAATTACTACGACTAATAGTTTAATCAACCAGTACACTAACTTAAACAACATAATAATGTACGAAAAAACTACCTATAACAAAGCGCACTCTAAACCACTCATTTATTACTTTATGGATGTTAATCTTGTTTGTTACTTTTGGCCATACGAAGTTTTCCCGCAAAATAGTGTCACACTTATTTGTTACTTTTGGTCATACGTTGAAAGTGTCACACTTATATGTTAGTACATGTACAACAAACCAATACAACGAAATCCATATAGGATTGTGTGTAAAACCTGTTCTAAGGGTAACGATCCCCTAGCTATTGGAACGAATCTATTCTATTGTGTAGTTTACAAGCCTTTCTCCAGAGGGCGAAAGAGACAAAGAGTATTCGTTCTTTTTTGAACGAAATAAAATATCTTGAACACACCGTTGGCCTAAATTAAAGGGGGACATACAGAAGATTTTTATCTTGGCTGTTTGTACGTTGTTCAGCTTCACTCTTGCTTCCGCTGATATGTAGATCATCTTTATAAAGCCCGCGACTGCATCTCCGTCCGACATGATTTAAGATCTTAAATAAATAATTATGGTTTACACGGTCGAAGGCCTTTGTTTGGTCCAACGAGACGATGGCCAATGGTAAATTGTGTTTCGTGATATATTGTATGGTGTCTCGAATTATGGCAATATTTGAGCTGAAAGTACGTCCAGGAATACCTGCCGTTTGGTCATAGCCCTAAATAGGTTAGAGTGTGCAATACCTAGTGTCTTAACCGGGGAGTCGGGATCCAGCTCTTGTAACCCATAATGGCGGTCGCGCACTGGGAGATGTAAGCTCTGATTAAATGGCTAACGGCAGGGGCGTATTAACCATTAGGCAAAGTAGGCACGTGCCTAGGGCGCCATTTTTTTTAGGGGCGCCAAAACTCTGATAAAGCCCCACGGACCATGTACTTGGCTTGCCCCTTCTCAAAATAACGCTGAAAAAGTTTGAGGAAACAAAAATATATTTATTTATTTATTAAAAACCGATACGCCCCTCCTTAGCTGACCAATGCCAAGGGGCGCCAAATTTTTCTGTGCCTAAAGGCGCCGAAAGGGTTAATCCGCCCTGGCTAAAGGAGAGGGTCCGTGCAAACTGGTCGCCTCGGCGGATTGGGTTTTTGAAATGAGTGAGATTTAGGGGGGCTAGTTATGAAGTTGGCCCCCCCAATTAAAATTAAATTATTTCAAAACCTATTTCTAGAGCAAAATTTAATTGTAGGGTTGTATGATGGAGCAAAATGAAACGAATCTAATGCACTAATTAGTTTTTGAAATGAGTGAGATTTAGGGGGGCTAGTTATGAAGTTGCCCCCCCCCAATTAAAATTAAATTATTTCAAAACCTATTTCTAGAGCAAAATTTAATTGTAGGGTTGTATGATGGAGCAAAATGAAACGAATCTAATGCACTAATTAGTTTTTGAAATGAGTGAGATTTAGGGGGGCTAGTTATGAAGTTGGCCCCCACAATTAAAATTAAATTATTTCAAAACCTATTTCTAGAGCAAAATTTAATTGTAGGGTTGTATGACGGAGCAAAATGAAACGAATCTAATGCACTAATTAGTTTTTGAAATGAGTGAGATTTAGGGGGGCTAGTTATGAAGTTGGCCCCCACAATTAAAATTAAATTATTTCAAAACCTATTTCTAGAGCAAAATTTAATTGTAGGGTTGTATGACGGAGCAAAATAAAACGAATCTAATGCACTAATTAGTTTTTGAAATTAGTGAGATTTAGGGGGCTAGTTATGAAGTTGCCCCCCCCCCAATTAAAATTAAATTATATCAAAAACTATTGTCGAGCAAAATTTAATTGTAGGGTTGTATGATGGAGCAAAATGGGACGAATCTAATGCACTTTTTAGTTTTTGAAATGAGTGAGATTTAGGGGGGCTAGTTATGAAGTTGCCCCCCCCCAATTAAAATTAAATTATATCAAAAACTATTGTAGAGCAAAATTTAATTGTAGGGTTGTATGATGGAGCAAAATGAGACGAATCTAATGCACTAATTAGTTTTTGAAATTAGTGAGATTTAGGGGGGCTAGTTATGAAGTTGGCCCCCCCCCAATTAAAATTAAATTATTTCAAAACCTATTTCTAGAGCAAAATTTAATTGTAGGGTTGTATGATGGAGCAAAATAAGACGAATCTAATGCACTAATTAGTTTTTGAAATGAGTGAGATTTAGGGGGGGTAGTTCTGAAGTTGGCCCCCCCAATTAAAATTAAATTATATCAAAAACTATTGTAGAGCAAAATTTAATTTTAGTGTTGTATTATGGAGCAAAATGAGACGAAAATTTTAAGTTATTGCGTTTTCGTCTAGAGTCAAAGGGGGGGACAACTTAAGGGACCCCAAAAAGTCCCTAGTTAAATGTCTCATAGAAATAGACAATTCTGACCAGGGTTATTGCCTAGCTTCGTTTTAAGTTTTTAAATAGCTTTTAATGTTTTACATAATAACACCAACATTACCTGTAATTCAAGAACATCGATTTATTTAATTCTGGTTACAATTTATCAAAAGTTTCTGATTCCCTCTATATGTGAGAAATCATGTTAGTTATTTAGTTGAATATTATTAATAACCACCACCAGCAAATAATAATTCCCATACCATGTCAAAAACATGGCCGATGGGTCGTTGGCAATGGGTAGGGCGTGACCGTTTGAGATTCTGATATCTAATACAATAATTTATTATAATGCGAAGTCAATTTAAGTTAACGGTTCTTTTTTGTTTTAAAAAAGAAATTTCTTGCAAATGTGACTTTTTATTTATATCTCACAGTTAACCAGTCGCCAAGTCCTTATAATTACTCAAAATCCAATTTAAAAACAACAACAATATTTATTGTTGTTATAAATTCATAAAAAATTTCCGATAATAAATGTAAACCTTATAATAACTGTTAAAATAATCGGTTTATAGTAATTAGTTTCTAAATATATATTGCAAAGAATTATCTCTCAAAACATTATCTTTTCTATATCAATCATTGTTAACCGTTTATTTTAATGTTAATTTTAACGGTTTGCTGAACCCTAGTAAGGAAATATCAATGAATAATAAAAATACTTTCGGAAATATAGAAGAACTTGGACGCTTTTTCATCTTGGTGTACTTAAGCCCTTAAATTTCCCATAATGATATTCAAATATAATAATTGGAAGTATCCCACGCAAACTCATATCTTTAGAACGTTGAGATACATTTTAAACCCTTGTTAAAGCTAGAGTTGCTATTTATCTTCTATATATTCTACGAGAGCGCTTAATTCAGTATTTCTTGTTCGTATAATGTTTCTCGATGTAGCAATTTTTATATTCTTCTTTTAAAGTAAAAATGAATTAGTATAATTTAATCGATTTATTGAAAAATATTTGGTGAAATTAGAATTTGATTTAACTTCACTTTTGTACAAAAAAATCATAATTTAAGATTACTTTAAAAACGTGTGACGATCATTAGGATGCCCTTTTCAACACACTAAATCTTTAGTGCACTTACAAAAGTGGATTTTATGTCATTTCTAATTTTACCATATCTACGCTGTTCTTATGTACCTTATAAATTTTATATGCTTAAATTATTTAATAATTAATCATGATTTAATCGTTTTAATCATGATTTAATCGTTTTAATCATGATTTTGTTATTTTAATATTGATTAAATCATTTCCATCATGTTATAATTCAATTTTTGATTAAACAGTTATTTTATCCGATTTCATCATTTGATTTAATCTTAATAGGCGAATAGTTACCTGATACTCGAATAAAGCTTGGAGGAGAGAAGGGGTTCTTGGAGGGGAAACTATGAAAACCATAGCTCGGGAAGTTGTTTTTTTTTGGTCGGACTCTCGTTAAAGCTGCCACCATTGAGTGGAATTTGGAACTATATTATTATTTTTTTTCTATTTGACCTTGACCGACAACACAGATCGCGACTAGCAAGCTTTTTAGGATGTTGCTCGGACTGTTTTATACAGTTTTTGATAACGTTAAAAACTTAAAATGAAAGATGAAATATGTTTAAAGTCGTTTGTTTATCAAGAGCATAATTACACCTGTATTTCCATTTTTGTTTACTTCAAATTAAAAAAAAAACTGGTCGCTCATCACGCGTAACATCAGTAGCCTCAATTGGTTTTAATTGAGATGGATATGGGTTTTCTTGGGTTGGGCCTCGTTTATCAATGAAATGCAAATTGCAAACATAATGATTTTTTTTTAAAGTTGATGCAGTAATGGAGTTTCGGTTAATACTAAAAATCCATAAGTTTTAATATTTAAACTAACGCACAAAAGACTGTCGGGCATTCCTAAGCCTTGTGTGATCTAAAAACGTCCAAATGTGCAGACGGCTAATTCGAATTTTTTAATAAATTTATCCACCGCTAGATGCTACTAAAGTCCTAGGGTCCGACCAAAAATTACAGCCCCCCGCCTTCCCCCTGTCCCGGGCTCGGGTACCTATCGCCTTGGTATTATATTTTCCCCTCCAGGAACCCCTTCTCTCCTTCAAGCTGTAAGTAGTGAATTCTTATTTCAAATTAATACATGCAACATTGAATAAGATTATCGTGTTAAACATTTATTAGTTTCGTTACAAGTTATTGAGGTACAAGTGCACATTTACTATCGACTACCACAAACTATTTCCGACTTGTTCAAACACTTGGCGTTGCAAGTGACTTGGCAACAAAGCTGTTGAGTCGCGCACCCTGTGTTGGTGTTGGTGGTGCATATCGGGTTCTTTTCGGCGGCGAAACATCTGACGTTATTCGGAGGGCATACGCAGTTTCCTCCTGGAAACAGATATTTGATAAATTTTAATTTTGCTCAAACCATATAATAAATACTATATTATTATTTACTGCTGGGTCTGCAGTTTTGATCAATGAATCTTTACATAAATTAACTGTTTAGATGACTGCCAGAAATAGTAAATCCGTTCGGTGATAGTTGAACACCTGCCGATTGGGTTGCAACATCCCTACAGCCGATATAACCAAACCTTGTATTAAACAGTCTAAAAAGACGTTATAAAACCCTACCCTCGCAACAAAGAGTACCAATTTGAAATACCTATAAAATTACCTGATCCGCCTGAATTGTAACCGTACCATTAACCTTGAAATATTAAAAATTTATATTTATTTATATAATATTGCTCAATAATATTCACTGTGCTATTAGCTTAGTAACTAGTCAAAATCTCTACTAAAACTGACTCAATAGGCGAAACTATAAAGTCGATGGGGGAATGAGAAATTGGGACTCACGTGATTAATTGACGTCATTAACTCGTGAATTGGTCTTTTGAAAAAGTATTCGGTGATTATATTAGTTTCATCACGTTCACACTTTTCTTTCAGGGAGCTTCTTTATGAAGTAGAGTAGCTATCTCATGTGATTTTTCATTCCCATTTGAACAAAAAAACTTTATAGTTTCGCCAATTTCGTTAAAAAAAATTATTACGACGCTATAAATAATATATCAACGGTTCCCAAAAAGGCACGTTCCCTTTCAATTAAGTAATGTACATCGAGCTAAAAAATAAAATATCAGTAACTTCTCTTCACCAAAGGTCTCGAGTATTTGGCCCATTGGTTTTCATGCAAATTGCAAACTTGGTCTCAAAATTATATTTAGGAATTTCTCGGGTAGATCTCAAAGAAAAGGTGATTTACGATATCACCTGTATCAGATATCAAGGGTATATTATAACAAATAAAAAAATATAATAATAATAATAATAATAATAATAGTAATAATAATAATAATAATAATAATAATAATAATAATAATAATATAAATTATAATTTATATTATAAAGCTCCCCATCCTCCCCTTAACTCTTTATACCCTTTTCAGACGAGTCCTATATATATAACCAAGGATTTAATAAACCGAAGTTATAATTTTCATATTGAAGGTCGAGATCACTAGCTTAGAGGTTAAAATCGCCCTAATTAAGGTAGTTTTGTATTGTAAGATTTGAGTATACTTTCCAGATAAAGGTTTGGGAACCTTTGGCATGAATGGTAACCGTTCCCTTTGATAAAACATAAGCAGTCGGTCATCATCAACTTAACCCCGAATCTCAATTCACTTTCAAATAAAAATAAAGTATTTTTTACCGGATTCAACTTTTTCACTTCCAAGGATGAGAAAAATAGCCACGACTAACGCTAGCATCATTGTTTTAGTGACGCTGTTATTAATATCAAAGTCTACAAATGAAGCCTGAACTTTACCGAATTCTCTACAAACTGCATCTGGTAAAACATTTCTTGATTGAGTTGTACGTGTATAGCTACAGTACCTGACATATCGCGTGTTCAACAGCAATCGTGTTTCACTAACGGCTTTGTCAGCATTTATTTATTCCTTTAGAAAGACGATGTCATTTCATATTCAAACACGGAGTTCAGAAAGCTCCGAGTATTCAACTTTGAACGGCGTCTATTTGATATGTACGTCAACGATAGACGGCATTGATTAAATTAAAAAAAGTAAATGAGGGGGCGACGACTGAAGAGTAACTGAGACTTGTGATTGTAATCAACGTGTTTAATTTCTTCACCGTAGGCTTATGGGTTACCGATAAACTTTGCAGATAATAAGACTTTGTTCTTAAGTATTATTTATCTTTAATTTTAATTGGCAGCTATACGTTTTCACAATAACAATCAATAAAATTGGGATTGAGATCCCTTCAAGGTTTTATACTTATAAGAGGGTTAATTAAACTAAAGAAAGTTTAATTAACAAACGACACCTGTGTATGATGTAAGATAAAAAAGAGTAAAACTACTTTAGTTACACAGTTTTATACATATTTACAATCATTTTACAAATGCACAATATGGTTAATGAAATCCTTCGGTACACCCTTTACTCAAGGGTTTTGTGAGGGCGGGACGTGCGAGTAGTAAAGAAAAAACTAAAGGGCGTCGAGTGGCTAGCGCAAGTTTCGTATAGTTAGTAACCGCGATTATACTCACAATTAAAACCAATGATCCTGTCCGGTTCCACTGGACAGGATAGTTATGTCGAGGGGTGAGTAGTGTTGCCACGACCCACTGGATGTTTTTTTTTGTCTTGACACTATCACTACTTAAACTTCCTGCTTGGTTACTCGGCTCCATGGTATGCTGCTGTTTTGACCCATCGACTTGGTTACGTGTCTCCATGGTACGATCTTGGTGTCCATGTTGTTGTTTTGGTCCATATCGTCTTCACAGAGTCTTTGGACTAGTGGACGATCTGGGGCGAACGTCATATCTAAAACTTCTGTTATTTGATTGATTGTGGAGGCACGAACACGAAACCCTTCTCATTTATCGGTGAAACTTTGAAGTAAACCATTGTGTACAGTCAAAAAACCGTATATTCTAAAGGTACATAAATATCTTATTTCAATATTGCTATATGTTAGAGAATTAAGCCTCACTCTGGGATCCCCCATTCCCTGACACCCCCCATTCCCTGACACCCCCCTTTAATTTATGGGATTAAAAAAAATTAATTTATGGAATTTTTTTGAAATTTTTTTTTAATTTTTTAAATTTTTTTCAACTTTTTTTATGACGTTTCAAACTATGGGACTTTTTTTCATGGACTCGATTTACGGGATTTTTTTATGACGTACTATGGGACTTTTTCGTGCACTCAATTTACAGGATTTTATTTTTTATGGACGCAATTTACGTCTGTTCCCGGGTAACTAACGCCAACGTATTAGACTTATGGCATTTTGTATACGATGTAAGCTTGGCCGAACTATGATATGTGAAATAAAAATTTGATTTAAAAAAAGTTATTCATTTTTTATTGTCGATAGTACACTCAATATGGCAGTTGCGTAAAACATACAAAGAAAAGATTATAAGTTTGTAGCGTGCAAGTTAAATTCCGCCGTTCGATTAAATTACTAAATTCTTGAATGACGTGAAATGGATTTCCATAGTTATCGAATTTGCGGAGTATATCCTCTATAACCTCGGGGTTATCAATCCCGAAATTTAATTCTTCGAAATCGTCATTTTCGGAATTACCAGTCATTCGCTTAATATGTTGTTTAAGAATTTCGTACATGGCCTCGATACACGGTTTCTGTTTTTCAAGTTCGATAAAGTGGTTATTGGCGGCGTGAATACAGGCTTTTAAAGATGCAATTTCTTGTTCACCCAGTTGGAATTCTTCTTTGTTACCGTATGGTTTGTAGGCTACAAAAGTCAGCCCTCCTTTCGCGGCGACGACTTCGTACGTTTTTCCAAAGGCCTTGTCTAGTTCCAGCGAATATTTGTCTTTAACCTCTTTTTTCGTGTGGGATTCGACGAGATTCCAGTTATCGTACAAGCGTTTCCACGCTGCGAGTCGCATACCGAATGTGGAAAGAAACGTAACATCGTTGTAGAAACAAATTTCGATGTCTTCTCCTTTGAGGCCGAAACCCAGAGTAGAATTCACACCTAGTTTCCACTTGTAGTTAATTTTTCTATGGAAAGCGGTGGCTCCATCGGCTTTTCGTTTTCCTACTTCGTCAGACATCTTGCTGGTTGAAAATCTCAAGTGGCAATGACGGAGAAGCGTCGCTCTCATATCGTGGCGTTTTACTCGGAACTGGTGAAAGAGGGGGAGAATATTCTTGCCCAAACAAGTTCGAAAAGGGGCTTCTAGCTTCGTGTTACATCGTGGGCGGGGGGTTTATTGAAATGCGGATAGTATATTGCATCATAATATATTAGAGTTTAAATAACGCGCCAGCCGCTACACGTGGCGTCATCTACATGGTTAATGAGGAGTTAATATGGAGTTAATGCTGAGTTAAAAAAATATGGGGTAGATGTAGAGTGGTTGATTTGGCTTTAGGTGGACCTGTAACGAGAAGATTTTTAGTGAAATGTTTTATACTTACCGTCGCCGGGAATCGAACTATGGTCCGTTGAATCTGGAGTATGACACTCTTGACGCTCAGCCACCTACCCCCTAAGAGCTAACGAGCAAACGACCGATTTAAATAATTTTTTTTCTGTTGGGGAGTTAAAAAATTTAGATTACTTGGAGGGGGGGTTTGTTATTTTTTTTAAAAAGAGCGGGATGAAACTGGTCTCAACCGGATATTTTTTATTCAGATGTTCTACGTGTTTTTTTAATACGGGCTCTAAAACTAAACTAACGATGTGGATACGAAATTTAAAATGTAATTTGTTAAGTAAATGATAATTTATTCTGTCTTCGTATTCAATAAAAAAATTACCGGTATTTCGTCGAATTTAACTTGTTTCTTCATCAGAGTATAGTACAAAATCCTTTCGATTGTCTTTCCTTTTGCTCCTTTTCCAAACCCTGAATTAAATCGGTAACATAGCAATATACCAGTGCTTTTTCGTTCGTGCTGGAATATGGAGTTTGATTTGATGACAATTGATTTGACGGTACTTGATTTGATGGTGATTGATTCGACGATGCAGGAGTTGAAGGTGAATCGACGACGTCTCCATCGCTATCAATGTAAACGTCTTGAAAAACAGGGGAGCAGGGTACATTACTGCAATCAAACTTTGTATTAGAGATGAATCTACATCTAGGATAATGTTTAGCGTGTTCTTCGCGAGGACTATCGTGCTTCCCCCAAGCTAGTAATTCACCACCACAATAGAAGCATTTCACGCAATCTTTATGATTGGTGTAGAAAAAACCGGCAGATGTAAATTCCTCCACTGGTATAAACTTTACCGGGAATCCTGCCGTAAAAGTTCTTTTCCGTGCTAGCATCGGTCCCAAGTTGAACGGGTCATCGGGTTTCTTTTGCGATACATGGGAATATTGTTAGTCTTTTCATCGTTAACAAATTTACAAGCCGGGTAGCGAGCAATATGAACGAGTAATGGCACATCACCCTTCGTCCATCCTTCAACTAAACCATTGCAAGAAAAACACATTACATAATCTTTATGTCCGGTGTAAAAAAACCCGGCTTTTGCTAACTCAGCTTTATTTAAAAACGTTGCCGGAAACTTATAGTTGAAACTCTCTACCCTATTTCTCTCGAAATTCATTTTTCTAGGAGCTATAGAGATAGCACTTCTTACGCATACGTATTCGACTAGTCGACTGACTGCTAAAATGTTTTCTACGACTTAGAGAAAGAAACCCCCCCACCTCTTAAAGAGGCCTCTTTTTTTGAAAGGCAAGCCCAGGCGAGTATGTAAGAAATAAAAAAATACAGTGTATATGTTAAAAACGTTTATTTTTTTAAAATGATATAATGGTAATACATGGCGCAAAAAAATACGTTATAACATTTAAAAAAAAGACTTAAAAATAATGGTGATTACAATATAAAAAATATGACGGTAAGAAATTATAATACGAAAACTAATGTTAGTATAATATTTATATATAACACGAAAAATATAAAGTCTTTTTACATAAAAAAAATCCACCGGGTTCTCCGCCGCCTGGTCCTCCGCGATCGATCGTGAGTGCATCCAGACGGCCAACCAGCCAGCCTTTTCGCGGGCGCAAAGAAGTCCTTGGTTGCCCGTTCGATGTCGTTGGCATCGATAGTTCTGCTCCGTGGCTATGTTTTTGGCCTTCGGACATCCTCTCTCTCCTAGTTCGAAAACCGAAGCGCGAGTACGCGTAAGTCTCCCTAGAAAGAGGCATTTCTCCTCTCCTTTAAGATACACGCGCTCGACTCCTTCTAAGAGAACACTTATATGCGGCAACAGTTCGGTATAGTTCAGTTCCCCGTGATTCCACTGAAGACCGTGTAAATTGTCTATCACCCACCAATTCTGGCGTATTACACTGTCAGGTAGATCGCGGTAGCGATAGGGGGCTTTAAAAACGAAACTTTTTACGATCGGTGTTTCAGCGACGGTGGCTACGGCGAGTTCTTTTACTACTAATTCTTTTCTCGTTCCGAGCAAAAATTCAAAGTCCACAACCACCGCTGAACTGTCCATGTTTAATATGACTCTCTCAACGACTCTTGATTCTGGTTTTACTTCATTTTTTAAAGAGGTACACCACGTGGGCGTCGTTTTTCAATTGGTTCCTCGTGAACCTATCCGTGAAGGATTCGAGACTCCTCCCTCTGTATCTATGCAATACGTAAAGAACGCAATATTGCCCGCAAACTTGACTTGTCAGGGCTTGTAATCGACGCCTGCTGTACTTCCATTTCGTAGAATTTTCGGCGAGGAAGCGTTTAATCTCTGTTAGGGTAGGAGGTATACCATAACTGTCAAAATATACCCCCCGACCGAAACCGTCGAGATATATAGCGACCCAGTGAGAGCCCGGACCGTTATGCGGGTCGAGGTTGATAATTAACGAAGCGGGATATGTAGAAATACGATCTGGTAGTCTATCGCAGGGAAATGCCCCCCTATAGCCGGGGACATGCCCAAGCGCGTTATTAATTTCGATATCGTTCAATTTTTTTTAATAATCAACGACAACGTTGCGATCTTTGTCAATTTCCATTAAACTGTGAAACTCTCCGTAAACAATGACCGAGACTGATTGGGTCAATGGTGTCTCGAATCCTAGCTCTAAACGAAGCTGACCTCTTTTTACAGGGTTCCAATGCGAGTTGTCACTGGCCGAGAGATCGGGTGTTATGTCGAAGGCGTATAGCGTATAGCCCTTATCGTAATCGGATAACGATATATTGTTTCCGTCGTCCTTATAATGGATGTTAGTACCGGTAAATAGCGAATAATATTCACGTGCAAATTGACCTCTTGAAAACTTGGGTTGGAAGGGTTTGGATGGAACCGCTTCCGAGTCGACGTATAACGACAAAAAGTTTAACCCAAACGGTTGAAAATTATACGGGTTTTTACTTAGATCTCCGGAACACGCTTGGTGGGAAACTAAACCGATAATAACACGTTGAGGAAGAGTTCCGAGCCACACGTTATCCAAGCTCGTATTTGATACCCCATTCAATAAAACGTGCGTTTTAACCTCTGTTCTGGAGAAATGGTATTTGGCGGTGGCTTTTTGTAGAGCGAGTTCGTGGGCGATTATTATTTTCGGGCTAATTTTGCATTTTCTTACTTCTAAAGCCGCGTCGGTTATGGAGATTCTGAAATTATCGACATTCAGTGGTGGTTCCCCGATAAGAGCAAAGGATGGTTTGGTTCGGGAGAATCTCACTTTAATTTCCACCCCGCTTAAAAGATATTTGGGTATATTGAAAAGGTCGGCGTATATTGCTCCGGTTAAACTCATTTCCTTTGATTCCTTCATAAACGCTTGTCTGTCTCTATTTCCATGGTTATTTAGTACTTCGTCAAACTTGCCAGCGGTGTCTTTAGCGTAAATACAGCTAGTAAGATGCGATTCCTTCGCCACGTTGGAGTAATTCAAAAGCGATTCCAGATAGGCTCTGTAACAATATCGACTGGCGGAGGGGGAAATCAAGTGATCGTTCAGAAAAATTTCGATCTGGTCGAATAGGCTATGCATAAAGTTGTTACATATTGTTATTCGGGCGTTGGGGTCTATATTCGCATCGTTTTCTCTCGTGACTTTACATTTGATATGAAGTAGAGTCAATGCCAAATCGGTATATTCGGCCGATTTTGGAATACAGAATTCGATTTGAGAATCGTTTTTAAGAGTCGAGATTGGTCTATAAAACGTCGTAGTCGCGCTTTCAACACCGGTTTGAACTGGTTTCGTCGCAAATAGATCCAATTCTGATTTTAGAGCTTCTACTTTATACATTTTGTTTTGTTATTTTAGGTTACGGAAAAAATATCGCGCACTTGTAGTCTACGAGTCTTTCGAGCTAATGAGCCACGTTTCCGGTTAGTCACCCTTTTTCTAGTTTTTCGTCGAGGCATGGCTTTTCGTCGACTGGTTGTAGATTTTTTTTCGGCTGGTAGTAGTTTTCTTTCTTCTTTTAATTCGTCTTCGACCCGAACCACTCTGGCCTGTAATGCCTTGTATAGCCTCGCCGAAACGTCTTTTAGCGGAAGTTGTGATGTTTTCCCCCGCGACGGCGTCGTTTAGAATTTTACTCCCTACGCCCAGCGCTTGTCTTCCAACATACTTAGCGCCTTTAACTAGGAAGGGTGATGCCCATCGAAACAACCCCGAAAACAAACTACCGAGACCGTGTCCTTTTTGATAGGGGGTTCCTTGAAAGAAATGAGACACGGCCCCTCCGGATTGAGCCTGATCGAGATAATAATTCTTGTAGGGACACGACACCCTTTCATCCAGAATATCTGGTTTAGGCATTTCTTCTCCTTCTTAAGTGTAGTTTAACAGTCAAAGATCCGAATGCGAATGGCGCCGGTTTACCCCGCGTCGTCATTATATGCACGCTAATTGTATAGAAATACCTCTTTGAAACTCGTACATAATGCGGCATATCGAATATCTTGCCAACATTGTTACCGAAAGAACCCTCTACGGGAACTATTCTGACGAGTGGGGCTAGCGTATCACCAATTATCTGATCTTCAACCACGTCAGTATACACGAACAACTGCTTGGGCTCATTCACCGTGATCCGGGAGGGTCTATTACCGCGTTGCCCATATTTAAGATCGAAGGCCCCCTGTTTAAACCCGAGGATCGCTTCGAGACTCTTATGTATTTGAATAATTGTATTCGGAACTTTCGTGGGTTTCAGCGTGACGAATCTTGTAACCTCGTTGTATTGAAAAGACGTTTTCAATTCTTTTAACACGCTTTGGCATCTCCCGTTAATCTTCTCCACTAAATTTCCCATGGAAGTGTAATGCCCGTAAGGTATCTTGAATGTATGATACGAACCCGTCAATTTAGGTGCACATTTATTTACTTCTGATAATTTTATAGAATTGTCAATAGTAAGTTCCGTCTTCTCTGGCGGTTTCTTTTTACGTTGAATACCACCTTGATTAACACGTTTATTGATAGTCCCAAAAGGCGCCTCGTCTTGGTATTCTGCGAAATCAAGCTTTACACGTTTTTTATCGATCTCGATCGTTTCACTTGTTTGATCGTCTACGGGCGCGTTACTGGTTGGTTCGTTCGCGACTGATTTAACAGGTATGCCTGATTCCGTCGTATCAACCGTGACCGGTTTGTTATCTATCGCCGTGTTTATCGGAACAACAACGGACACCGGCGCTTTGTCCTCTGTTTTATCGTCTACGAAAGGCTCGTTTGCTATAACATCGTCTAAGAAAGGATCATCGACGAAAAAATCATCATCGATATTCGAGTCCTCGTCTCGCGTATTGTCGCGGACTGGTTCATCGGATTGAGTTTCAATTTTTTTTGTTATCTTATTACGTTTTTGAGAACGGTATATTCCAAGCGCATTCCCCAACGCAGCCTCGTGTCTTATTCGATCGAGGGGCGTACAATAGGGAGGAAGTGTGATGTCGTCCGTAATCAAAAACTCGATAGTGTTTTCGCCCTGGTGGAGGTTAAAGAAGGCGCTAGTTTAGTTAATCTCAGTTAAGGCACATTCCCAATCTCCGTCCAGTTCTACGGGTTTCGCTAACCTGGTCGTATACGAGGCCATGGTATTGTCCTTGTATATCTTCATACTCGCGTTAGACGGCAATGTCAAATACATCTTGCTTCTTTACCCAAGAATTAGCACTCGGTGGATATCCAATATAACTAACTAGGTATTCTGTCTGGCTTCCTCGTTTTCTCGTCTTTAGTATTTTATCGATGTGGTACGCTTCGGGTGTCGCCACAGATTGTAATTCTTCCTCGTAGAATCTTCCTTTTATCGGTTCACCCGCGAGATCTTCGAGTATATAAAGAGGCGGGTCGGCCTTCACCACCCGGACAATTTTCAAAACTTCTTTCGACCTATTACCAGGGTAAGATTTCTCGAACTTCCCCTTGTTTTTACTCATTGGACAATGATCTCCGGTTTTGAATTTAGGCCGTCGCCTTTTGGGTCGTTTTTTTCCCTGTTTCATATATATCGTTTTAAAAACTTTCAGGACGTTGTCGGGGTTGACATCTAAGGGGGCCATCTTAATTGTTGAGTGGATAGTGGTGTTATAGCTCTGGAGCAAATCAGGTAGGACGTCCAAATACCGATACGTATTGTTACCCGTGAAATATTTGTACATCTTTGATTTCAGGGTTCGATTAAATCTCTCAACCATACAAGCCTTAATATCGTCGTTCTCGCTCGTGAAAAATTTAACGTTTTTACTTTTAAGGAAGTCTTGAAAAATTTTGTTAAGAAACTCAGTTCCTTTATCAGTCTGAATTTTTAGCGGCGTAAGATCGGCGAAAATTTTCTTGGTGGCTTCTACGATGTCTTCCCCTTTTTTGGACTTTATGGGGATAGCCCAGGCTCTTCGGCTAAACGTATCGATGCAAACGAGTAGATAGTTGAAACCAGAGTTGAATTTTGCAATATCTCGCATATCAGCCAAATCCATCTGGAATTGATCCCCGATATTAGTAACAAAGACTCTATCTCTTTTAAAACTTCGATACGCACCTTTATGTATCGTGTAAGAGTCTTGAGTAGACAACCAGTTTACGACTTGTTCTCTGGAAATCCCCTTTTCTTTAACGGCGTTGTATAGCTTAGCCACCCCGTCGTAGCTGGCCGGATGCTTTGGATCGTAGTAAATTTTCTTCAAGACGAGCTCGTGATTCCGAATTCGTTCCATGGTTGTTTACCCCACCAAGAAATGATACCGGATATTAATAATAATAATAATAATAACAATAACAAGACACAAAATTTTGAAATATCGATACGCACCTTGATGTATAGCGCGAGAGTCCTGGGGGGTAGACAACAAGTTGTAATACAGATTAGTCGGGGCTGGCAGGGTGCTTAGGATCGTAGTAAATCTTAGTGAAGGCTAGCTACGGTTTTCCGAATTCTGCCCATTGTTGTTGTTTTACGGGGGCTGACTTCTTCTTCTTCTTCGTATTCTTCTTAGCGTAAGATCTAAGAGTTCTCTCGATGAATCCGCTTGATAAGGTTCTGGGTTTTATACTGATGGGTGATTTGACGATCGAAGCTCTTTTAAATCGTTTTATTATCGGCGACAGTTTTTTCTTTTTAACGCTAACTGGATTAGCGGACGACGATATTTGCACTAGCGGCGAGGGTATTAAAGACGAGAACTCCGACCAGCCAATAGGAGGGCGCGTTCCCTGATTGTTGTTTATGGCTCCAACGCCGTAGCTTACCAAAGTGGCAATGTCTGACCCGGGAATCGGTTTATCGTCAATGAACAACTCACCGTCGGAAGACCACGAAACTCGATTTAAACTTACCAATTGTTTCTGTAGCTGTTTCGCGCTAGCCCTAAACTCTATCGGAATGACGTTTAAAAACGCGCTATCTTGTCCAATTTTTATTTTATTTTCTGGCTTAGTCGAGAGATGGTGAATGTTTTGATAACGTTGAAACATTTGTGTAAAAAGTTTAACTTTATCACGATCGTCGATATTAGAATTGAGTACCTCGTACATATCAGTATTTAACCCCCCGATGGATGAACCGAGAGGGTGGGGGAAAACGGGTGATTCCATGACACTCGAATTTACACCTAAAGTGTCAGCGGGGACTAACGCTAATTTTTGCGAGTACATTTTTATTTAAAAATTTATTCAACCTAGAATACCACTTAAAGCAGATAAAACAGTGGGGATTAAAAAACTTAAGATTCCGTTGCCCTGTTGAACTAAAATAGATTTCTTTCTACGCCAAGCTAATTTCTTGGACGCTATTTGTCGAAGAGATTTTCTATGTTTACAGAGTTGTCGTTTCTGCGCCGGGGTTAATTTTAAGTTACCAATTAACGTATTGTAACAACACTCGGAGATGGCGTCTATAAGAGGCTTAGAAGCGTGTTGAAGGAACGCTCGTCGTTGTTTACGATTCGATTTCGCGAGAGCGGAGAGAAAATCTTTATGCGTCGCAACCAGTTTAGGCATTTTAACTAAATGGTACGGGGTTATCTTTTTGCACCGAGTTTTATACGTTTTTCTTTTTCTTGGGTACGTAGACTATTTCCGTTTCACCAGGGAAAATATCCGTTCGTAACCTGAGTTCGTCAGGACACTGTTGCCTATTGTCTATAAGAATATACCCGTGGGGTTTTTTGGTAGCGTCCAAATACGCTTCAATGGCATATTTTAAATTATACCCTTTGATTTGACGGAATAATATTTGAGGTTGAAGCTGATCCCGCGGATTCTTCAATAATATAATATATTGCGCATTGATGGAAATCTCCCTAGATTCTCTATTTTTCGGGAAAATATTCTGTGTAATGAAGATGAAACTTAGATTTCTGTGGTGCACTCCTTTCGTGAAGAACGCGCCGATTTGCCCGTTGTTTTCGTGCATAAGATCGTCCGCGATCAAAAGAATGTGTTCGTTTTCATTACCATGGTAATCGTCGAGTTCCGGAACCCCTTCTCGGAAAATCACAGTCTTTCATGCCGTCATAAAGAGGCTGCCATTCGTTATAATGCCAGAATATTTTTGATGGAGGTGGTGATATCATTTGATACCGATGTTTGATCAAGCGCTCTACCAGATAAGTCTTCCCAGAAGCCGAAGGGCCACTAATAATTAGCGAGAACGGACCGTATAGAGGTAACATGACTAAAGATTAAATACTAAATGAAATAGCGCGCGAAAGGTCATTGCTTTTTAACGTAAAAATTTTGGTGCGCGATTTTTCTTATAACCATTTACGATCTAGTTTATGTTAAGAATAAAACTAATCAAACAACTGCCTTGATTAAAGTAATGCAAAGGAATGTTTATTCACAAAAACCTGAATGAGTATTTATACAACGAAGTTAAAAAAGGTATAATATAAAAAACAATGTAAACAATACGACCTATACAAAAATAGATGTTCAGGGAAATATGTAAATATATTTCTTTCTTTTTATTTCCTTCAACATTTCCCCTTGAACTATATTTTAGTAACATCTGAACTTGGAATTTCCAAAACCATTCCGAGTAGGGATCGTAGCTTTTCCAAGGTCTGACGCGTTACGGCTTTAGTGAGGAGGTCGGCTACTTGATCCGACCCTGGTACATGTTCAACTTGAAGCTCTCCCTTGGTATACCTTTCCCGGATAAAGTGATAACGCACATCTATGTGCTTAGTTTTTTGGTGAAATTCGGGATTTTTGATCAACCTGATGGCGCTGATGTTGTCCAGTTGAAGGACTGGAATACTTGTTAGTGGGGAGATGTCACGGAACAGAGTTTTAAGCCAGACAAGTTCTTTTACCGCTTCACTTGCCGCCATGTATTCGGCTTCGGTTGAAGATATCGCCACTGATCTTTGCATACGGCTTGTCCATGATATTGCTCCATTACTGTACAAAAAGGCCATCCCGCTCACTGACCTACGAGTATCAATATCCGTCCCATGATCTGAGTCGCTAAACGCCTCCAAGGTCCCAGGTTTATGATTAGCTCGATACAGGATTCCCATCTTAAGTGTCCCGTGGGACCTTTCAATTGGTGTCGAAACCGTGTTTGCATCTTGCATATTGAAACGATGGAGAATCTGTCTGGCGTACGATTCTTGATTTATAAAAATAGAACCATCTTCAAGGCGTGAGATTTGAACGCCATGGAATCGTTCAGTTGTTGGTACTACTATCTTGAATTGGTTTCGTAATTCGCAGAGAAACTTTTGCTTCGTGCCTTCTTGTTTCGCAGCTCCAAATCCATCGTCTACATACAGCACGATTATCAATTTATCTCCAACGCTGTTATTGTAGAATAAACAAGGATCAGCCGTACTTTCGCTCAAACTAAAATTTAAGAGGAAATCGGAAAACCGTTTATTCCAGCACCTGGGTGCTTGTTTCAAACCGTACAGGCTCTTGTTCAGCCTGCAGACTCTGTTGGAACCATCATTATATCCCTCGGGTTGAGACATATATATTTCCTCTTCCAGAAGACCATAGAGAAAAGCGGTTTTTACATCAAACTGGAAAAGATGGAGGTTTTCGTTGGCTGCTACACTCAGGACTGCTCGAATGGTCTCGTATCGGGCAACTGGGCTGTACGTTTCATGGTAGTCAATGCCTTCCTGTTGTAAGTATCCCCGGATAACAAGTCTGGCCTTATAACGAGCGATGGTGTTGTTAGCATGAAGCTTGACACGAAAGACCCATCGATTAGACAGAGCCTTTTTTCCCTTCGGTAAATCCACCAACGTTCACGTCTCATTCTCAGCCAATGAAAGAATTTCGTCGTCCATTGCGTCAGTCCAGTCTTTTGATTTCTCCGAATTGACAGCTTCAAAGTAAGTAGAAGGCTCTTCGATCTCTGCAACCATGGCTTCGAATAGTCGTTGGGATATCTTTGGTGCCACGTCCTCATGACCAGATGAAGTGTCAGCGACGGTATTGTTCGAACCGTCCTTGTCGGCAGAATGACCAGATGAAGTGGCAGCGACGGTATTGTTCGAACCATCCTCGTCGTCAGAATGACCGGCGTCTTCCGAGTCCTGATATTCGTAAGGACCAGTGCTTCTGAAAGAACTGATTAACTCTGGTTCGAAAACAACATCTCTACTGCATACAAGCCTGTTTGTTTCTTGGATCCAAACTCTGAAACCATCAACATCATCGTTATACCCAACGAAAAAACTACGTACGCCTTTTGGATCCCATTTACGACGCCGTGCATCAGGTGTTTTGACGTAACACACAGTGCCAAATACTTTAAAGTCGTGTACTCTGGGTAGCTTGCCATGAAAAAGTTCATAAGGGGACTTGTTCTCCACGCGACTTGATCCAACTCGATTGAGAATGAATGTTGCCATATTTATAGCTTCAGCCCATAGACCTTTGGGTAATTTCTTGGCTAACAGCATTGTACGAGCCATGTCTAGAAGCGTACGATTGGTCCGTTCGGCGCATCCGTTCTGTTGTGGAGTGTATGGATTGGTTTTTCGAAACTGAGCACCAATCATGGACAAAATCTCTGCAACATCATGGTTATCAAACTCGCCTCCACCGTCGGTCAGCATTGACTTAATTGGGAAGCCATGTTGCTTTTCCACGAACTTCACAACATCTACCACCGCTTTTGAAACTTGAGATTTATCCTTTAAAAAATAGATTAAGCGGTACCTCGAGTAATCATCAGTGAAGCAAACAAAATACTTAGTACCACCCAAGGACAGCGTATCCATCGGTCCACACACGTCTGCGTGAATGAGCTCTCCTACACGAGCCGATCTTTGTGTCCTTTCTACAAACGGACGACGACTTTGTTTACCCTCAACACATGCTCCACAGAAATGGTTTTTGTCTCCAACAGTGATATTCATTCTTCCGAGTACTGATTGGACTTGCCGTTTATTCATGTGACCAAAACGTTCGTGCCAGAGTTGCAAAGAATCAACGCCAGTCAAGTTTGCTTCTGATGTGCGGATACGAATGTTTAAAGTATAGAATACACCAGTGTAATCCGCCACCAACTTGAGAACTCCATCTCGAACGAATAGCATTTGTTGACCAACGTCTCTGAAACGAAGCCCCTTCTCTTTCGCCGACTTTATCGAGTATAGATTGCGCTTCAACTGTGGGACATAAAGAACATCAGAGATTGTTGAGATAAAAAACTTGCCTTCAATGATGGTATTAACATCTATAGATCCCTGGCCAATGGCGTCGATTCTCGCTCCATTCCCTAATGTAATGGGAATCGGTTCGGTGAATTTTTCGAACTTGGTAAACCAGGAAAACTTAAACGACATATGGCAGGTCGCACCCGTGTTGACAATGAACCTTTCAGCTGGGTCAATGATCGAAGTAGTTTCGCCAATGAGCAATTCTGCGGATCCAAGTTGTTCCCCAGATTTGGGTGGCATTTTTTTATCTTCCCTTTTCAATTTGCAGTCACGTTTGTAGTGACCCCATTTACCACAATGGAAACACCTTTTCTGTTTGGCAGGAACAGATTTGGTCTCATCGTTGAGATTCTTTCCTTGGGCCGACGTCTTAGTATTAGCTATTTTCTGAGACCTTACATAAAAGGCTTCTCCACCAGCAGCCGACGGATCAGTACGTTGGGCTTGCCTCAGGCTGTGTCGTTTTTCAGCAGCGACCAAGGTAGCTGTGAGACTTTCGATAGTACGATCCGATGCAGCCTTCGTAAACCAAAGCTCCGTAATTGTCTCGAACTGCTCCGGTAACCCGTGAAGAATCTTAACTTGGACACTTGAATCATCCGGTTTTATCTTGAACTCCTCCATTTTGTCCACCAGTTCCCTGACGCGAGTGATATATTTCACCATGGGTTCATCAGATCCTTTCAACATGGGCTTCGACCATTCGAATTGAAGATGTAAGGCTTCTTGCTCTGTCTTCGGTTCGTAAGTATTTTGCAGTGCCAACCACATGTCGCGGGCACTTGCATGGCGTCGAATTATCGGGAAGTCGCTCGAGTCCACCATTTTGGTAATGACCACTTTAGCCGCTCTATTGCCTTTTTCCCAAGCTGCTGCTCTCTTGGTAAAGTCGGCCTGGTCCGTCGTGCTTGCGCTAAGCAACAGTGGAGTCGGAAAAAGAATCTCCCCTGATACCACCACTTATGCTCCTGGTCGGTCCATCAATAAGATCTCAACGCCAAATTTCCAATTAGCCCAATTGGAAGACCCGTGCAGCTTCTGGAAACCGGAAATGTCTTGCTCCGCCATCTCGATCACGAAGAAACGTAGAGACTGACAACTTGACAGACTTTCCAAAGGAATACTGCGACGGTAGATTGACTTGAAGAGAACAGTGAGCTATACTTGCATGGAACCTGAACCACGCTCTATGCTACCATGTTAAGAATAAAACTAATCAAACAACTGCCTTGATTAAAGTAATGCAAAGGAATTTTGGTGCGCGATTTTTCTTATAACCATTTACGATCTAGTTTAAAGGTATAATCGTTTTCGCGTCTACACCCTATTACCCTTCTATCGCGTCAAGTCGTTGTCCCGTATACTGATACTGCCATTTCCACTTACTGATGCTGCCATTTCCACTTACATCGTTTAACGATATTCAACACCGAATGACACTGGTTGTAGCTCATCTACTTCCCCATTTTTTTAAAAAAATTTTTTCAAATTTTAATTTTTTTTAAATTTAAATTTTTTTTTAAATTAAATTTTTTTTTAAATTAAATTTTTTTTTAAATTTACATTTTTTTTAATTTTAATTTTTTTTTAATTTTAATTTTTTTTTACTTTTTTTTTAAATTTTTTTTTAATTTTCATTTTTTTATTTATTTTTTTTAAATTTCTATAGTTAACCCCCAGTTTTTTTTAACTGTCGCATAGACACTCAGAATTTATAACCCGGTGTAACTAGTAACAGAGACCACATCACCGGAGTTCTTTCATCATAGTGCCAGCGTCCCCCCTAACATTTTTTATCAACCCATTATTATCAACGCATTATTATTATTACTATTCATTAACTGATATTATTATTATTTAAAAAAAATTAAGGGCAGCCCCCGCCGCCGCCGCCGCCGCCGCGAAAATTTAATATCGCGATCGCGAAAAAAGTCTAGCGCGATCGCGATTCTCGCGTATGACCCCTCGCGTATGACCTTTCGCGTATGACCTTCGCACGCGATTTTTTTTTGATAGTTCATTCTCTCCATTCTTGGTAGCCAAAGGGTAGAGTTTTAAAATTATCGATTACTCGTAATTTGTTAACGACTGGTCTATACTTTTTTACTTGTTTCACGGTTACTACCGTGTGATCTCTTAACCGACAAATGTGATGTGGGATTTCAATTTCGATCGGTAGAGTAGGAGCGTCAACATCGACCCCCATCATTCCCTTCAAGGAGTTCATAGATATTTTATTTTTAGTAGAATAATTCTGACGGAGTCCTTTAGCCTTAATAACCTCGTGGGTTTCACCGGTGTCGGGGTTTAATACTTTATACGTGTAGTTCTTAGAACCCCCGCTACAGTACTCGGTTATATAGCAATTTGGGCCGTATTCCGATAATTGATCGGCTATTTGACCTAAGTAGGGTCCCTACTCTAATAGTTTATGACCGCCAGGGCTGTGATACATGATTGAATCCGTATCCATATAAATTACGTGCTCTCCGAGCTTATCCAGGACCTCGTACAATTTCATCCTGGCGAAGGCGGTGGTGTAACAAGCCAAAACGACGTTTACGTGTTTCAGAGCCGGATCAATTTCTTTTAAGTGTTCCCATTTGAGTAAAATAGTGTCGTCATCAATCGGCAATACACTTTTACGCTCAAAAATTCTAAAAAAATTTCTCTATCGCGAATTACTTCTGTCTTGACCAAATTGTTACGTTGGCCTAACTTACCCCAAAACGACGTAGCCATGAGTTTTCCTACGCTTCTCCGACCGGCATTGTATTCAATTTTGTCAAAGTCTAGTTTGATACCTTCGACCTTTTCAAAATCTTCGACGTATTTCCGCTTTTCCTCGTCGGTATTAACACCCGGTGGAAAACCACTAGCTTCCGCTTTAATTTTATACATCGTTTTGATGTAAACCGCGAATAGTCCCCCCTCGCCCGTTTTTACGTCGTAACAAGTCGTAGTCTCGTAATGCCACGCTTGGTATATCTCCAAAACTCTGTAGCCCATTTTGACGGCCAGTTTTAATTCGTCCGAAACGAAAGTACCGATATAAGCTCCATCGGGGTCGTCGTGGCGACAAGTCTCCTGATTCATTTCTACGCTACAACGCTGGCAGAGCGAAAACACCAGCTTACCATTCACGTGCATAGGGAGAACAGGGTGGAATAGTTTAGGGGGCGGCAGAACTCGGCATTTAACCAAACCCTCTATAGAATCTAGAGATTGTAAATCTTCCGGATCGATCAGCACTTTCGGGTGCCCAACTGGAACTTTAGCGTAAAGATTTACCGACGGGTACAATGAAATAAAGTCTCCGAAAAATATACGATCAAGCCCGGTAATTTTCAGGTATAGACGCGTAGCGTTAGTCCGACCGCCGTAAAACGCGTCCCGCGGATTGAGCGGTGAAACGATTTTCCTCGTAACGGCCTCGAAAAATGTCTTGTTTTTTGGGTCATTGGCTATACAATCGAACTGGCATTCCCACATTTCCGTCACTGTTTTGTTCATTTTTCTTAGAATTTCGACGGATTTGAGAGTCTGTAGATAACGGTGATTATACGTGACATTAGGGTCACTGTGTATCGGGGCATCACGACCTATTTTCTTACACGTTGGACAACCGTGAAAAAAGCAGCCTTGGAAAAAATAAATTTCATTGCCGTAAACACCGTCAACTTTAATACCACCGACTTTTAATTCTTTAGCACGCATACCGGTTTCTATTCTTATTCCCCGTCTCTTCTCCTCCCACGCTAACCATTTATATCCTTTAACCGACTGTCGATCGGTTAGTCTATAGCCATTTGAAGGTATAATGCCTATTGTATCTGGTTTTAGAAATTTTTTCCTAAAAATGTAATTACAGGCGCCGGGTAGAGTAATGGCGATCCTAAAGGGGTCTGCGTTACATATTTCCATAAACTCTTTCCGGAAAACGCTACAGCCGAGCCTAAGAATGTTGCAATCGCTCTTACAGTATTCTATAGCGTCTTTTACAAAGTCAAATCCACGCCCATTAGCGATACAGTCTGCGTGCCATTGCATTAACTCTTTTCGCTCGTTTAAACCGAGTTGATTAACACCATACGCTTCCAAAGGCGGGAAAGGGTCACCCTTGGCGGTAGTATAGTTGGTCTGCTCGGGTTTCTCAGGGTTGAAATTGTTTTCGACACAGTTAAACAATAGATGGGGGAACCGCCCTTTTGTCGATGAGGCCCCTAAACCAAAGGTCTTGTTAAATTTAGATAAAGCCATTGGCAAGAACGAGTAAGAATCTAAAAAATTAAAATTAAAACATTTGAGAAATATAATTTTTGTCCCGTTTATAATGCTAAACGGAGAGACCTTTTTATCCACTTTCAGAATAGATCTAAAAACAAATTGCAGATCGTAACATTTGGCCGCGTGCGCTAGTAAATAAATCGTTTTTATATCGGCTAGTGTCTGTAGGTATTCTACGAATCCGTTCACTACGCCTTCGCCTAAAAAGATTCGCTGCCGAGAGCTATACCGAACGCACACGGCGCAAACGTAGCTCGAATCTTTCTCATCGATACATTCTCCGCAGACCATTTGCGAAATCAGTAGAAACGGCTCATGCTCGTATGCCATAGTGTTGTTCTTGCTGCGTTTGCTTTGAATACTCTCGATATCATAATATATAAATATATATTTCGGCTTTTGAAATGTCCCCTTGGCTCTCGGAATTGCCACGTCGGTATGAGATTCCTTTATAGGCTGGACGTAGCAAAGATGAGGGTAGGGGTTGTAAGCTTTGCAAATAACGCAGTAGACTTCGTAACATTGATGTAAAGTATTCCTATACCGGTAATCCAAGTATTTGTGACATTTTTTGCAAAACATTATTTTAGCGCAAAGAGGCTCGCTAGTGGACGTGGACTGCAAGTGGGTGCCGAAGCAATCCTTACCACGGAACGATCGCAAACATTGTGGGCACGTAATTAAGTCACCCTGACAATTTATAGCCCGGCAACATAATTTACAATAAACAGCGCAGGAATGCCGTGATTTTTTATCGAATCCCACTAAGCAAATGGGGCACGAATAGTTAGTACTGAAAAAGGGCGTTAATTTTGATATAACGTCGTAATGGTTATTTTCATATATCAAATAAAGCGGGTTACCAGGGTTCCCATCTTCCCCCTTAAATAGGACTTCGGGTTTGTCGTTTCTTATTTCGAAGACAATTATTTGAAAATCGGAAAGAATAAATTGAAACTGCACTAGGCTATTATAGCTCCCGCACTCTTGCCTAAGAACACCCGCTTCCTGGCATACTGATTCAGCCCTGGTCGTTTGATGAACCGAGTTGGTCTTATAAATGTTTTTATATTCGTTATAAAAGTTCTTGACGCCCGGATTTTGCGTTACTTTGAGTTTAGCCATCGCGACTACGAGCGCTCGTGCTAGACATAATTTATCTCTATTTTTAATCGAAATGAAACAACGTTTATCGCGAATATATCGAACGTGTTGTTTCAAGCCGTGATTTCTTAGGCGGGCCCCACCGTGGGGTAATCGGACAACGTTCAGAGTGAAAAAAACGGGAGCGCCCCAGAAATCTTCTTTCTCATCTTCGTAAATCTCCCCGTCTAAAAGGTCGTATACGCTACCGGGCTCAAGTTGGGACTTTTTACGGACAGAAATTTCCAAGACTTTACTCGGAAACGCTTCTGACGTACAAGTTATTTGAACCTGGTCGTCGTCCATTAATTGCTCGAAAATGTACGTAACAAATTGCGTTATACCTAACTCTACGTCACCAACGAAACGTACCGTGAAATTAAATTTTGGATAAGCTTTCTCACCATCGTCTATAATTTCAAATTGGGCTGGTAATTCCAGCTGCACAACAGCATCGTTTACGGCAATACCACCACCATGTTGGGGCTGCTGCGCCGGTGGTGATGGTGTATGATTCGAACTATCACTAGATATACTTTCATTAGAGCCAGAAGAACTACTAGGCGAAGTACTCGAATTTTCAAACATAGCGGACAGTATGAGAGATGGTGTTGAACCCCTTACGGCCCGTACGGATTGAGAATTATCATCCTCATCAGGGTATACAGTCGATGCGGCTGAGCCCTGAATACTAACAGGCTGAGACGCGTTATGGTCCATATAAACATTGTTACACGCGTTTATACTAACGAATTCTCTTATTGATAATGTATCCGCGTTCGATGTGAAACCAGTATCATGTTCTGACCACCTTGTTTCCCGTTTCGCGTTATTTGGCGAACCTATAGGCTCTAACCGAATTGATTTGCTTCCCGGAGATGTATCATTGCTAGAACCTGTATCAGACTCGTTTGATTTAACGTTAAAATCCTCCAGCTTTCTCTTTCGATCGATAGATGGCGATAGGCTCTCCGTAAACGAGTTTAAAATATCAAAGTCCTCCGGAGCGCTCGTAGACAACTTTGAAATTTCCTCTTCTTCGCTCCTAGCCGAGTTATTTTCCAGATTTATTCTCTCTCCCGCGTTGCATTCTAGTCGCGTATTATCAGGCGTGACTACGCCGTGTCGCGATAAGTCTGACTCGCTCGTGTCAGATATTTCGCGAGCGGGTGTCAACCAGTTATGGTCTGAAAACGGGAATTGATCAATAGAATAAATTCCATTGGAATCGTTCGGGGCGAGGCGTGAACTCATATCCTTGTTAATATCAGTGTTGTATAAGGTTGGTAACTCAAAATCATTGGCAAGCAAATCTAAACCCGGGCTGTTATGTTGTTCGTTCCTAGCGTTTGATTCCGCGAAATAATCAGCCGTGTTATAATCAATCGGTAATTCAAAATCATCTCCCAATTCAGATAAAATATCATTCCTGTCCCGACATTGTATTTCGAATTCGGGTGTTAAAGCATAGGTCGGGGTGTTTTGAATTAAATTATTTAACTCGCTACGATTATTGCATTTAAAAGGTGTTAAAGGGATCTGGCCAAGGTACTCAATTATTTCTCGAAACGTTTCAACTAAATTACTATCAGTAACGCAGTTCGGTACGCAATTGGTCAAATCATCGTAACAACGCGTTAGAGACGCCAGATTAAAATAGAAATTGTACAAATAAAATAAACTTACGGGGCGAATCCGAATAAAGTATCGCAAATCTGCTAAGAGCTGTTCTGCCGACATTCTAGTACTTTTTTTCTGGAACAAATTAGAAAAGTTTAAGACTCTTGGAACTCTAGTTTCCAAGTGATGGTTGCTATTAGGGGTCGGCGTTCGGTTAACTTTTAACCGCGATTAAAGAATTTCAAGCTCTATATGCAGATAATTTTTCATAGTGAAATCGTATATACTTTGATTATAAGAAAAAAAAACAAATATAATACAATTTGATAAGCTACAAAATATATTGTTTGATCAGTTCTGATAACTTTTTATTAGAAAAAAAAAATAAAGGTTTACGTACCGATGAAGTTAAATTTAATTTAAAACACAAAATATTTTATTAGACTATTTATTTTGTTTCCGATTATGAAGGTCTTTTTTGGCTGAAAACATTTTTAATCTATTACTTCCTAATAAAAAAGCTATAAACAATGAATCCCACGTATATTTTTTATTTTTCATACATTATTTGTGGTTAAGTGATTAAACATTATAGTTCAAACCCTGTTATTATTCATAAGCTGGCGGGCTGTGCGATAGGTAGTTTACTGTGCAGAATATTTCAACCAGTATCTAAGGCTATAAAGTAACTAATTAATATCTCTGAGGCCTGCGAATAATTTATTGAGACAATGATGACCGAGAATAATAAAGAATCTCAAGTACAGGTATTAAGTGACACCGACGCGAGGAAACAAAATCTCCGGAGTGTAGTGTGGACTCATTACGCTACAATTGGAGACACTTTACATTGCAAGTACTGCGAGAAGTAAGTATTCGGTTATATATTTTCTTAGCGTTAGGAATGTGTACCAAAGTTGAAGCTCAAGTTGACATAAGAACTGGATAGATTGTAGGGGGAGCGCGAATTTTAAAATAACCCTCCCTCAAGTCGAATTTTGGCAAAATACAAGCGCTCATGGAAACCTGGTTTAATACCGCAACATTATTGCTACCCCAATACCGCGTCGCCTCATGACGAAATATCGTCGCGAAGGTTGAATTTCCAGGCGCGTAGAAATGTTTTGGATTGAGGGGGTGCAGCTTGTGCGTTGAATTGGCGCCCCCCCTCATTGACAAGCTTTTAGTGCCCTTTTTAACAATATTTGGCACCTTTTTCGAACCGATTTGGCGCACCAGTCCAATTTCAAGGGATGTACATACATTGTGCCTTTGTACCCCACTGTTCCTACGCGACTGTGAAGTTGGCGCAGGTTAAAAAGTCGAATATTTTAAAGAAACTTATTATTCTTGTACGCACTTGACTTGACACAACTAGATAATTTTTTCTAACCATCGATGGTGGGGGCTGTAGGGGGCGCCGAATTTCAAGTTGGTTGAATTAAATATATTTAGGCTTATTGTGGGTAATAAATATGATGAATAGAAGTTTATGAAGTTCTGCGATGTTAAATTTATAAAAATATTGTAGGAAGTATAAAATGCAGGATTCATCCAAATGTCAAGGAACAAGCCACCTCAGATATCATGTCGAGAAAAAACACGGGGAAGTCGTCGGCGTTTTGAGCACTGAAAAGGCAAGATTAAATAAGAAATAAATATATTATATTTAAATCTAATTGTTTTGGTCAACGTTTAGCCTAGCCAAAAAGCAATGGACCAAGCGAATTATTGCTTACAGCGTTGGGTTGCAGAAACGGACCAGCCGTTCACTGTAGTTGAACATCCCAGTTTTAAGGCTTTTTTACAATCTATTAATCCGAGAAACCAATACATTGCTGAATCTTTGCCTCAATCGGCCAGAGTTTTGAAAAAAAACCTAATGACTAGTTTCAAACGTGAATCTGATCTGGTATTAAATAAATTTAAGGTAGGTTGTCATGTTTCCTTTTGCTTTTTCGTTTAAACAGTGTTTATGATATTACTCGGGGTTTATGACAATACAAATATATTTTTGGGATGACAAAAAATACCTCTAAATCTATGACCTCGGTAGTAATTAAATTATCATTTTCTTGTAGAGTTTTCAACCTATTACTTAAAGGGCAATAAAAGTGGCGTTTGGAAAGTGGCGGAAAACGTGACGGGATTTAGTCCAATAGCTTCCACTGGGAGCGCCACCGTACAACGGTGGAATTATGGAATGCAGTGCCAAATAGTACTCTGCCATTTCCACACCACTTTTTTGCCCATTAAATTAAACGTCCAATTTCATAGGTAGGTTAAAAGAACCATTTAGCTGCATTTTAACCATGCCTTTTCATGTTCTCAGTGATTTTCTCCCTAGAAAATAGTGGTTTTTCTTAAGTTCATACTTAAAAATTCGGAGTTTAAAACTAACAGCCGGGATGACCGGGGGGGAGCCGACTAACTAATTCTATGGACACGGGCGTGTCCAGGATATCATTTTAGGGGGGGGGGGGGGTTTGAGGTCTTAATTTAAGGGTGCTGACGAAGGTTTGACAGTTTTTTTGGTTTAGGTTCTCCCTCCCCCCGGTCACCAACATTTTGGGGAGTTTACCCCCCAACACCCTTAAATGCGCCCTTGTCCGTGGAGGAGGGGGGGGGGGGAGTTCTGATTCGGCTAGTTATTGATTTATATCTGTGGTTTTTAGCAGTGGCACTTGGTACTTTTAAAATTAACTTCATCTGTAGCTTATTTAGTCTAATGCAGCAAATTAAGTACTTATGATATTTATAAATTGTAATTAGGCTTTGACGGGAATGATGTCGTTTACCCTTGATGCGTGGACATCTGATAACCGAATTCCATTTATCGCCATCATTGGCCATTGGATTGATGAAAATTTTGTTATTCATAACAAGTTAATGGGATTTATTCATTTTCCCGGAAGACATACCGGGAAAAATATCTTTGATGTGTTCCTAAGGATTGTACAAAAGTACAATTCAAAGGTAAGTTATATTTCGATTAAAAGCAAAAGTTACATAACTCCAATAAGTATGACACTTTCTTTTGCTTTAATGTTAATTTCCTAACCGATCCTTTTTCTGCGACTTCGACTCGCGACTTAACGTCCTTGGTGAAGAATTTTCGTTAAATATTTCCGCTGAATATCGGAAAACGCGTCCTGGAGCCGTGAGGAATTTCGAATTTGTTTTGAAGCCCGCGTGCGAATCACGCGTGCCAAAAAAAAACATACTTGGGCTTGTGCGACGAGGAAAATTTTATTTTATCAGTTAAGCCTAATATTCGGTCGATCTATCGGAAACCTGATATTTCGGATTAGGTGGAAGTCGTCTAACGTGTTTTAGGAACTTGATAAAACATCTTGATTGTGCAATAGCTATAAAAATCAGTTCAGTTGTAAATCTCTATTAATTGTCATACTTTTTGTTATTACGTTACTTATGGTAAAAGTAATATTTAAAACATATATTTTATAGTTTTGTAAAATCAATTAACTGAGACTATTTGGGGAAATCCTCTGCTTTAGTGCAAAAGATGATTTTCGGTTTAATTGTAACATACCCTGAGAATTATCTGCTGCTATTGTGAGAGCTCTATTTCGCTCCCAATATTTTCGGTTGACATTATTCATATTTAGACATGCGTTACACATTGCGTTTAGTGACATAGGCCTATGTGTTTTGAATAGGTTCTCGCTATTACCATGGATAGCGCGGCGAATAACGACGCATTTAGTGACGAATTGGAAAAAATTAGCAAAGACTTCGGTTTTCGATATAGTTCGCAAGCCCGAATTCGGTGCTTTGCCCACGTCGTAAACTTGACTGTACAAGAACTTCTTAAAAACATTAAGTCGCAGGCAAACTTTGATACTCTCGAAGAATACATGGAAAATTCGGGCGATAGTGATACATGGACTAGCACGGACTCCGTCGTTGGGAATGCTGTAGCAAAGGTAATATTTAAAAAATAATAATTTTTGACACATGTATAAGAGATGGTAATGGTGTAAGTCCCGTTTGGTCTAAATTTGGAGAAATAGAAATTATTATTAAATAATCAACAAAAACCACTTTCGTTTAGAAATGTTTAGTCGTTAACTTGTTATTCTCAAAAATCCGTTGGTGCTTTTTCCGAGTTGAATCTGGTAATTAAAATTGATTCAGCTTTTACTATGGGTACTTGCAGATACGGAATATTGTCACTAAAATAAGATCATCTGGTCTACGCGAAGATATGCTATCGCAGCTTAATCAGTCTTTTGGAGTCAAAGATCTAAAATTAGTTCTCGATATAAGAACCCGTTGGAATTCTACTTTCGCCATGCTTTCCCGAGCTTCGTATTTAAAACAGGTGTTTTAGATGACATAATCGGTATCGGCTGAGGACTTGAAATTAAAACTATTTATATTCAAATTTTTCTATTTAGTCTTTGCAAAGCATGATACAAACAGATAAGGAGTTCAGGAAATTGGTTTTAACGGAAGCCGAGTGGAATGCATTAGAAACACTTTTAAATTTGCTAAAGGTTAGTAACAACAATAAGATATTTAGGTAAATAGAGTAACTTAAACCATAGGTTTTCATTCTTAGTCCTTATAGGTGTTATTACCCAGCGTCTCTTATATCATTGGTTATTACTAAGGCTGAGCAAATAACCGAATTGTTAGTCGGTCCTCGTTAGTCGGTGACTATTTGTCTCGGTATTCGATTAGTAATATTTTGGGTATTTGATAATAGTCCCGATAGGCTAAAAATGCTATTCGCCCAGCCTTAGTTATTACCCAGGCTGTGGCACGTTTTTTCAAACCATGTTTCTACATTAATATTTTAGGGGAAAAACCGAATTCCGGGTTGTCTTTTTAGAAAAGAGTAGTGAATGTTGTAATTTAAGTAAATCGAGTATACCTGAGGTTGAGGTAAGGAGTAGTTCAATACATTTCTACATTTTTGTCTAAACTTCGAAATTGACTTCAAAATTATTTGGGCCATTTGAAATTGAATAAATGTGTAAATCGCTTTTTATTGGTTATTTGTAAAAAGCAGTATTGAATATTCCGTAATATATATATTCACTATTCATCATTCTTTAAATACTCCTAAAATTTCATAGAAAAAACACGCGAAATTTAACTTTTGCACATTTCTAGGTCATAATAAAAGCCTGCCGCGTGTGCAGCATAAAGTATTTATATTATTGTTAAACAGTACCTTGGTGACACCGAAGGTGGTTATTTGTTTCAATTTCATTAAAAACAATATGCACTACTTTCAAAGCTTGTAGACGCATATACACAAAAATTTATATAATTTTAGGACTTCGACATTGCTACAAAAAATTTTTCTTCAGTGACGTATCCCACTATCTCTATGGTAATGCCAGCCTATCATTGGCTCCTTGATAAATTAAACAATCCAACTATGGATCCATTTTTGGAAGAAGCATGTGTTATGGCCAGAAACAAACTCAAAACGTATCAAGATTCATCGAATATCGAAACATTTTGGATAGCTATTGGTGAGCTTTCAAGCACAGGCCTAAGTCTTTTACAATTACAAAATAAAACCAATGTGGCTAATCGAATTTCATTTAAAAAGCTCTGGGCTAGTGGGTAAATATAGTACGAATATCGATTTAGTAATATTTTAATCAAAGTATAACATTCGGAGGCAATCTCGCCTATAATTTTGAAATTCTATCACGTTTGTGTTATGATTGCTTTATGCGTGGGGTACATATTTGGTTAATTATTTGGTTTTATATTTCCTTTTATTTTTATAGAACTTATAATTACTTTTTTCTAGCTTTAGACCCCACTTTAAAGTTGGACTTTATTCAAGCAAACTATGAAAAACAAAAAGTGAAATCTATTAAGGCCACGATATTAAATATATTTAACACGTATTATGAGAATAATTCTGGTTCTGGAGCTGGAGTCCCTGCGCCGTCTACTTCGCACACTACCAGTGTAGATCGTTCTGGAATTTACGCGTACTTCCCAAAGCGCGCAGCGAAAACGGCGCGTGGATCTGAACTGTTGAAGTTTTTTAAGGACGATTTACAGCCCCCAAGAACCGACGTACTAAAATGGTGGAGGGTGGGTACTCGATGCTTTGATGTCATTAACTTAATGAGATATTTTAAAAGTTCCAATTAAAATGTACTATGCCATCTCATTGCAGGAAAACGAAATTCACTATCCTACAGTAGCTAAAATGGCGCAAGATTATCTGGCCATACCAGCCACGTCAGTACCATCTGAACAAATATTTTCTGCAGGAACTGACCTTGTTACTTCTAAAAGAGGCTGTTTACAGCCTGAAACAATAACGGCCATGATGTCTTTGAAGTTATGGTGGCGGAATACTAGTGAAAGAGTGTAGGCACTGATATGTATGGTTTTGGTAAGCACTAATAATATCTGTAGATACATTTTCGGACGACAAATGACAAAAACAAAAAACCCCAAATATATGTGATCAGAAATTATTCTGGTTTGATTATTTATAGCTATAAAATTAAAAAATGTTTTGGTAATTTTTAATACATTCATGTTTTCCGTGTTGTTTAAATGAATAAATTTGTCTGATCTAATTTGCTCAATTTAATTTAGCTATAAGCAAATGATAACTCTTTTTTTTTCATAGACATTTTTTCACGATTAAAAACGCAACGTTCTTGGCTGGGTTAATTTTTTTTTAAAAAGTATGAATAAGTAATTCAATATTATTAAGTTAAACTTATTTTTGTGTTTTCTATAGATAATTTGAAATATCGTGGATAATGGACAAATAATGCCGACCTCTAGTTGCTATGATCTTGGCTGGCCTTTTTATCCCCAAACGCGTCCTGGGCCTGTTAATGCAAATTCTCAAAAAGAAATCACATATGGCGTATGAAATATAGCACGTGTCATTCTTGTCTATATTTTATGAGTCATTTTAGGCCTATGTATGTTTTTTCGCATTAGGTTTTTGAAACTAAATACTTATGATTTTTTTTAAGCTAGCACAAGAGACAGTGTAAATAGTGTCTTGATACTATTTTCCTCGACAATTCTAGCGTGGGAATGATTTCCCCACTGACTCGCAGAGGCCCCCTAGGAATTTTGTCCTTTCCAATGAACTTAAATAATTTTGGTTTTAGGCTTGTATATAAGCAAATGTCGGGGGAAGTTACTCAGAGAACATCTTGACTAAATAATGTTTCGTAAACAACTTTTCCGTGGGAAAAATGGTTTTCCAAAATTCTACGGCCCTCATTTAACTTTACCATCGCAACTATATTGCGTATAATAAACGCCTATTCTAAAAATCCTCCAAGTGCTTGACTTTTTCTTCAAATTACGTTAAGAGGAGGTGATCTTGGTCAGCATCTGCCAACATCTGTCAAATGAAATTGGATATCAACATCCTAACGCCGTCAAGACCGAAAAACATGGCTAGGCAAAAAAAATGTCTTAAGCTTGTGGGAATGGTTTTCTCAATATTAAGAACGCCCTCATTAAAAAAAAAACATATACAAACCCCAACAGCTCAGTCTACCCATGATCAGTGCCTCATTTCATTAATACTATCAACACTTGAAAGATGTACTCTCCACGCTCTCCTTCTCCTATCCCCGCGACTCCTTCACCGGCTCCTTCCGTCGAGGAAATACCCGAACGGCTGGGTACCGCGAGGTCAGTACTTATTTTTAATCCATTTTTGAATTTATATGGCCCGTTTGCACGAAAAAAAATATCTAAAAAACGTTATTCGTAGCGCACCAATGCCAGACCCCGACCAACACCACCATCACCACCATAATCATCAGCGCCATTATCCTGGGCACCGGAACCCGCCATATTACCGGGAAAATCAACCGTTCCGTTATCAACTGTAAAAGTTTAAATATTTTATTTTTTCGGTATTCGTATATATTTAAAGCTTTTTTCCCTTAACTTTAAAAAGACCTAAATTCTGTCCACGAATACCTCTTCAACCTGGTATGCAGTGTTTAATTGCGGGGTAATAAATGTTTATTCTAAAAGTCCGTAACAAACGACTAATTTGTGGTTTTAAATATTCAGTCTAACAGCCGAGCTTTACCACCAGGCTCGGGACTTTATTCAAGAGAGGCCCGAGTTAGAAGACGGGACCAGGTTAATTGCCCAGGAATTAATCGCCACCATTCATCGTTTTTCTCTTCAAATACTTTAAAAAATATATATTTTTTAATTAATAAACATTTGGTTCTGTTTTCACAAAAACGATTTCTTCTAAGAGGATTGGGGGTCTGCCCGCTCATCTTTAAGATTCTTTCTTTAACATATGGCGGGTCTGGGTGAGGTGTAACCTAATATCGAGGGATATGCTTGACGCAGATGTTACCCCGTGTCCACCCCCCATATGATAGGTCCCATTAGCGGCTGTTGGCGAAACACTCCCCGCAATTTAGATCAGACTGTTATTCGCTCCGGTTGTAGTATTTTCTATCTCTTCCAAAAAATTTATTATTACGGCATGGATTATCTATATAACAAGTAAGTTCTTTTATTTAAATTATATCATGCTTTAAGTTTATTAGTTATATGGTCTAAACAATTATTTTAATACATTAGCTTTACAACTCTCCCGGAAGGTTGTGCTGCGGGCGAATATTTCTGGGTGCTTGGGTAAATTTTTTGAATTCCCGTTTGACGTTTTGTTTCTACATTTTATACCTTTCTTTATAGATCCATATTCTCCCTGGCAATCGGTGAAAGAGTTTACCTCCCTACGTAAATTACCATTTAGCTATTAGTTTCCTACATTTTATTTAATTTTTTCTGCTTCTTCTTAATAGAACTAGAATCGCCTTGGAAGATGGGAAACGGTTTTGGCTTCCTGTGTAAATTCCCATTTGGTTACTTATTTATTATTATTATTATTTTATAAGTACGTTATTGTTGTCTCTACAGGGTGACACCGCCTAATTCTACCTTCGTTGGGCGAGTGGCCTTTCTAAAGAGGATCCAATATTATTGGGATTTCCCAGAGGAGGTTTACAGCATCGACGAAGTTCTTCGCGTCTATTATTAATTAATTAAAATGTTTATTTCATATTTTTATTTCATATTTTTATTTATTTCTTATTATTATTATTAAATCAATTTAGCTGCCAATAAAAATGCATAACTTTTTTAAAATCAAATTCTTATTTCACATAACATAGTTCGGCCAAGCTTACATCGTATACAAAATGCCATAAGTCTAATACGTTGGCGTTAGTTACCCGGGAACAGACGTAAATTGCATCCATAAAAAATAAAATCCTGTAAATTGAGTGCACGAAAAAAGTCCCACAGTACGTCATAAAAAAAATCCCGTAAATCGAGTCCATGAAAAAAAAGTCCCATAATTTGAAACGTCATAAAAAAAGTTGAAAAAATTTAAAAAATAATTTAAAAAATTTTTTCAAAACAATCCCATAAATTAATTTTTTTTTAATCCCATAAATTAAAGGGGGGGTGTCAGGGAATGGGGGAACCCAGAGTGAGGCTTAATTCTCTTATGTTGAAAACCACTCTTTTCACATAGGCTACCTTACCTTTGAAAAAAAATTGGAGCATTACCAAATACTAGCTGAAAACGATTGAACATTAACCTTATATTTAAATCGAAAAGGACTGAATAAGCCAAATTTTTAACAAGAAACAATCAGAGTTGCAATTCTTACTGCAGTAGCGCTTATAGTCTTGGTGATGGGTTTGCCAATTTAGCTGAGAATGTTTAAGAAGAGTCTTTCAGCTTAAAATTCCTCTTTGCCAAGGAAAATATCGAATTCTTAGAAAATATGTAAAACACTTTACATTTCGAAGAGCTCGCTTATGAAACCCGTACCATGATATTGACTGATAAATTTATAGCAGTTAAACTATAAAGTCATAAAATAAATTTAATACTAACTAAGTTTAACAAATAAATGAATTTATGTATACCTTCTACTTGACTGCTTTGCAATATAATTAAAAACGTCAGAAAAGAATTACAAATCTTCGAAAGTTGAAGATTTATTTAAACATAAATCCCAATTCATCAAGTTTCAATAAGTACGGAAGCTTAAAATTGGGTTTCATTAATACATATGAGGAACAAAATTCAAGCATTATTATAAATTAACATTTAAATGCTAAATGTGGATTTTGTTTCGAGTATGAGAACTACTCTTTATCAGAGGTAGGCAGAATATAGGAGTGTTCAAAATCATAAAAATCACGATCATTAATTAAAAGAAACAATTTTAGATTTCAGTTCGCTTACTCAGAGCAATATATTTCAAAAATAATATATCCCGTTCACTTAGAGCGATACACTTGATAATTCGAAATCCGCTGTTAAACTTAAGAGATAAAGATTTTTTCGAGTAAAAATCATTACCACTACGGCGAGCGACCTCTCTCAAAGCGCGATGAGGTGCCACGTTCAGCAGCATCCGCTTACGGCGCGAGCGAAGAGCGACTTCGTTCAACAGCAGCCGCTTACGGCGCGAGCGAAGAGCGTCTTCGTTCACCAGTAGCCGCTTACGGCGCGAGCGAAGAGCAACTTCGTTCACCGGCAGGCGCTTACAACTCGAGCGAAGAGCGACTTCGTTCACCAGCATCCGCTTACGGCGCGAGCGAAGAGCGACTTCGTTCACCAGTAGGCGCTTACGGCGCGAGCGAAGAGCAACTTCTTTCACCAGCAGCCGCTTACGGCGCGAGCAAAGAGCGACTTCGTTCACCAGTAGGCGCTTACGACGCGAGCGAAGAGCAACTTCTTTCACCAGCAGCCGCTTACAACACGAGCGAAGAGCGACTTCGTTCATCAGCAGGCGCTTAGGGCGTGAGCGAAGAACTTTATTCATTGGCAGCCTCTGACGTCGCCCTGAACAAGTTATCACTAAAATAAATCGTTCAAACTCCTTTCACTGAAAACCTGAATATAATAGAAACAATCTGTCAAAGGCTGCGAAACATTCCTACTTTCAACCGTAATCTATAATAACGTCCAATAGCGGCACTAACGTACATGTAGGCCTAGATGGAAAGTTACCCCAAATTTCTACCAAGTGGCCCAAAAGATAAAAAATAGATTCCTTTAAGTTTTATTTATATTTCTAAAGGAAGCATGGGTTAATTCAATTTCTGTATAATTTTATTATGGTTTTGGGTGCCCAGTGACTGCACCAGAATATTCTTGAATATCCTGGTGCATTCACTGGTATAAGGCGTCCCCTTTTTAGACAATTATGTTTCGAAGAGGGTGCTATGAAGCCCATAAAATCTATTTGTTGACCTAAAATAAAACCAAAAAGTAGGTTAAATAGGCGCCAATATTGTGGTTATTATGTAATGCCCTTAAGAATATGTAGATCAAAACAGTTGCGTTGCAGTATATATAGGGGCCTTTCATGTCTCGAAAGGTAAATATCTATTGGCCAATTGATACATACTGATAATATCTCGTGTCACTGTCCCAATAGGTTTCGAAAGACTTAAAAATTTGTTACTGAGGTTGTGGGGCAAGAATATCCACATGCCGCACTTCTTCCCAAACCCCAATAAAGTTAAATGAAAAGGGCCCCTGGCCCTGTGCTATAGCTACCCAACTGCCAGGCTGGTAGAATTCAACAGTTTGCTTTAGAACTTTAAATATTGTTAGAATATAATGTATGTCGTACTACTAGATTATTTGTCACGTAATTAAGGCGTTATTCAGTCGAAAAATTACGGAAAGGAACACCAGTTTTTCTTTCGCATTTATTATATAACAAAAGTGTAATTAATGTGGTATGTTTTAGATTTTGCATTGCCTTTGAAATGTAGCTAAGCGCGTTGTTTGACCATTTTAAATTTTCCGTCGGAATAAAAAACGCTTTAATTTTAAAGCCCCTTGTTGTTGACTTGAAACGTACATGGTTGCCGATGCCGGTGTCGTTAAAATGTTTTAAACAGTTAAAGCTATAAAGGTCAACGAGATCTAGTTGGACGATACATGTACTAGAGTGCCATAGGGCCTGTTCACAAATTACGTAACGCAAAAAATCGACGTTTGCGACACCCCCCCTCCCACTTTTGTAACAAAGAGTAACAAATGGAGAAATTACGTAACAAGCGCTCCTACCCCCTTGCAGTGGCGTAGCTGAAGGTCCAGAGGGCCCGCGGTGCGGGGGGCCTCGAGATTCGGGGGGGGGGCGCTAACCAAAAATAAAAATAAAAAGGGGGGCCTCATAGAGATTTTTGTGGGGGGGGGGCGGCTCTGCGTTCTCAGCTACTCCACTGCCCCCTTGATTGTAATAAAACCATTAACCTCCAAAATATTGAATTTATTTCAAAATTAGATAAATTTCTGTACTGTTCTGCTCCTAGAAAGGCCGCCTAGGTAATATAGGCAATAGGGCCCGCACATCAAGAAGGGACCCGTCCACCCGGATTTTGAGTTCTGAATGGAAAGTTTCCTACTTTCCTTTCACAGTAAAATTTCGTAAAATTACGAAATCATTACTAGCCTATAATTTAATACGTTCTATAAAAGTTCTACCTCGTTTGAAATGCGCCATCTACTGGGGAACTGAATCAAAATCAAAATCAAATTTTATTGCTTTTAGTATAATCATAATTTTTTGTTAGATATTTGGGCTAAGTCAACAATGTGACTTGTGAGCATTATGAATTGCATTATGGGTATCTACATTTTACCTCCAAGGCTTCAACCGAATTTGCAGCAAAGCTGGAGTGAGCAGACGACATTTATTAGATATTGGTAAAGACTCTGGAAAAAATGTGATTTCCCATAATTCCCTGCCTGGTTTGAAAATATTCCACCAGGTGTTGTATTCAAACGGTAAAGAACTATTTGAAAAAAAAATAGTATGGGGCCCGGTTCGAAGAGTTTGCCTACGGCGCAAAAAACAGCTGACGCGGCCCTGTTCTATTATAAAAGATAAAACAAGTACTAAATTGCTACTGCAATTTAAATTAATTGATAATTTAAATGCAGATGTTAAATTATGATAGGTTACGTAACATTTTGTTTAACTCTTCCCTTCCCCCAGTCACATTTAGTAGAGACGAGTCGGACCCCCGATTGAGTCGGGCTTTTTATGCCGGGTCGAGCAGAAATAAATTTTAATATTTACGGGTCGCGTCGGGTCGGGCAAATTTATTTTTTGAAAATTTCGGGTTGGGCCGGGTCGGGCTAATTTTCAATCAGGCCGGGTTTTTTATTTTAAAATTAGAAGCCCGGCCCGACCCGAGCCGACCCTTACCCGCGACTGCGTACTGCGTTGGTCGTGTGAAATGTTTCGGCCCTTCGGGTGTTGTAGGAAGAGAGAGGGGGTGGGAGAGAGATAGACGTAATGAGTTCTGCGAGCAGCGCGACTAGCGTCTATTGACTATCATTTCAAGGTCGTCTCAGTCATCCGATTCGCCTAAACTTCTACGATTCGTTTTGGTATTACTTTTGATTTCACGGCGTTAAATGGCGAATAAGCCTTTCTATAAAGTCGAACTTGTTTTAATGTATCGCTTTCGTCACGAGATACGTAGGAGTTCAGTTAAGTTTTGAAAGCTAGATCTTTATAAAAAGGGCGACTCGTCGAAATATAATAGCTCTTCATAAAAAATACGAGAGGTCACGTGATTACGTTAGATTCATCGTGCAGTTAAATTTAGAGAGCGCGCGCATATTTTGGTTTTTGTAGAGCTCGCGCAAAAATGCACGAGACCCTCTACATGGAAATATTAGGAAGCGCGCGAGCCCGTTTACGCTAAAATATCAAGTCACGCGTGGAACTTTTTAACAAGTTGAATAAGACATAAATAGAGTTTGTGCTAGCGTCAATTGGCTATGATAGTTGAACGTCTCTTCTACGTCACGAGTTACGCGCCCGATACAATTAAACAAGAAGGCCAATGTTACTTTATAGAAAGGCCTATTTGCAAGTCGCGTGTTTCGGCGTACTTTGAAAAAATATAGCTAAAAGAATTCTAGATATTCCCGCGTCACAAACGAGTGACGAACGTGTATTTTCCAGCACGGGTCTGACACTTGGTCCTCGAAGAACGAATTTAAAACAAAAATTGTTTAAATAAATAAATGCCTCTTGTTATATTTTGTCTTGAATATCTACGTCTACACTTTTCGGGACTTGTCGGGTTTCCGGGCCGGGCCGGGCAAAATCGATTTTTTAATTTATCGGGTCGGGTCGGGTCGGGCAAAAATTATTTTCATTTTTTACGGGTCGGGTCGGGTCTAGCAAAATTTTATTTAAAAAATTACGGGTCGGGTCGGGTCGGGCAGAATTTTATTTTAATTATTTCGGGACGGGTCGGATCGGGCAAAATTTATTTTTACGTTTTTCGGGTCGGGTCGGGTCGGGCCGGATAAAAAGTAGGCCCGACTCGTCTCTAACATTTAGTAACGAAGGAAAAAAGCCACCAACGGTCAGTAAATTGAAAAATAACGACAAAAGGGTAAAACAGACCGTATAAAATTTAATTAGAAAACGCTGTACTGTACTTCGGCGAATATGCCTTCTTGGCGGTACGATTAGAGGTGTCAATGAGCGAGCCGAGTCGAATTTCGAGCTCGACTCAAAGTTGGCTCGACTCGAAGTTGGATCGGCTCGGTTTACGCTCGACTCGATACGTGATCAGCTCGTTTATGGCTCGGTTCGACAAAGGATCGAAATAAACTCGGGTGGCGTCTTAGCTCGCAAAACCCTATTTGAGTCGCGCTCGCCTCGTTTAAGACTCGCTCGCCGCATAACTCGCTCAAAATGTCTAAAAGCAGACAAAAATTACTGTTTAATCGAGTTAGGATATAAGGTCTTTGTTATGTACAGAAACATTTATTAAATGCTAAAAAATATAAAAATTAAACATTAAAAAGAGACCCAAAAACAGTTTTAGATTCACAATAATTTTCTTTTAAAATTTAGCGTTTTCGGAGGAACAAATACTCCTTCTTACGGGATGTTTACTAATCTCCCTTTTTACACACAATCCCTAGGCCTGTGTATTTAGGGATTGTCGATTATTTGTTTAACGTACAGTGTAGACTGTAGGTGTCCGCCGCCGCCGGTCGATCGTTCGATTACTCTCGAACCGTTTGAGACACACAATGAAACGATACGTCAATCGACTAGACGTAGAACACTGTCTTCGCCATTGCTAATTAACTTGTTCATTAACCAAATTTGCTATTTTCGGAGATTTCGCTTTGTGTATATAAGCTTAGGTCCGATAACGTTATAAAAATATTTTTTATAAGGTTAGAATTCAACGGACCGATATCTTCGGGTATATACTCATAAATATTATTTAAGTATGGTTTTTGGAGTACTTTACGCAACCGCAATTTTCGTGGTATTATATTTTTCCTAAAAGTCCGATGTTCATGAAACTTATATTTTTGTAAAGCTGTGGTTGCCATATAACTTATAATTGCAATTAATAAAGGCCTAACGTTGACCAGACACCTCGCTTTTGATCTGGTCAACGCGAGGCCATTAATAATTGCAATTCTAAGTTTTATGGCTACAGCTATACAAAAATATAACTTTCATGAAAATCGGACTTCAATTAAGCAAAGTAATTTACTTTGCTTTATTTTAATTCTAAGTAAGGGTTTTCGGACAGCAAAGCGACATAACGTCCTAAATACGCGCTTATAGAGGTCCAAACGAGCGTTCTATCTGTGGCGTTTTCAAGGTCTCTTAAATGTATGACGAGAAGTAACAAATAAGTGTGACATTGGTGACTGATCGGAGCAGTATAGAGTGTTGTCGTCTGATACGATTTGGAAAACTTGTAACGTCACAGCTGTAGTGTTAATAGTAGCCGCTATGACAGTTACCGTTTTTTATCAATAGGCAAATTACAATGGTAACGTCGCAGGGTTTCCAGACGAAACACTCTATTCAATGATGAGTACACATTTTTGATACAGAGCGATGGTTTTATATTGGGCTGTGGTTATTCAGAATGTTGGTGACTTTCTGGCGCGAATTTTTATACAGGGTGAAAGTTTTATATCGAGCCATGATTATTTACCACTTTTGGATAAATTAGGATTCAGCGGAGCTATATTCTTCGCGTATGATTTTTCACTATGTTGGAGACTTTCTGGCGCGAATTTTGATACATGGTTAATGTTTTAAATCGAGCTACAAGTATTTACTACTTCTGGTGCAACTTTTGATACAGGGTGAATGTTTTACATTGGGCTTCGATTATTAGCTATTTTCAAGACTTTTAGGTGATAATTTTGATACAGGGTGAATGTTGCAGGCTTTCTGGTGCGAATTTTGATAAATGGTTAAGGATTTTGTCGAACTGTATTCTTAGCACATTAGTGGGATTGCGTGTAGCAAGATGTCCGTGACATCTTGTTATTCACAATGGGCTTCTTGGTGGCTCTACTCAAAAATTATAGGTAAAAAGTGAAATAAATCTCACCTAGATATAAAATATTTGTTATGCAATAAGTAAGGACCTCAATGAAGAAATGTGATCTGAAAATATTGTAAGTCGGTACCATTTTATGAAAATAAAAATAACACCAATTAATAACGCACCATTTTATTAACAAATTACTTACAACTAGTTCAATCAACTAGTGTAGGAAAACACTTAAGACATTTAGTTCATATTGCGAAAACAAATATTTTATTTTGGTGGTTTTTTTAACGCGATCAATCATTTTTCTAATATATCTACCTCGAATTTACTCTAGAAATTTAGTTGAATTGATATAGAAGGATGAAAGTGAGTCGTTAAACATTTAATCTTTAATTTTTATCTTCTAGAAATTTATATTCTCTAAACGTTAGCAAATCGGCCACATGCTTTAAAGTTATACTGCTCCGACGATAGCTAAGAATGGCTCCGGCTATAGAGAACATTCGCTCAACGTCAGCGGAAGCAGCGGGTATGGACAGAACGTGTCTTGCCAATTTGGCCAGGTTGGGAAACCTCCTTTCGTTCATGCGCCAATAATCGAGGGCACTAACATCGTCTTGCTCTAAAATTCCTTCCGCTAAGTAGCTCTGAAGCTCATTTTCTGGTTTGGATACAGCATTTTTCGAATTAGACGGCGCTATCAACTTTGGAAATACTTTTGACGGCTAACCCATATTTGATTTTGTTTTACGCGGTTCCTGCGTATCAGGTGTTTTTGCTTTGGTAAGAGCGGTCTCAAAGCTTGGAGTTCTAAATTCTCCTAACTCCCAGGAAGGATTGCTGTAAATGTCTATTTATGAAAATAAATTAGTGAAATGTTCGAGGGTTTATAAACCGACTACATGACCTTTCGCTTTACTGTCTTCAACTGGAAGAGGACTGCTTGCAAGGCACATGTGCTATACAGTCAACCTATTTCCAGTTAAAAACAGAGGAAACCTATAATTCCGGTTTTTGGCTTTTAACTAAATATAAATTAAATCATGTACCTTGAAACACGGTTGTTTTTTGTAGCGGATCCAACATTGCAGCTGCGATGTAATGGCCATCTTTAATGTCCTCGGCGAATCTGGTAGAATTACGATTCAATAGTTCTTGTTTCAAAATGGGGAAACTATGAGAGTTCGTTTCGCGAATCTGTACTACTACAGATAGAATTTGCCCTATGACGAGATGCGCGGTTGGTCCGTTCGTTTGAAAAGGTCCGTTGCAACCTTTATTGGCTTCAACAAAGCCAAAACTTCACTCATCGATTGCTCGAAATTGGCACTTGGGATTTACAAATTATCGTATCTTTTCGTTTCTCTCGCCTCCTTAATAGTGTCTCGAAGAGCCTGAAGCATTCCATCCTGAATTAGAAATAGGTTAAAAGAGCAGAAAATGAATAAACTATCGGAGGCCCTATAAAAATATTATATCAAAATGACGTTCACTTAATTTACAAAACGGTGAATAATTAGTTTCATGCCGGAATTTTTTTAGGGTTTCTAGTATCTTCGAGGGAACTGATCAAGAATATGCCGGGTAGCAGACCGACAATATTATTGAGTAATAAAGATAGCGCCAGTTGTCGGAAGAAAACGTGATCAGTACTCTCTAAAAATCAATCAAAAACACCGTTGCCATCTTAAAATTGAGGGTTACGTAAAAAACTTCTGAACGTAACTCCCTGAACAACACAACCACAGTAAAAACTCCGAAACTAACCTCAGACAATCGTTCTATTGCCGAATATACGGCATTCCACCGAACACCCCCTATTGCCTTTACGTCCAATTGTTGAGGGGAATGTTCTTTGAACTTCTCCGTCCACTTAGGAGAGCGACGAAGGAAATAAATCCATGAGCTTATACACTCTATAATTTTCTTGGTTTTCTTACACTGTTCTATCGCGCCATTTACTACGAGTTGGAGAGAATGAGCCATACATCGCTTTCTAATCCATTTCTTTTCGTAATTGATAATTTCATCTAACAGGTCTGTAGCTTCCGCGCGCAAGTTGTCAGTAATCATTTCTTCGCACAGCGGATCCAAACAAGAGTTTGATTTTTCTCCTCCAAAAGCGAAGGGATCCTTTGTTTTATCAAAAACGTCCGCATTATTTTTTATATTTTCGGGATAAAAAATGTCTTCCAAGGAACTCCAACCTAAAAAATGTTAAAAAAATGCAATTATTAAAACATTTGATTAGGGGCTTTTCACAAATTACGTAACACAGTAAGGAGGGTTTGTTCAAGAGTTACTAAATGTGACAGGGGGAGGTGGACGGCTGAGCGGAATATTACGTAACGTATAATTTTACATCGGCATTAAAATTATCAATTAATTTAACATTGAATGTGTTTATAATTAGGAAGAAAGATTATGTCGCGACAATCTGCGGACATGTTGAAGGCCTTACCTCCCGTCGCGTGCGGGGTGAAACAAAACGGCGTTTGATTTCATTGCACCGAGTGACGTAAATATTACGGAACCAATGAATTACCGGGACTTTTTGATTTGATTTAAGCGAAGAAGCGTTTGGGGGGGGGGGGGGGGGCAAGCGTGGCTTGAGACAAAAGCGAAAAATCGTCTTGACGTAGACATTTATTCTCCCTAGTTTAAATACATACACTTTTTATTTATGTGTTACTAATTTATAATAGTATAATTACCTTTCTGGAACCAAAACATTACAGAAATTCAAGAAAAATTGAAATAGTTTCAATATAGGGGCAGGGGCGGCGTTAGGGGTAGGAGTCATAGTTTATTGTTTGTTTTCAAGGAGGTCCACAAATCGAATTGCGGGAGGCCACGAAAGGGCCTCTTCCAAGTCGATTTTAATACAAAAATATTAGAAAATAACATTTTAAAATAAATTATTCTATTTTCGGTTTATACATAAAATTAGCAAAACTTAATATTTAAGTCAATATATACGGGGGCCCACAATTGAGGAGCAGGGGCCCACAATTGATACACATTATTTGTCTACACCTAAACATTTTGTGGTGCCGTCCTCCCCCTCTCTGATAGGGTGTAGGGTCTGTCCATTTGTTACTCTTTGTAAAATACAACTTTTTGCGTTACCTATTTTTGAACAGCGACTTGTTAGACTGATGTTATAGCTCCCTTAGACATAAGAAGCTTAAACTTTAAAGTATATGAAAAATTTCAACCTTCCATTGTAATTGAATGTTCCTCGACAGTCTCCAAGTTCTCAATGGGTTCTTCGTTGTCGCGTTCGGATGCCTCGCCCTCCGATAGACGAGATTCAAGTTCAATTTCCTTAGGCGTCGAAAACGTCATTTCCCAATGTCCGTCGACAACCCCGACCATATTCAACGCTTTAGTTATGTTAGCAGCGTTATCGGCGCAGATGCAAGATACCTGAAATGATGCAACTAGTGGGTATCACTCTTTTAGTGCCCGAAAACATTCTAAAAAATTAAATCTAACCGTAAATGGATCTAGCCCTACTTCTCTGAAAATAGCCATAATTTTTATTAAAATATTTTCACCAGTGTGACTTTGTGGAAAATGAGAGAAAGCCAATAGCAAATTTTGGAAATTCCAATTTTCGTCAATAAACTGTACTCGACAGCCGATTACAGACTGACGCTGCCTACTCGACCAAATGTCCAAGGTTAAGTGCACTTCTTTTGGTTTGAGAGAGGCGAGCAACACCTAAAACAGTATATTTACGCTTACATTATGTCTCAACACTTGGGCGGCTACCTCACCTTCATTTTGGAAATTAAATCCTTTGCCACTCTTTCCTCCAAATCTCGCACAATGGTGCGTCTCGAAGGGACCGTTAGTTCCGTGTCAACTGCTTCGATTACCATTTTAAAACCTCGGTCTTCGACCACCATCAAAAGAAATCCAATCAATAAAAGCTTTTCGAAAAGCTAATTGCCTGGGAGAGCTCTTCGCTAATTTTGGAACTTTCTTTTGACGCCTTTTTGGATAAATTTTTAGTTTCGCTTTATTTTTGGCGCCTTTTTCTCGAAGAACCATTTTGTGTATATGCTATAAAGAAACAATAACTTTATCAATAAACTTTTCTCTACTGAAATAAATAGATACTACACCTTTGAGTGACGCTCCCAATTGGTCGCTTTACTGGTAGGTGCCCTGATATTTTTATCACAATATCTACATTTTCCTATCGCTGTGATACTTGGCAAACCATTATCATTTGGCACACTGCCAATATACTCAAAGTTATCTTGTATATTTTTGTTTCCGAAATTTCTGGCGTAAAAATTTTAGGAAAATTTAGTATCTGTAACCATTTTCTGCACTACTTGAGACGAGGAATTCTCTTCGGAACAGTTTGAAAAACTTTTAGATGTCGATGGTAAATTTTCCTTTACAGACATTCTATACGCGAACCAAATTAACACATTTTATTTGAAGAAAATTAAAGCAGAGTTTAAAAAGCTATAGAAGTAGACTATCAATGTATATTTTTATTCAACGGGCCAGGATTCTTAAGTTTTCGAGGTCGAAGATCAACATTTTGAAGATGGCGATCGAAATTTTCAAGGTCAAGATTAAAATTAGCCAAAGAACAACACTTTGATCACCCATGATCTACAAAAGCGAAACTTGACGATACATATTCCTAACTTAATTCCTTAATTTGGCTAGTTGGTTCAGCGGCGTGGCTAAGACACCCGAGGCCCACCCGCGGATATCTTATAAAGACTTTCGTCGGTTTCTACCGAGGGATCGGACATTTACCAAAATCCCGTACACTTTGTCTTAAAGCGCAAAATCTTTAACTCTCTCTATGGTAAATCTACATTGAAATCCCAAAATTACTTCAACAGATTAATGATAAAATAGAGAAATATCTAAGAAATACCGAAATCCCGTACAAAATAATGGCAAGTGATTGACCCCTCGGTTTCTACAATATTTTTCTAGAGGAATTTAAAATCCCCAGAAAATCTGGGACCCTCTCGCAATGCGGGTTCTGCTTAGACCATAGTTACAGCACTATGATATACTAAGTATCATAAAATTGCGATCTCCTGATAATTATTTCAAATTACGGTAACTAAATAATTGATTGTCACCAATGAAAATAATACCTTACCTTTTTCGACTGTACCAAACCTGAAATTGACTAATAAAAACTTCGGAAAACAAGATGAAAAACTTCACTGATGATCGCAATTGCCAAATAAATAGAAACTTTCGTAACATTCGTTCAAACTTGAAAATTCTGAAATTTAACTACGTCATCCAACTACATGTACTAAATCGTTACCAGAAAACTTTCAGGATCAACAATGAAAATTATGATTGCTGTCGCCCTATATATATCGCCACTTAATATCAAAAACCACGTATCTGTTTAAAATTTGTGTACAAAGTTATGTGGTTTTGGAATTAAAAGCTATATATAGAGATACATTTTAAGTTAGTCTCTCGGACTATATACAACCCTGTCTAGAGGCTGCCTTCGAACTTCGCGGAGATAACAACACCTCGACTAAAATAATGAACGGAACGCCGTATTTACGTCATTAGCGAATGCTAAGTTTTAATTTAGTGAAATAGCCATTTTTAATATTGTTCCATAATGGTTTATATATTCATTAGCGACACCGACTATTATTAAGAAGATTTTGGTGTTCTGCATTTATTCCTAACATTTGGTTGGGACAATAGAAACTATCATTCAAATGTAAAACCAATTGCGCGACGTCACTATATAGCGCCGTTCACGCGCTTTGAATCGGTTTCAGGCAAGTGTGAACGCATTTAAAACAACTAACAAAGCATTTTAAAGCGCTTTGAAGCTATTTGGAGGTGGAAGTGTGACCAAGGTTTTAAAAAGGATGGTTATATAGCCTTTCCAGTAAAGTTTATTTCAAGAATCTTCAGGTTTTTCAGGGAAACGCATTTGAAAAGTTTGATTAATCGCTGAATTGCTAAGGAGCCGTTTAAAGCGACCGAGACGTCCCTCCGCTGTCCATAACTTCGCGTGCTGCCCCGTAAGTGGTTGGCAGTGAGCGCGACCTAATAACCACTATTTGAGTTCTTTTCTGGCTGTGATGGAAAAGAGCGAGAGTCTTCGTTTGCGATAACTTGTTTGGAGCGCTGTCAGTGGCTGCCATTGAACCAGGCAACTTTTGTTCAAGCTGTGAGCGGCTGTAAATTGAAAGCGTCGCTCCTTCGTTTGTAATTTCAGCGGCTGCCAGTGAACGCGTCGCTCCTCCGTATGTAACTTCAGCGGCTGCCAGTGAACGCGTCGCTCCTTAGTTTGTAAATTCAGCGGCTGCCAGTGAACGCGTCGCTCCTCCGTATGTAACTTCAGCGGCTGCCAGTGAACGCGTCGCTCCTTCGTTTGAAAATTCAGCGGCTGTCAGTGAACGCGTCGCTCCTCCGTATGTAACTTCAGCGGCTGCCAGTGAACGCGTCGCTCCTTCGTTTGTAAATTCAGCGGCTGCCAGTGAACGCGTCGCTCCTCCGTATGTAATTTCAGCGGCTGGCAGTGAACGCGTCGCTCCTTCGTTTGTAATTTCAGCGGCTGCCAGTGAATGCGTCGCTCTCTCGTTTGTAATTTCAGCGCCTGTCAGTGAACCAGGCGACCCTTCGTTCGCGCCGTAAGCGGCTGACAGTGATCGCTTTACCTCTTCGTTCGCGCCGTAAGCGGCTGACAGTGATCGCTTTACCTCTTCGTTCGCGCCGTAAGCGGCTGACAGTGATCGCTTTACCTCTTCGTTCGCGCCGTAAGCGGCTGACAGTGATCGCTTTACCTCTTCGTTCGCGCCGTAAGCGGCTGACAGTGATCGCTTTACCTCTTCGTTCGCGCCGTAAGCGGCTGACAGTGATCGCTTTACCTCTTCGTTCGCGCCGTAAGCGGCTGACAGTGATCGCTTTACCTCTTCGTTCGCGCCGTAAGCGGCTGACAGTGATCGCTTTACCTCTTCGTTCGCGCCGTAAGCGGCTGACAGTGATCGCTTTACCTCTTCGTTCGCGCCGTAAGCGGCTGACAGTGATCGCTTTACCTCTTCGTTCGCGCCGTAAGCGGCTGACAGTGATCGCTTTACCTCTTCGTTCGCGCCGTAAGCGGCTGACAGTGATCGCTTTACCTCTTCGTTCGCGCCGTAAGCGGCTGACAGTGATCGCTTTACCTCTTCGTTCGCGCCGTAAGCGGCTGACAGTGATCGCTTTACCTCTTCGTTCGCGCCGTAAGCGGCTGACAGTGATCGCTTTACCTCTTCGTTCGCGCCGTAAGCGGCTGACAGTGATCGCTTTACCTCTTCGTTCGCGCCGTAAGCGGCTGACAGTGATCGCTTTACCTCTTCGTTCGCGCCGTAAGCGGCTGACAGTGATCGCTTTACCTCTTCGTTCGCGCCGTAAGCGGCTGACAGTGATCGCTTTACCTCTTCGTTCGCGCCGTAAGCGGCTGACAGTGATCGCTTTACCTCTTCGTTCGCGCCGTAAGCGGCTGACAGTGATCGCTTTACCTCTTCGTTCGCGCCGTAAGCGGCTGACAGTGATCGCTTTACCTCTTCGTTCGCGCCGTAAGCGGCTGACAGTGATCGCTTTACCTCTTCGTTCGCGCCGTAAGCGGCTGACAGTGATCGCTTTACCTCTTCGTTCGCGCCGTAAGCGGCTGACAGTGATCGCTTTACCTCTTCGTTCGCGCCGTAAGCGGCTGCCAGTGATCGCTTTACCTCTTCGTTCGCGCCGTAAGCGGCTGCCAGTGATCGCTTTACCTCTTCGTTCGCGCCGTAAGCGGCTGCCAGTGATCGCTTTACCTCTTCGTTCGCGCCGTAAGCGGCTGCCAGTGATCGCTTTACCTCTTCGTTCGCGCCGTAAGCGGCTGCCAGTGATCGCTTTACCTCTTCGTTCGCGCCGTAAGCGGCTGACAGTGATCGCTTTACCTCTTCGTTCGCGCCGTAAGCGGCTGACAGTGATCGCTTTACCTCTTCGTTCGCGCCGTAAGCGGCTGACAGTGATCGCTTTACCTCTTCGTTCGCGCCGTAAGCGGCTGACAGTGATCGCTTTACCTCTTCGTTCGCGCCGTAAGCGGCTGACAGTGATCGCTTTACCTCTTCGTTCGCGCCGTAAGCGGCTGACAGTGATCGCTTTACCTCTTCGTTCGCGCCGTAAGCGGCTGACAGTGATCGCTTTACCTCTTCGTTCGCGCCGTAAGCGGCTGACAGTGATCGCTTTACCTCTTCGTTCGCGCCGTAAGCGGCTGACAGTGATCGCTTTACCTCTTCGTTCGCGCCGTAAGCGGCTGACAGTGATCGCTTTACCTCTTCGTTCGCGCCGTAAGCGGCTGACAGTGATCGCTTTACCTCTTCGTTCGCGCCGTAAGCGGCTGACAGTGATCGCTTTACCTCTTCGTTCGCGCCGTAAGCGGCTGACAGTGATCGCTTTACCTCTTCGTTCGCGCCGTAAGCGGCTGACAGTGATCGCTTTACCTCTTCGTTCGCGCCGTAAGCGGCTGACAGTGATCGCTTTACCTCTTCGTTCGCGCCGTAAGCGGCTGACAGTGATCGCTTTACCTCTTCGTTCGCGCCGTAAGCGGCTGACAGTGATCGCTTTACCTCTTCGTTCGCGCCGTAAGCGGCTGACAGTGATCGCTTTACCTCTTCGTTCGCGCCGTAAGCGGCTGACAGTGATCGCTTTACCTCTTCGTTCGCGCCGTAAGCGGCTGACAGTGATCGCTTTACCTCTTCGTTCGCGCCGTAAGCGGCTGACAGTGATCGCTTTACCTCTTCGTTCGCGCCGTAAGCGGCTGACAGTGATCGCTTTACCTCTTCGTTCGCGCCGTAAGCGGCTGACAGTGATCGCTTTACCTCTTCGTTCGCGCCGTAAGCGGCTGACAGTGATCGCTTTACCTCTTCGTTCGCGCCGTAAGCGGCTGACAGTGATCGCTTTACCTCTTCGTTCGCGCCGTAAGCGGCTGACAGTGATCGCTTTACCTCTTCGTTCGCGCCGTAAGCGGCTGACAGTGATCGCTTTACCTCTTCGTTCGCGCCGTAAGCGGCTGACAGTGATCGCTTTACCTCTTCGTTCGCGCCGTAAGCGGCTGACAGTGATCGCTTTACCTCTTCGTTCGCGCCGTAAGCGGCTGACAGTGATCGCTTTACCTCTTCGTTCGCGCCGTAAGCGGCTGACAGTGATCGCTTTACCTCTTCGTTCGCGCCGTAAGCGGCTGACAGTGATCGCTTTACCTCTTCGTTCGCGCCGTAAGCGGCTGACAGTGATCGCTTTACCTCTTCGTTCGCGCCGTAAGCGGCTGACAGTGATCGCTTTACCTCTTCGTTCGCGCCGTAAGCGGCTGACAGTGATCGCTTTACCTCTTCGTTCGCGCCGTAAGCGGCTGACAGTGATCGCTTTACCTCTTCGTTCGCGCCGTAAGCGGCTGACAGTGATCGCTTTACCTCTTCGTTCGCGCCGTAAGCGGCTGACAGTGATCGCTTTACCTCTTCGTTCGCGCCGTAAGCGGCTGACAGTGATCGCTTTACCTCTTCGTTCGCGCCGTAAGCGGCTGACAGTGATCGCTTTACCTCTTCGTTCGCGCCGTAAGCGGCTGACAGTGATCGCTTTACCTCTTCGTTCGCGCCGTAAGCGGCTGAGAGTGATCGCTTTACCTCTTCGTTCGCGCCGTAAGCGGCTGACAGTGATCGCTTTACCTCTTCGTTCGCGCCGTAAGCGGCTGACAGTGATCGCTTTACCTCTTCGTTCGCGCCGTAAGCGGCTGACAGTGATCGCTTTACCTCTTCGTTCGCGCCGTAAGCGGCTGACAGTGATCGCTTTACCTCTTCGTTCGCGCCGTAAGCGGCTGACAGTGATCGCTTTACCTCTTCGTTCGCGCCGTAAGCGGCTGACAGTGATCGCTTTACCTCTTCGTTCGCGCCGTAAGCGGCTGACAGTGATCGCTTTACCTCTTCGTTCGCGCCGTAAGCGGCTGACAGTGATCGCTTTACCTCTTCGTTCGCGCCGTAAGCGGCTGACAGTGATCGCTTTACCTCTTCATTCGCGCCGTAAGCGGCTGACAGTGATCGCTTTACCTCTTCGTTCGCGCCGTAAGCGGCTGACAGTGATCGCTTTACCTCTTCGTTCGCGCCGTAAGCGGCTGCCAGTGAGCGTGATCTCTTTCCGTTGGGGCCCTAAGCGAAGCGCTTCTTAGCCTAGGATGGTTTGCTTGCAGTAGTGAGAACAATTATTGCCAGTGCGAAATTCATCTGTCTCAGATTGAACGAGATCTCTCTTCTATATCCATAATCTACTCTACGTTTTCAATAGTTCATTCCAAAAGTGAGCGAGTTTTCCCGGCTTGAACGCTCACGTTATTAAACTGAAAATGTGATTTTGCCCAGGTCTGCTCTTTATGTCTAATTTCAGCTTAAGAATGTCACACGAGTTTCATGGTCTATACCTTTAGCGATTTTTAAGCATTCACTAATTACTTTTCTTAAAGAAGAATTATTTATCAAAGATATTTTTATTAACATTTGAGAACAGCCTTAGCTTCGCTGTTTTATTGTTGAAAAATCCAGTAAATGCTCATTGATGACATATGAGAGTAAAATAATCAGTAAAAATAGAGACAATACGTCATTTGAAGTAGCTAGCTATTTCTATCTCCTTATTTCATTTGGAGTAATAAGCTATGTATATCTCCTTGTGTCATTTGAAGTAACTATTTATCTCCTTGTGTCATTTGGAGTAACTATTTCACTCCTTATATCATTTGGAGTAACTATTTATCTCCTTGTGCCATTTAGAGTAGCTATTTATCTCCTTGTGTCATTGGAAGTAACTATTTATCTCCTTGTGTCATATTCCTTGTAACATATTCCATTACTTATGTGTGTGTCGAAATTAAAAATTTTGGTATATTTTATATTTCTCAGTTGCATTTACTAGAGCCTTTCTTGGTTTGTACAACGTTATTTATCCTCGAACTATTTCCAATTCCATCACATTTTGGGAAATTTCTTAGGAAAGTAATGTTACAATGTTTCACACTTGAAAGTACGCCTGTGAGTGTACTTTCGTGATTTTTTATTAGTCGCCAAACCAATGACCATGAAATTCTCTACAAAACAAGTTTGGTGTTACTCGTCCACGGAAAAAAATGTTTACATATTCGACGTGAAAATGTTCTTGACAATTATCGGAACCAAATTTTAAGAGAATGCTTGATTTTTTTGACTAAACGCCTTGCCCCTGTGCGTAGATCTCTTTCCATTTTACATTTTTGATAAATTCTGCATTCATTTCCGTTAGTTTTGTGTTTTATTTAGCACCGAACTCACAATTGGCGTACTGCTCACCCAAGCATAAGAAAAAAAAGGAGTTTGAGTTCCAATATAACAATAAACTAAAATTATAATTCAAAAGATGGGCATATTAAGGTCGAAATCGCCTTTTTAATGGTAGTTATTTTTATTATAAGAGAATATTTTAAAGATAAATATTTTAAGTTCAGGATCACAATTTACTAAAGATCGTGCACTTAGGCACCACTGTAATATAAAGCTATTGCCGACTGGTCATTTTTCACCTTCGAAATGTCCCGATTCACCGCCAATGCATTTCGCCGCCTGCATTTATTTTTTATTTCGAAATTCCATCAGTCACCTGAAAATGGGAAATGCCAATAATGGGGATCTGTCTAGCCAAAGACGACAGCCTTCAAATGAAAATAATTACTTTCAAATATTAAAGACGAAGTTGCAAAACATTTTGCTTCAATTTTGACAAATACCGTTGAAGTTCAAGAAGCTAAAATTAGGTTCGTAATTTAGATTCGGTGAAGTGAATGGGACCACTTGGCGTCGAAACGGAACCAAACCCAAGAACGCACACAGATCAGTAACCTTTTCTCCTTTAATATCTCCATTGATTAAAAAAGCAAATAATGACCTTTTCAGATCCGATTGCGTTGACGAAAGTTGATGCGGCAATTTAACAATCAATAAAACGAATTTTCTTAAGCATCAAACTTAGCACTCCTGTTCATTCAGCAACAGTTATGATCGCTTTCTGATGCAGTATCTCGGCTTTTAAATATATATTACTTCGCCCTTTCAATTTCAGCAAGATAATTCCATGATTAAAGTAAAAGTTAAGTATATCTTTACTTTTCTTACGTAAATAAAGTCACTCAAAGATTAGCACTATTTAATTTATTCCGTTTCTCCAATTACCTTTTAATCCACATTAGAAAATTAAGGCCCTTTATTTGCGTGCATTAAGCCAATAAGCAAATGAACATTTACTGTCGTTTCAATATTTACTTGGTAATTGTAGCAGCTTCTATACTCAGTGACGACCTTAGAAGGTAAATTCAAGTTGAGGTGACGCATTGTTTTAACCAACCATTCGGTTTGCGAGATTGAGATGGTAATTAATGAACATTTGGCGCATACTACTTAAGTTTCTTAATGCTTTTAAATATTTTGATTCATTAAAATAAGAACCACGACGTACATAATTTTCAAAAATAACTCGCCAATTCCGTCAGCCCCCCCACCCCAACATTGAAATAAATGGGCAATCTATCAAACAAGTTTTCTCCTATAAATACTTAGGATTATGGCTAGACAGCAATTTATCATTTAACACTCATACAAATGTAGTCTGTAAAACCTTAGCGCGGGCCTGTGGTATGTTGTATCTAAGCAAAACTTCTATACCCAGATGATATCTAATTGAACTATACCATGCTCTTTTCAATTCCATTCTTTCATATGGAATAACTATCTGGGGCAACACTAGCAATACCAATCTAGCCCGAGTCCTAAGACTACAAAAAAGGGCAATCCGTTCAATATACAACCTTCCCTTCTGCGCACACACGTCCCGTTATTTTAACCTAAGCAAAATTTTGACAGTGTTTCAAGCCTACGACTATAACTGCCTAAACCTTATCCACAAAGAAATAGCATACCCAACTACACTGCCTTCAATATTTGGGCTTAGCACTACTCCCTCTATCACTCGTTCTTCAAATTATCGAAAAATTCCATCTTGTAATAATTCAAGGTAACTCTCATCCATTTTTTATAAAGGGGCTAAATTATTTAATTCCCTATAGTCTTGACATTACGTCCTCTGGATAAAATTCCATTATCCAAAGCTAAAATTAAAAATTTTGTCCTCGACTCTTATCCTTCACTGATGTGAAACTATAAAGCCTAAGCTTTAATCGACAAATGTTCAAAGTTTGTCACAGTAGTTACTTTTAATCCTACCCCGAATTCTGTACATATATGATCTTAATCTATTTCTCTAAGAAATAATCCTAAAAACTCTGAATTGTTAGAGGGGAACAGAGTTTTAACTTTTTGTTTTTTATATGCTTTTTTTTATTCATTTAACTGTAAACGTAAACTTTGATCTCCTAATTGTATTTTATATACATTTATATTTGTTTTTTTTTCTTCCGTTTATTATTGTTTAATTACAAGGGGCACAAGTCGCAAGTTGACTTAGGCCCTTACTTCCTTCCTGAATGTAACTATTTATATCAATAAACTGAATTGAATTGAATTGAATTGAAAGTTCAATTGTGATGATGCTGTTTTGTATTTTGATGCGTTTTGCAATTTGTTTTTAAATAAAGGTTTTTCTGGTGTACAATGAGACGTCGTGGTTCTTATTTTAATTTAGTAAAACAAGAATTGGGTTTCATCTGCCGACAAAACGTTTTTTAACCCTAGTTTATATATGCAATGAGCAGCAGAATATACTTAAAATTTGAAAACGTGTAATTCTACGTTTCAAACGAACCACTTTCTGTCAGCTCCATCGTTGAAATCGTTGTTTCGATACTTGTCTATCCGTACACAAAACTTCAACATTATCTTTGCTAAGCCACGTTGAAGTCTAAAACATTATCCTTCGATTAATTATAAAAGCAAAATGTATCATGCACAATTCTATGATCTTTGGACGCTAATATTTGGGGTTAAGCAAAAATAGTTAAGGTCTCAAGCGATAATTCTTACGTTCTTTCACGCTTGCTCTTGTTTCATTTAAAAATGAAATAAGGCTTACTTTTCATGTTTTTCGTCCTCACGTTTTCTTCAATAGCTTTAATAGATCGAAAACGATAAATTGTTTTCAATTAAATAATTTAAATGATAATACAGTCATGTGGTTTTCTCACCAAGGACTAGGACATTCGATATATCTAGTACGACCGCCCAAAAAACTAAAGGAAAATAAAAATTTTACGAAAAAACTCAAATGATTTTATTTTATTTTAAATATATAGTATTTTTAAGAAATCAGTAAAATCCACCGAAAAATCATAAAACTCTAACGATCAAAGCCTTCACAACATTACTGTCATCCACTTCTTACAAGAAAGTGTCATATACTGGAACCAGGATTTGAACCTGGGTCATTGCGGCCACTCCTTTTTACCACTTTACGATCACAGCTACATGTATTCCCTCCATATCACTGCGCTCTCAAAATCCAACTTAAGAAATTGAAAATTAGCAATTAAATTTTAAGCGCAAATAACAGAGAGGTTAAACCAGCAGCTCAAAATGTGTAGGAGTGTTGGCACACCTTACATATACTACACGTGTTCGGGCTCTTTTCTGGTGTTGGCTTAACTTGTCTATTAATGACTATTTGATAGGTCCTAAAGAAGCTCCATTTGTAAAATTCGAGATAGTTTAGGGCAACGTTGTGGCTCGATTTGAGATATTCAAAATAACACTTGGATGTTTGTCATACAATTTATTGTCAAGAAAATGTACATGTACACATTTAACACATATTCACATAATAATTAACAAAATATGTTAACTTAATTTATAAAAAATGATTCAATATTTTAGGTCAAAGCAGGCTTATCTGATACTTTTCCCACTTTAACCCCATTTTCCAAACCTGGACTCCCCGCCGAGGGTCTAGGTAAAAAAGAGTGTGTGAGCTAACTCCCAGGCTCTTTAGCCTCTTCCTAGAGTAAATTGGTTCTTGTTAAAACTAATTAAGCTCTACATGTTATTTCATACATGTTATTAATACATTCCATTAAATGGAATAACGCAATGTATGCTTAGTACAAAAATAATGTTCTACTCACGGTGAATTTCAACTTTGAACGGCGTATTTGCCAACGTCATAGTTAAAAACTATGTAACTAAGAGGTTGAAACTAAAAGGGGTTGAGACCGGCTTGTTTCGTTTTTGTGCCGTTGAATTGTGGGTTAAATGTAAAAGTTACTGATTAAATCTTTAGATCGAATAGTCGCTTTGTGACTGTTAATGCAGTTCTTGAATATATTATAATCGCTCTATTACAGTAATGGTACTATATTTACCATAAATGATACCGAAACGTTAGTGGAAGTTACCAAAGTTATGTTTACTGAAATGGATAAATTAACCGCCAAAATTTCAATTAATCATAAAAAAATTCGGATATTATTAGCTACTATTATGCGCTTTAAAATGCAAAAAATAAGTTTTTATTCGGATAATTTTCAGATATGGGTATAAAAGAAATGAACGGAAAATATCTAGTCCGTACGCCGAGCCCTAAATGGGATTATCTAAAATAAAAATAATAATAATATTCAGCTAGGCTAATACTCAAGGCACCGCCTTAGGTCTAAGTCATCGAATTACCCGAGGACTTAGAAAAACGTTAAAGAAGAGTGTGTACATGTAGTTCGAATTTGGGAAACTATATCCACACCCATAAGAGAAACGATGGAAAAATCACGAAAAAACCTATGAAATCTCAAAAACCACAAAATAATGATGCAATGGATTTTGTAAATATAATAATACCACCAGGATATTATGGAGCCGAGGATATACGGGAAAATCATGTCTATCGAAGATTATAGTGAAAATCTTTATTATAACAAACCGAACTGGCGCTTCGTGATTACAGTATTCGGAATGCATTAAATTAATTAACCTAACGAAATTGCACTTGTATTTGGTTAACGAGAACACTGGGGAAAAATGTTACTATGGTTTATAGCATAACTGCTATATTGTGATATTGATGCCGGTTTACACCCTTTGCATATTATTCCGATGTAATTCAAACTCGATCAGTTGGAAATTGTTCCTCTCTTACGGATTATAAAAATGCAAGGTTAAGACGGTGATACTGTAGAAAAGACGTTTTCTACGTTGATGGGGTTAGCGTTCCAAATAAAGCGGTTAATTTAGATTTCAAAACCCAATTGTTTATGTGATCGTACGCTAACCTCTTTCTTCAAACTAGCAATGGAGTATTGACGAAGAAAATTTCATTGGACGTGAGGTATTTGGTTTTCGACTTACCCCTGGCCTTAACGAAAGTTCAGCGAAATGCTTTAACTAGGGCTGTGTGACCGAGCTGAGGTATTGTGCAACGAATATTGTAATTAGTGAGCCCGAGCTTGAGCCCCTGTTAAAATACAAATTACTTAGAGCTCGAGCTAGAACATATTTCATGATTCACATTACTTAAAGCTCGAGCCCGAGCCGGAGCCCGTATTAAAAATTAACGTACATAATACTTGAGCCTGAGCTCGAGACTGATTTCGTTAGTTTTCTTATCTGAGGTGAATCCGAGCCCAAACCGATTTGAATACTGTTTTCGTATCTGAGGATGAGCTCGATATCCTTCCGATTTGCGTTCAAAATTTATTTTGGAAAAAAAGCGTTTGAAGCTAGAGCGGCCTAGCGCCGTCTGGATTCCCGGGCTCTGGGCTGCCTGACCGCCTCCGATTTTCTTCCAGGTGTGCCAGTGATGCCGGAATGGAGCTTGAAAACACTAATTGGTCAGACAAAGTTGAGCCCGAGACTATCATTAACCTCATGTACGAATTCAGTGAGGTTAGATCGAGCCCAGCTCTGGACGTTGACCTATGATCGAGTCGAGTTAAGCCTAGTTCCCACTTAGCGAAAAAAAATTTCGCGCTGAAAACTGACGCTCGCGAATAAAATTTGCGATTGTTTTCAAATTCGCCGCGGTATTTAGCGAATGTTCTATTTTTTGACGTCCACACTTTGGCGATAGAAAGCTTCAGCCAATCAGAAAACCCGTTCTCTCGATCTATTCTGCTCCCGTCCGTCACTTATTAAGCCTAGGTCTTTAGAAAAGCGGCTCAGCCAACTTGACCAAGATACTGAAGTAAAGGTAATTATCTCACGAATAGAATCGTTTATTTATTGAAATTATCAACAGGAAAATTGGTTCATTTTGAACTGATGTTTTATGTTAGGCCTAAAACATTACTAAAAACGCGCACGAGTTGTTTTCAGCGTTTTTAAATTTTCGCGCTAAAGTGAGAACCGCTTCCCAAGCGACCGAAACGCGTCTTTTTTCGTTGCGCGAAAATTTTATTCGTCTCGAAAATTCGCCAAGTGGGAACTAGCCTTAAGCCTAGGTCTTTAGAAAAGCAGCTCAGCCAACTTGACCAAGATACTGAAGTAAGGTAATTATCTCACGAATAGAATCGTTTATTTATTGAAATTATCAACAGGAACATCCATTTGGTTCATTTTGAACTGATGTTTTATGTTAGGCCTAAAACATTACTAAAAACCCGCACGATTTGTTTTCAGCGTTTTTAAATTTTCGCGCTAAAGTGAGAACCGCTTCCCCAGCGACCGAAAAAACGCGTCTTTTTTCATTGCGCGAAATTTTATTCGCCTCAAAAATTCGCCAAGTGGGAACTAGCCTTAATAGAGTACTTGATTAGGGAAAATATTCTTTTATTCGAGTCAAGTAATTCAGAAAAAACCTAGAGTAATATTTTTAACGAGTCGTGTTATCGAGTACTTGATTAGTAAATTAAATTTAAAATTATTATAAACTAACTATCAATGCTGAAAAATATTTATTTAATTTAAATGAACCTCAGTTTCCACAACTTTAGTAACCTTATAGTGACTAGTGGGATATAAAAGACTAGTATACTAGGCTACTAGTCAAATTATAGTAATTTATAGTCATATAAATTTTTTTAAATTATGAATATACTTTTTTAACGGTTATAATTACAGTATTAAGTTTACTGAGTTCTTATTCTTTATTTAAAATGGGGGGGGACATGTTTCTTTCTTTGGGTCTTGTTCTTATAAATTTTTTATTTTTGAGATTTAGCGTGAATGACTTAATGTTATTTTATATATTTTTTTTAAATAATTTGTTCTTTTTTTTTCAACCCAAAAAGTTTAAAAAACCCCTCTTTGAACTTAGAGCAGCTTATTCCAGTAATCGAGTACCCGATAAATGCAATTTTTTAGTACACGATAATCGAAGAGAATTTTCCAATTACTTATTCGAGGTCGAGTTCGAGTACTCGTCCTCAAGAAATGCTGAGCAATCGATGATGTTCGAGTACTCGCATAGCCTTTTAACCTTATAAAGAATGGAAGAATTCGCCTAGAATTAATAATGGGGGAATCAACCGAAATCGCACCGTTCTATTTGATCAAAGTTTTTAATGAACTCTCACCAAATCGAAAAAATAATAAATTTTAGCTATTGCACATTATTACACTAATAATCTGATTAAAGGAATTTTCCCCACCGATAAGCTACCCAAGATTGTCAAAATCTTTCCTTCCCTATTCATTGTAAACACTGATACTATTGTTTGGAGAAAAACCACGCGGACTCACTAGGCATTTAATACCGTGATCCATTACCAAGGACATTCAAAACATTTGTTGTTTGTTTCCACCCCAAAAAGTTAAAAAAAAACCCCTCTTGGAACTAACTTGTTAGAGCACCTTATTCCAGTAATCGAGTACCCGACTATTTTGTCAAAATACAATCGCAATCGTTCCTTTTATTGGCGACTATGCAATTTTTTGGTACTCGATAATCGACGAGTATTGAGTTCGAGTACTCGAACTCACAAAATGCTGATTCAGGATACCAATCATTGGTTGAAATCGACCAAAACCGCGCCGTTTTATTTGATCAAAGTTTTTAATGAACTCTCAACAACTCGAAAAAGTATCAAATTTTAAATATTGTACACCAACAATCTGCTTAAAGGAATTTTCAAGGCCGATAAGCTACCCAAGGTTGTCAAAACCTTTCCTTCCCTGTTCATTGTAAACACTGATACTTCGAAAGGTGAAGCAATACACCTGTGAAGTGATATTTGTGTATATATAATAAAAGAGAAAACGTGTTAAAAATCTGTAATTTAAGGTGTGTAATATACATATCAAGGAAACTCGATACTAAATTTTTTTAAAGCTTCGGAAACAGTTTAGACTGTTTAAATTTAACTACTCTATAGAACTAAACAGCTTAACTGGGACGTATAATTCTTACCAATTGCAGGGAAATACTAGTATGACAACTACTGTGCAAAGATCGTGTTTATCACTCACTACCCACTTCATCATATTAACCGATATCTTTTGTTAAATAAATGCGCGAGATAGTCTGAGTGACGTTTATATCTCTCTACTATGCGTTTTGAAATGCTCTTCAATGTTATATTCTCACCCTTTTTGTGAGAATACTTAAAGCTTTCGCTCTTAAGCCTACAAACTCCTCAATCGGGGTTCCATCAAGTTCATCTTTCTTTATAGACATTTCAGGAGTGTGCACTGGATGGAAGTTAATACGAATATGTATGTTCTCCATCGTCTTATCAAATATTGAGTTGTTCAAAAGTTTGTAATAGATTTAGGAAAATTCGTTATTAGCGGTCTTACCGTTTCTCTGTAATAAACTCAATGTTTGGTTTAAGCCAGCTGAATGTTTAAAAGTTAAGATACGTTAAACGATTCCTTTGACAATATTTCAAGATTCGGTAATGAAATACAAATTTATCTCTGTCGTATAAGTGGGGGGTTAGTTTAGGCAGAGTGTCTATAATCGGAATATCCAATTCTACCATCCTTCGATTGTAATATTCAGAAAACAAGTGCTCTCTAATTTTGATTGACTCCGGAGCTAACGGGTAATAATTATGCTCCTCGTTAAGATATTTCGGGTATTCCAAGTCTACTTCTAAAGTAAATCCGATTTGGAATATATATACTCTAAAAGGTTTTGACACGTAACCCACTCGAATCCCGAAACAGGTAAAGGATAAGATATGGCCCTACCATCAAAAGGGACGGTAGTCCCAATGCAAGGTCCGGGTAAAGAGCACCTACCCGAACACTTGCTATCTCGAGTCAGAAGGAAGCCGACTCTCCCCCCTCATATCTCAAAACCTATAGGTCGTATCAAAACAAGTGATGCATCGTTCGAAAGGTTACAAGCACGCAACAAACATATACGAATTACATCGAACAGGGTTGACGCGACGTTTCGTAGTAATGGGGCCAAGTTAAGCTTAATTTTTCTACTTCTTCTTCCATCTTCTCCTCGCAGACCGCTCTACAGCAAAAACTACTGAACCGATTTAAATGCAATTTGGTATACAGATTTAAAGTAGGCTCTCATTGGGTCGTGCCAAAGGAAAAATTTCTATCTGGCATAGTTCTTGAGCTACGGTGACAAATGTACAGTTCAGCGAGTCGGTAACGACACCATGTATGCAACATATTTATAGTTGGATTGTAGGTAAAAAGGGGCGCTGAGTTCGAAAACAATAGTCTTGCGAGTGTCAGGTTGGGGGTTGTCAAGGTCAAAATGGCCGATACTAGGGAAATAGATTAAACATTCTAATCAGGGTTGGCACAATTTTGTCAAGGGTGGAAAAAACTAGATTTATCCGCGGTTTTTTCCACCTATTGTTTTCCTGTTAAAAACCGTGTGGAAAATCGTACTTCCATGGTTTTTTACACCTCTAGTGGCAAAATTCAATAAAAAATAAATAATTAAAGCAATTTATTCTTCTATTCTATTCACTCTTCTTCTGGTCTTTTTCATTTAATATGCTAGACCTTGCGCGTCCTAAGTGATTTACTGACGACGTGAGTTAAAATCCTTTAACAACCATAAAACATTTCAAAGAGAATGGCTATTATTAGAATCGCATTGTATCATATACACCGTTAAATAAATTGGTTTGAAAATTTTCAACGGTTCTTGGGATGTTCGCAAAGCATTCTGGGAAAGAAAGAAACAAACTATTGACTAAAAATGCTATATCTCGCTCTTGCGCTAGAACGTATTTTCGGCTCGATGGCCGAGACAAGTTTTCTTAGCTTAGCTGTAACGATTCTAATGATACAAAATAAGTTAAATAATTTACCAAGTGACTTAAAGAAAAAGGTAAAACGTTTTCTTAAGAATGTATAAAGAGTGAACAAATCATAAAATTTACAACGTAGCGGACGAAAGGCAAACATAAATATCAACCATTTCAACCTCCCGACTTTAAAGTTTTCTTTCGTTCTCGCAAAACGTGGCCCGGCTTGTTTATTTTATTTATAGATGTATATATATTGCTTAGATCGAAGTATATTATCTACTCTGTTTAAATTTACTCTTTTACCTAAAAATCATAGTAAGCGAGTTTCAATAATCATGGTCAACATAACTTGACAGTGAAATAAACGTTGGCACGTGTTTAATTCTTGTCTCGCTCAAAGTACCACCTTGGCCAACCGAGACAAAATAAAAACACTAGTAGTACTCGAACATTTCTGTACATTATCGATAGGTGGCGGTGCGACTCTTGAAACTGGCAAATTACTTAAAGCAGTCAACAACTTGTCTGCTTTATTTAATTACGCTTTTAAGGTAAAAAAGTAAATTTAAACGGAGTAGATAATATATTTCGATCTAAACAATATATTTGATACAATGCGATTCTAATATTAGCCATTCTCTTTGAAATGTTTTATGGTTGTACAAAGGATTTTAACTCAGTAAAACCCTTAGGACGGGCAAGGTCTAGCATATTACTTCAGAGTCCATCACTTGTCGATAAATAAGTCCAGTTTATGACGTTTATGGGAATATAATTTCAGATCTTGCCCGTTATTTAATTTCACGACTTTTATGGCCTAGAGTAATATATGACGTGACGTTTTTGTTTAAAGGACCTTGCCAATTTTAACCGAATGGTTTTTGGGTGGATACTGATTATTTATTAGGGCTCGGCGTTCAGATAAGAAATTTTCCGTTCATTTCTTTTATATCCATATCCGAAAATTATCCGAATAATTTGTTGCATATCAAATCGCATAAATAAACAGTTAATCCCATTTTTTTATGATTTATTGAAATTTTGGTGGTTAATTTATTCGTTTCCCATTTATAGCAATGCGCATTATGTAATTGTTTGGTTTTGAAGCGTCATATGTTTCTGTAAGGTATGGGTTATTCGCGTTGGCAAAGCAGTAAGTTATCATGCTACGTTGCTAACACCACCACGAATTCCTTTTTCTATAAATCAATGCATATGAGGGTCTAAAAACAAATCCAATTTCACTTCTTTCATGTGTATCAGATTTTCCCATGAAAAGCCGGGACTTGTATAACCGCGTGTCCGGGGTCTAATCTGAAATCTTCTATACCCAAAACCTCTGAAGTTTTCAAAGACATCTGCCAACTGGAGAGAATCAGCCTTCACATAATATCAAGCAAATCTCCTGTTTACAATTCAAGAAAAGAAATAAGATTGTCAATCAGTGTTCAACGATATCTAGATACACGATATCTAGATATGGATCTAGCTACGTTTTTAGGTACTTTTTTTAGGTACAAGATACAATTGTGGGTAAAAGATACTAACTTTTTTCAGGCGAACACAGATAAATAAAAAACTCTTACACATACCTTTTTTCCGTATCTGTTTGCCAATAAAGTATCTTATGTATCTAAATTATTGCCCTTTGGTATATTTCTTTTTTTGAGGGGCTATATCTGTGACGTTCCTTATCTGTACCTTCCTTGTTTTGGTAGTTATATTTTAATACATCGATAAAAAGATATACCAGGTACAAAGAGTGAAAACGAACGTAATTATGTTTCTAGTTTGAATAAGCATTATCTGGGTTTCTTTCAGGCATCTCTTTGATGGGAATGTCTACCTCCCGGGCATTAAGAGCTTGCCAATGGACATCACACACACGTTTGTCTGGTAAAAACCACCCTGAGCCTAGTTACCTTCCCCCGAGGAAACGTTTCTGAGATAAACACTGAGCATTATTAACGTTTGTAGCGCAAGAGTCAGACTCAGAGGCGGACAGGTGCCTTTTTCGTGAAGTGGGTACTGTAGGCTTGCGGCCCCCCAAAAATAACTTTTCAAGCGGCCCCCAGTCGAACTAAAGGGTAATTTTGGTCAAGGCCACGTGAGATAACGCTCACCGGCCAACCGGCCCAATCCACCCCTGGTCAGACTTGAAAAGAAACACCTACTCTTAAAATGACGGACATCGTCATTTGCCGTGATAAATGTAATTTAATTAGTATTTCGCATAAATGTGTCGATACTATTAATACGGAAAGTATGGTGACCACCGCTGAGTTCAGTGTTTCTCCATCTTTCCGCTTATATAATAAAGGTAGACGACGAAGCGGTCGTCGATATGAAGGTCGGCGCTAGGGCATGGCGACCAAGGCGACCGCCTAGAGCGCCGCACTCAGCGGCCCTTATTGGGGGCCAGCATAAATCCGTCAAGGGGGGTGGCCGAAGTCAGGACCCGGAACCCTCCTGGTCTACGCCACTTGCCCGCACTTAGCGTTATGTTTTGGGATTCCGCACTTAGCTGGAGTTTTTGGTTCCCCCCGTACTGAGCGACATGTTTTGGGATTTAGCAGTTAGCGACACTTATTGGTTCCCCCCGTACTTAGCGACACTTATTGGTGAGCCCCCTCTTTTTCCCTTCAATTGCGTTGAGAGAAGGGGCCCCTTCTCACTACTTAGGGCCCCGCACTCTCTAATTCGGGGCCTGAGGGGGGAAGTTGGCCTTCACTTCACGCCAATTCTCACCCACTGGCTTTCTGAATCTACCTATCGGTCGATTTAACGTTTTGAGTTAGCTTTGTTGATATTCGGTCTATGCCTGCTCTTCTTTGAAATGTTCTGTTAAATTTCGTGTCGCTACTCACAGTACATAGGAATCGTTATGTATATCTAAACTGTACCTATTATCTAGATACAGATATTTTTACCTTTAGATAAAATCACTTTTTACTGGGTACTATATTTTAAGTTAAAAGGTGTTCGAGGAAATATCCGATAAGCCAATATAACTCTCGAATACGTATGAGAAGATAAACAGTATAGCACGTTTGGATAATTATAGCTGAACTAGATAAAAGTATCTTTCCACTAACAGTCAACAGATACGCTAGATACTTTAACCATAGGTACAAATGTCTTTTACCTAGTATATTTTATCTTTTACCTAGATACCAAATCGCTGAACACTGCATTGTCAATCTTTCTATATTCATTTTTATAACATACCGAGGTTCAAAAGATAGGTTAAGGAGGATGATTTAGAAGTTTGAACGACAACATCGGGAGTATTTAGTTGTTCCTTAAATTAAATTCTTTAAAATCAGTTACAAAATAATTTTTACACATTTTCGAAATATTTGCTAAACCCGGGTACATAACGATACTAAAAACATGTTTATTCAATACTAAAACGCGCCTTATGCATGGCTGTAAGAATTGTCCAAACATAAATAACTTTTCGACTCATCAGTTTTCTGAGCAATATTTGCAATTTTACAAGCTCGCTGAAAGTTCCCAACTACATTTTCTTGGTAATAGTTAAAATCGTCTTCAATTAAGGAATGACTAGACTGATTAGGAGCTAAAGATGTAGAGTTAAGAACGTTTTCCACTGAAATGACCCGATGAGTATCGAGAATTCGGTATGCTCTGGGACACGCTCCCAACAGAAAAACTGACGGACGCAGAGTTGGAACGTTTATTGATTGGCCGTGCAACTCGAGAAGGTGACGCTTTCAGAGATTCCTCTTGTCTGATGGCGAAACGCATTACCAAAAGTTATCACGGTCACTCATCAAACGAGACGAAAGGCATGAGACGTAATCCAAAATGCACCAATTGCCGAAAGTTTGGTCACATAGCAGAAGACTGTCGAGGGCAAAAAAGAGCTCCTAGAAAGATGAGCATTGACGAAAGTAATCGCACCAGCATTGGGGGTCGGATTGCAGCAAACGGTCTCGTTGCTTGCTCATCATCTGAAGCAGCATGGTACTTCGACTCGGGTGCTACACAGCATATCATGAACGACGCCACAAAGTTCCTAAATTTCCGCAAGTTCGCTACTCCAGCGACTCTTCAGATTGGAAACAAGACGCAGATGACAGCGGATTGTGAAGGAGACATAAGGATTCAGTTCCGGATAGCAAAGAAACTCTATCAAGAGGTAGTCCACAATGTCTGGCACATCCGTGACTTTGCCTGTAATGTTTTCTCGCTAAAAAGCGCAATGAAGAGAAACAAGAATCTGGAGTTCAAGGTCACAGCAAATTCTTGCGGTCTCTATGAAATTGTCGGAGGCAAAAGGAACCTTTGTGTACCTGGCAAGGTCGAGAGTCTGTATCGTCTGGATATCAAAGTCGAGCAGCCATCATGCTCCGCTCACATCGCAGCAGATCCGAGAAATGACCGGAAAGCAGATCTCCAAGTCTGGCATGAACGCATGGGTCATCAGGATAAACGGCATGTAGCAGCGACGTTACGGAGACTCGGATACGAAGTTTTAAACCAGACGTCTGACAGGCTCTGTGAATGGTGCATCTACGGCAAGATGACTAGGCACAGTTTCGGCACTCGTTTGGAGAAGGCTACGAAACCAGGTGAAAGGATCCATTCAGATCTCTGGGGACCATCACCGACACCGTCCATGAAGGGGAAGAAATACTACCTCCTATTCAAAGAAGAGTATTCCAGCGTTCGAGCCGTATTTTTCTTAACGAAGAAATCTGAAGTCGTCAACTGTTTCAAAGAATTCCTTGCCTTTAGCCGAACCCGAAATCACACAGTACAAGAGCTGGTCACGGACAATGGAACTGAATATGGGAATGGACTTCTCAAGAAGGTCTACATCACCGCAAGTCCATGCCATACACGCCCGAACAGAACGGGGTCGCTGAACGAGAAAATCGTATGATCATGGAGTGTGTAAGGGCCACGTTGCAATCCAGATCGGACTTACCACCGAAACTCTGGGCTGAAGCGGTGAACACGGCCGTCTATATCTTGAACCGAACAGCACCTACATGCATTGCTGGGAAGACGCCGTTCGAATTGTGGACAGGGAAGACAAACCCATCGATTCAGCATCTGCGTGTCTTTGGCACTGAGTGCTTTGCCCACATACTAAAAGAGAAGCGGAAGAAGCTGTCTCCGAAGGCGTATAAAGGTTTACTGGTTGGCCATGAAGACAATGCAGACGGATATCGAGTTTATGTTCCAGAGCAGAACGATGTCTGTCTGTCTGTGGGTGGGTGGGTCTGTCTGTCAGGCCTGGGAACGCGTTCGCATTTTCGGGGCGTACGCAGTTTCTCGAAATTTCTGCGTTCGCACTTTCTCGAAGGGTTGGCAAAACCACCGTGTGATGGTGAGCGTTAACGAATTTATTTGCGATTGGGTTTGGTTTGGATTGTCTTTTTTTCGTCAATGCTAACCGTCGCGACAGTTTTAATTCAGTTTGATTGGATATTTCGTTATTGAAATGTTTATGTGTAGGTTGTGAATGTTGAGTTCGTGTTGTGAATGTTGTGGGTGTGGAGTTTGCTGTGTTTGTGTTATGATTTTTCTGGATGTTGAGTCTGTTGTATTTGTACGGGCGTTTTCTCTAAAACTTCTTCTTAATGACTTTGCCACGGACCGAGTGCTGAGTGTTATGCAACCTCTCAACGTCCAATGGCAGGGTTTCCACCAATTGTACACGGTATTCGTCTTAGTATCAATTTGAGATTTATTGGCGCCGGCCGGGAATCGAACTCGGGTCTGCCTCGTGCAAGAGATTTACTCTAACCACTCAGCCACCAACGCTTGTTAAGTTACGGTGTTTTTCTAAAAAACAGCTTTGGCGAATGTCCTTTACAAAGTTATAACGTTAGGTACTATAATTTATTCTACATCATTTTAAATATTTGTAAATTATATTAATCTTATATTTAATTAAATATTTATAAATTATATTTATAAATTATATTAATCTTATATTTAATTAAATATTTATAAATTATATTTATAAATTATATTAATCTTATATTTAATTAAATATTTATAAATTATATTTATAAATTATATTAATCTTATATTTAATTAAATATTTATAAATTATATTTATAAATTATATTAATCTTATATTTAATTAAATATTTATAAATTATATTTATAAATTATATTAATCTTATATTTAATTAAATATTTATAAATAATATTTATAAATTATATTAATCTTATATTTAATTAAATATTTATAAATTATATTTATAAATTATATTAATCTTATATTTAATTAAATATTTATAAATTATATTAATCTTATATTTAATTAAATATTTATAAATTATATTTATAAATTATATTAATCTTATATTTAATTAAATATTTATAAATTATATTTATAAATTATATTAATCTTATATTTAATTAAATATTTATAAATTATATTTATAAATTATATTAATCTTATATTTAATTAAATATTTATAAATTATATTTATAAATTATATTAATCTTATATTTAATTAAATATTTATAAATTATATTAATCTTATATTTAATTAAATATTTATAAATTATATTAATCTTATATTTAATTAAATATTTATAAATTATATTAATCTTATATTTAATTAAATATTTATAAATTATATTTATAAATTATATTAATCTTATATTTAATTAAATATTTATAAATTATATTTATAAATTATATTAATCTTATATTTAATTAAATATTTATAAATTATATTTATAAATTATATTAATCTTATATTTAATTAAATATTTATAAATTATATTAATCTTATATTTAATTAAATATTTATAAATTATATTAATCTTATATTTAATTAAATATTTATAAATTATATTAATCTTATATTTAATTAAATATTTATAAATTATAATAATCTTATATTTAATTAAATATTTATAAATTATATTAATCTTATATTTAATTAAATATTTATAAATTATATTAATCTTATATTTAATTAAATATTTATAAATTATATTAATCTTATATTTAATTAAATATTTATAAATTATATTAATCTTATATTTAATTAAATATTTATAAATTATATTAATCTTATATTTAATTAAATATTTATAAATTATATTAATCTTATATTTAATTAAATATTTATAAATTATATTAATCTTATATTTAATTAAATACTTATAAATTATATTAATCTTATATTTAATTAAATATTTATAAATTATATTAATCTTATATTTAATTAAATATTTTAGTATTTTAATGTAAAATTTGATGGTGATCAGTAATTGAACTCGAGTTTATTGAACTTTGTTTGTTTATTCTTTGGTACGGTTTTTTGTTTTGTTTTAAATTTTTGTTAAATTCTTAACAAAATTTCGTTGAAACACAAAAAGTTGTTCATTGTTACCTTTTAATAACGCTTAGAAAAAGGATAATTATTCAAAACTCCCGCGGAAACTATATCAAAGTAATAATATAGCGCCACCGTGTGGAGAACTATCAATCAAACCGGGTAAAAAATATAATCTCTTCAATTTTTCGAACTTTAGTCAAATCTCGACGGGTCAAAACAAAACACACAATAAAAGTATATAAAGCCGTTGCTGTCAATATAGAAGAAATTGTCTTTCTTAGTTCTTGGCTGTCAGACGAACTACTACAGGACGGGGTCCTGGTGTCGGTCAAAAGTTATGAGGTAACTTTGCGGTTTTAATTAGTATGTTCGGTTTTCGGTTGGTCAAGAAAAGAGTTAAATTGTGTTTCGCGTTTGGAATGTGAGTGAATGGACTTAAGTGTATGAACAGTGCGTGTTTAAGACTGAAAGTGTTAAAGTAATTTTGAACTAACTCCTGTCAGCTGTAAGATAGAATTGATTGTTATTATTGTTTGAATTGGAATAACCTAATTATACCCTTGAAATTATCAACTCAACCTGTGAGGCTAATTAAGTAGTTGGAAGTAATTAGTAGCGAACAGCTCTCAACTGTTAATTAAGACAGTTTATAGTTAGGTAGTTTGAATTTAGTTAAAATTACTCAGTGTAATTTATGATATTTACTTATGTGTAAATGTTTTTGGTTTATTTTTCAATCACGATGAACTAAGACATATCTAGTCTTAGACACTTGAGTACCAGTTCTGTACAATTACGTAGAAGGGATATATATTGTTGGGTTATTGATGAAAGTTAAATCCAGAACGTTCCATAGACTGTTCTGAATAAAAATAAACATTTATAATTTTGCATAATTCTGGTTGCCATTTTATTTTCTAATCACTCGCCCACAACATTACAGTTCTGGCAATCCCGAATCAAATAAATTTTCAATATAACGGCGACGGGAAATTATTATCGTTAATTTATCGCGCGGCCTTAGGGAATATTCTTTTAACAAATTTTGATAATCTATCGTTTAATTAAAATCGGCCCGATTCCGTTAAAATTATAAACCAAAAAGTGAACGGTCGTTATAATACCCTCTGTAGATATTTATTTCATTAAAATTTGCTTCGTATTATATTCAACTGATAAACTTGTACTGTAAAAAGGGTTTAATTCAATTGTGCATTGTTATAGTACGTCTAAGTCACTGTTGTAAATACTTAACTTATGATATTCTGAATAAATTAAAATTGGTCGTTTCGTCTCAATTATTTTAATTATAATTAACTGGGATAACATTTTTAACAAATAACTGTAAATTGCGGAGATATAGCTTGAAGGGTTATCTCGAGAAATTAATACCACTAGGGACAATTCTTCCGAGGAGAAGTATATTTTGGCTTGGCAACTTGTAATTAATGTATTATGACTCGTAACTAGTTTCGTCAGTTTAGTGTAGTGTAGGCTTTGCTGTTATCATTGGTGTTTAAAAACTCCAATACTCTTCAATATTGCACTGAGGGATGACTATATTTATTTGGTATTCTTGATATTGTTTTGGAAAATGATTCCACAAAAATTTCGGTTTCGTTAAAATTTATTTGCGTAGAAACTTCATTTAGGGCATAACTAGATATTTTACTAGAAACCATTGACGCAGCCGCAACTGGTTTCATAGAAGAGTTTTGTGTTGCTACAAAATTACTTTGAGGTGAAACTTCAGCCTGAAAAGTGGTTTTAACAGTGTCTGATGATGTAACATCGAAACAATCTCCACATAACGGTTTGTAAGGCAAACTTAACAAAATCCTCGTCGTAGAGTTTTCACAAACTCAAGGTCAATAACTTTTTGGCTTATTATTATTTAAAACGTTTTCATTGAATTTACCCCAAGATCGTGTTTGGATGTGCATCAGCTGAATATTTAGTAATAAAAAATTCAATCGCTCCTTTTTATAGTTCTTTAAAAAGTCGTTCCCCTTCATCTAAACCGCGTCTCTTGTCTCCAACGTAGTCCAATTCACTAAAATAATACCATCATGAATAAATTAAAAATTTATTAAAATGCGTATTAACCTTTAATAGCTTCAGATTTATCCATAACGTTGACACAAAAATTTAACCCTCTTCAAATTTAATTCAAAAGTCCCCCCTATGCTAAACCTGTTACTGTTTTCGCCTGCCGTAGTTTTCAGTGGCGAATAAGCGGACCCAAAAATCTAAGAATTCTTATTATATTTGCGATATTGAACAGGCTACCATGGAAACGAAATCACGTGATCGCGAGGCACGAGCTAAGCTAGAGATTGTTAACGTTAGGAACGCGCGAGGAAATGCGCCCGTTTTCAAAATCCCCTTCACTAGTTTCCTTTTCCCATCAGTAAAGTTGATGACGCGTTTTTCGTCACGGAGTTGGAAGTGACATAATTTACGTCATATCGTTTGAACAAGATCAATAAACTTACAATTTTTAAACTAAATTTTATATTGTCAGATTTTCTTTTGGATATTTTCTTATTTATTTTAGGTTTACAGTTTACTTTAATGTAGTCGATCCCGGCTTTCAGGCCTTTGTACGTGTGGGAAAATTAAAAAATGGCTGGACCCTCACTATTGGATATTCTCAACTTACTGTAAATTTGACTTTTCATAGATATTTAATAATTAAAAGTGGCGATGGTGGTTTCGAGTAAGATTGAACAATTTAAATTAGATCATTTTCTCGCCATAACCAGACGACGGTAACGGCTGTAAAACGTTATGTCCGATTTATTGTTTCCATGCAGCATAATTATATTTCAACTAAGTGCAGCGGCCGGCCTCCATTCAGCTAGTTGTTTTAGAAACAATTAAATAGTAAATACAATTAGATAAAAATTGGAACAATAGGCCAGTCACTCCCTTTCCCCCCTTTCCCGACCCCATTAAAGTACTTTTTAAGGAGATTCCAATGGTGCAAAAATTATTCCCGGCAAAGCATTATTAAAAAAGGTATGGTTAATTAAACGAAAAGTGTAACGTAACCCCCCCCCCCCGTGGTTTCGCCCGTAGAACACTGTAGTCCTAGCTAAAAAAGGTCTTTTAATCGATTTTTATACCATCTAAGTATGACGGCGCCGCACGTTTGCTACGCACTCGTGCTGGGGGCGCATGGCGCCACCCCAACCCCATTCTTGCTATCAGGAAAAGATGGGCACTGGTTTTTCCTATCTATCTTTTTACATCTCAAAATCATTAAGATGGCGCCACTATCAATATCCCGATCAATTTTTTTTAAAACCCCACAACATTTAAATATCAATTTGAAATCAAAGATGAGTAACTTTTCTTTATCAATTTTCTTTCCTCTCAAAATTTTCCTTTAGCGCCACTTTCACTATTACGATCATTTTTACCTCTCCGAGGGGACTTTGTACCCTAGGAGGGGTTATACAACCACCGTGTCTGTCTGTCTGTGGGTCTGTCTGTCAGTCCTGCGAACGCGTTCGCATTTTCGGGGCAAATTGTAATCACTGCGTACCCAGTTTCTTAGAATCAGGGAACAGGTTTTCCAAAAGCGCCCTCTTTTTGTCATTGGGTGTAGTATAATTTTTTAATCGGCCGGGATTCGAATCCGAGCCCTCTTGCACGACAGATGACCGTTCTACCGCAGAACCACGGATACAGTTACGCTTCACTTGCCAACTAGTTTCTATCAATATCCCAAAAAGTGTAAATATCAAATGAAAATCAAAAATGAGTACTTTCTATCCAATAGATTTTTACCTTTCAAAAAATTTGAGTAAACGCCACTATCAAATTCCTATCAATTTTTATCTAATGGTTAAGTCTATACATCAAATCAAAATCAAATGAGTACTTTCAACCAGATCAATTTTGTTCCTTTCAAAAATCTTTAAAAGGTACCTCTATTAAATTCCAATCAATTTTTCACTAAAGTTACTTAAGTTTGTATATCAAATCAAAATCAAATAGGCACTTTTTTCTCCGAATACCTTAAATAGAGATGAAAAAGAATGTTAGCAATCAACTTTTTAACCGAGAGCCGAAGATTATATTAAATTCAAATCAATATTTTAACTTAGTTTTTCGAATCTATCAAAAATTAAGTTTCACCTAACCTTCAAAAATCAATCTCGTTTCAATTATTTTCGGTAGATGGCGACCTCTATCACTTTCAAATTTGGGTATGGAGGGCTAAGCATGGTAAAATTGCCCTCTCCTCAAATCCTTCGGAAAATGTGTCGTTTAGTTGTCTATATAGAATAAATAATGTTTGGAAAATATTAGTTTCCTATCTCAACGCTAGGGGGCGCAAACTCAAAAAACCCAGAATTTGGTTTTTTGAGGTTTTCTCCCCAACTAATTGACCGATTGCGCTAAAATAGTATTCATTCGATAGATAAAATTCAACTGCACCACTTTATGGGGAATTGTAATTTTTTAAAAAAAATTTACTTTTTATAAAAAAAACTATTTTAAAAAAATTTATTTATACTAAAATAAATTCGGCACCAACAAATAAAAAAATTATTTTAGGCGAGTCTTTACCATTCTATTGAAATCTGCTTTTGATTTTATTTTAAAAATATGGGGCTAACCCGAAAAAAAATAAAATAAAAATGTATAGCCTTAATGTTTGGAAATTTCTATTAAAGTCAATGAAAAAGTTTTATTTTAACGTTTTTCATCCGTTTTTCTACATAGCGCAATATAAGATCTGAGAATGAACGAATTTCACATCTTTAAAGTTTAAACTCCATCACTACGAATTTTTGTTTGCCAACGTAATAATTTTTCAGAAAATTAATTTGAAAAACTTTAGAAAGTTGTTTTCAATTTACAAAAATTTGTTAATGTATTAACGTAAACAACGTGGTGGTAATTTCGCATTGATTGTTGGTTTTAGCAAAGATAATTTAAACTCGTACCCTAGATTCGAAATCACTGTCTCTCGCGTTGCCGATAGCGTTTACCCACTTCCCGCTGGAACTCAGAAAAAAATAGCTCCATGGTTTGCGCCTTACCCGATTTTACTGAGGTCACGTGCCAGAAAAGTGTAAACGCTTCGTAACAAAACCGACAATGGGAAAGCTCTCAGTGTTCGAATCTAGGGTACGAGTTTAAATTATATTTGGTTTTAGGCTATTTACGCAGTACAGAATCTAATAACTAAGGTAGAAGATAATGTTTCGGTAAAGGCGAGAATACGACGAACTAAATTGAAAGTATTTTATCATTCTTTAGCGTTTGACAATTGATCATGTCATCTGCAGATAAATATAATTCCAAACGTAAAAGGGATGACCGGAAATGTGCCATGTGTCACCATGCTTTTAAACACATTTTAAATAAAAGAAGAAAACGTATTGAAGAACATTCTGAAATATTAAAAGCACGTATTTTAGGTATTGACACATTAAATATAGGCGACGTAATATGTAACCAATGCAAACTTAAATTGTTAAAAGTTCGCGGAAGCCCAAAAAAAGGGAAACACCCGAAGACCTGCCAACTAGTTCTCCCGCTACTAGTACATCTTTCAGTCAGAAAACTGATTCTTCTATAAACGATCCTACGGTCGATTATCAAGATATTGGAAATGACGGCGAACCAAAAGAGTTGCTAGAAATGCCCTTTTCTCGTGTAGCACACAATTATTGTTTTTTTTCTGTGGATTTAAATATAAAGATAATTTGGTACTAGTCTATTTGACAGCTAGGCTGCAAACATTTATAAGGCGGCGGCTATATATTCCTTATGGAAACAGATGTTGCAAAGAGCATTTACTTAAAGGGAGTATAACCTTTTCAGGAATTTGGGGCAATACATAATTCCCTCCCCTCATTTTTCTATTTACGTGTTATACGTAGTGGGATATACAGTGGTTTTTGAGGAATTATGCCACTAAAAATATCCCCGTTTTGGTAGTGCTTAAATTTATCATATCTACTAGAACGCCTTTCGTGAATTTAAAACCACGTACGTCATTATTAAGAAATTATATTTTAATACATATCCAAACTATAATGAAAATAATTAATTTATAGCTCGGATATTGTTGTTTATATGTTAATTAAGGGTGCATTTAAAAAAGAAACACTAAATATGAAACAATAAAGGTTTCAAGTGAGAAAACCTCTTTAGGGCGGGCACGCTTCCTCTAGCAGAAGAATTGGGTGTTTCTACTATCGTTCTAGACTAGCGCCATGAGCGAGAAAAGAGAGAAGCTACGGCGCACCCTACCAAACAAGGAGGGTTCTACTCCCTTTAAGAAGCGTTTTTATAATAACGAAATTGACAATCTAAATGTTTATTCCACTCGTAGTTTTATGGACGTAACGGAAATAGGTTAATTTTTTAAGCTGATGGCAGTTTCTGCTGACAAAACGTTGTTGGATCAAATGGGATACTTCAACATTTCCGGAGAACGCTTTTACGCGGCTATCTTGGGAACAACTAATAGAACTACGTGAAATGCTGGTCTCCATGAGAAATTCTGATCTTAGGACTGTCACCCAAGTGATAATATTTTTTTTAATTCAAATTGAAATGTGGAAGCTCAAATTATCTCGTCGCTTCTATACTAGGGCTTGATTATAAACAACAGGTCTCCGATATAAAAAATCGATTTTAAAATCATTTGAAAATGACGTTCTTTCGCAGCATTTCGGCTGTGACAATAATTCCAGAGTTGATCTAATATTGAACCACACTTCTACAATGACACAAAAGTTACACAACTTCGATAACAAATTGGTGCTTATTTGCGATGGCACATACATTCGTCATCAAAAAAGTTCAAATAATGAATAGCAGGGAAAATCATATTCGGGGCAAAAAAGGTGCCTTTATGTAAGCCGTTCACTGTATGCGCAACTGATGGGTACGTTGTCCTTACCTGGCCAAAAAAATGAAGCTAATATTTTTCAAGATATATTTCAGAACTCAAACTCGATGAAAAATATTATTCGAAAAAGAGATATTTTAATCTAGGATAGAGGGTTTCGCGATGTCGTACCTTATTTAAAAAATGCGGTTACGAGGTTCTGATGCCCCCGTTTAACTACGAAAGAATCCAACGATTCTAGATTCGTTACAAAATTAAGATGGGTCGTAGAGGCAGTGCACGGTATACTGAAACAAAAATATAGTTTGTTAGACCACAAACCTGATTACAAAAAGGTTCCAAAACTGAAATTTATTGCCGTATTGCCTCTTTTATTTATAACAAGTTTTGTAAACGACTGGATTCGGACCTCGAGATGGGTGACGAATTAGTAAGTTTCATGAAATCTCGCCGTGAAACTGATAACACTTTAGCTAATGAAGTAAGAGATAATCGTTGGATAAGAAGCACTGTACTTTTAAAAATATGTCATCAATGGATCTCCAAGATTTCCCAGAACTAAGGAAAAAAGATTTAATAATTATTTTCTCAGGAACCTACCAATTGAAACAAACCATTTCATATCTTGCAGAACTGCTGGACGAAAATAATTAAATAAAAGTATGTTTTCTTTAAGATCGCCACAATTTGATTAAAGTTTTGGTACGTTCTCGCCACAAAAACAGTAAATCATACAAATGCTTTATTAAATATGTACCGAATGCTATTGGATATGCCAGCATATTACGATACTGGTGCGAGTTCCCTAACGGAAACCGTACCGTCGGCTGCTGTTCGCACGTTGCTTCGGTTATTTACTATCTTTCAAATGGCAGATTTGAAAGTAAGATCTTAAAGCCAGCAGAAATATTGTCTGATCTTTATATTAATGATCAAATAGTGGTAAGCATTAACGAAGAGTCAGACGACGATGAATAAAACCTTGAGAATTCAATTATTTGTACAAGTCCCTTTTTTTAATTTATATTATAAAATAATTGTAAAATGTTCAAATGAAAATTATTTTTCAGATAATAAATAATTTAACGTTTCTATGTTTGCTAATTAAAAAGCACCACCATTTACACTTTTCAAACAAGCACTGCGTCAAAATTAGTAGGTTAAAAACTGATTTAAGTGAGGGTTAGCGAGCATTTTTTCCGCTATATTTTCTATCTACTATTTTAAATGGGCTGAAAAATTTCGAAGACATAGAAAAACGGATGAAAAAGTAAAAAAAAAATTTCCAAACATTAAGGCTATACATTTTTATTTTATTTTTTCGGGTTGGCCCCATATTTAAATAAAATCAAAAGCAGATTTCAATAGAATGGTAAAGACTCGCCTAAAATAATTTTTTTATTTGTTGGTGCCGAATTTCTTTTCAGTATAAATACATTTTTTTTAAATTGATTTCTTTATAAAAAGTAGAATTTAAAAAAAAAAATTATATATCCCCATAAAGTGGTGCAGTTGAATTTTATCTATCGAATGAATATTATTTTAGCGCAATCGGTCAATTATTTGGGGAGAAATCCTCAAAAAACCAAATTCTGTGTTTTTTTTTATTTGTGCCCCCTAGCGTTGAGATAGGAAACTAGTATTTTCCAAAAATTATTTATTCTATATAGGCAACTAAACGACACATTTTCCGAAAGATTTGAGGAGAGGGCAATTTTTACATGCTTAGCCCTCCATACCCTTTCACTTAACCTGTAAAAATGAATATCTATTAATAAAATGAATATCATTTCAATTTGTTTTTCCAATAGATGTCAACACGTGTCCTATCCCATTAAAATCAAATTTTACGGTATTCTGAAACCTTTCAAAATCAATTTTTCTTTGTATAGAATTTTTTGAGTTAAAAATCATATCAAAATTGATATAATTTTAAAGAACATTTCTTAAATCGATCAAAAAAGTATCAGATTCAAAAAAGATATGATAGTGCCCATCTTTGATCACGATGGGCCGTCTATAACGCGACCTAGAGGACAGTACCTAGCCAAACGCACCTAGTATCGTCCGGTCCTTGATTATGCCGATTAATGTTTTGGCGTCAATATCTCCTTAAGTAATAATTCCCGAAAATTAATCTAGATTAATTTTAACGGATCTTTGGTAAGATCCTGGATTTCATCCTGATAGAAGACTTTATTATTAAACGTATATTGCGTTAAATAACGCTAATAATCACTCTCCTCGTCGCCAGACTTAACATCTTCCGAACTTGCCGAACTACGCGAAGACCCGGTATCAGACACGGTTAGTGGAAAATTAATACGGTTAATGTTTTTTTCCTATCTGTATAGTGGCCCACCCTCATTTTAATCCTTTAGCAAAAGCTTTGTTTCGGGCACCGTCATTTTAATCCTTAGACCCGACGTCTACTACAGCAGCATATTTCGCGAATATTGTGGTCCTACTGGCTCCATTACCATTCCCAATAAATAAAGAAAGGCTGTTTTTCGACCGGGCAAAAAAGGCGCGCTCTCTTCGCCGCGGCTAGAATTCTACGCCCCGAACTGTTCAGTTCGTACATCTTTAAAATTAGTATATCTTTAAAATTAATTATTTGCGGCTAATAATTTTTGCACCATTAGTTTCCCCTTAATAAGTACGTTGGTAAGCTGGAACTAAAAAAGTGGAAACTATGTGGCGGGGCTACAAATAGCCCAAATTTACTAATCCATATGCAAAATGGCCAGTGGGAATATTTAAATAATGACAAACAGTTTTAGTACTTTTTTTCTAAAAAAAAAACACATCACATCCGAAAACTCTGCAGTAAGAGAAACTACAAACCGAAACGTAAAATCAAACTATGAAAATTAAATAATTCCATTCTATGACTGGCGAAAATTATAACGTGACTAAGCAGTATGGAAGACATGGTGCGTACGGAATTAGACAGGGGTGAGCAGACATTTTGAGCTCGTGACCGACGCGCAAACAACGAAAACTTAATTAGAGCGACCTTTAGCTAGAGAGATAAAAAGAGCGATTCCAAATTATGTATCTCTCGCTCGCACTGGCATCTAAGCTGGCAGTGAAAGCGAGGCGGCAAGATAGTCATTTAACGCGCTGGTTTATAGGCAAGAAAAAGCACCTACCGAGAGAGCCTTATATGAGCTGGCCGTGTAAGGGATACGGAGAAATTAGGCTTTTTAATCAGAAAATCGAGGAATAATGTTTCGTTGTTAATTAGATTTCTTAAAAAACCTTCCTTGGGTTATGTCGAAGCGAAATCCGAAGTTCGGTCGAAATCTGATTAGAATTAAAGCCGTGCATAGAGAACAAACAAATATTTAACACCCATAGATTTAATGTGTCTATTGTGACTAACTCGTCTAGAAGGCAAGGTCAATTGTTTTTTACCAAAATAATTCCGTGTAACCCTTTTATGGTAACTTTCATTAGCCCGGGGCTCGTAATCGATTTTGATCATTTCATGCAAATTGGCGAAATGGTTCACAGACCCTGGGATTCTTGCGTCCTGAATCTCTTTAACTTTTGCATACGTCAAAGCCCGAGCCCGTTACTGTTCCCAAGGTTTACCCCCATTTCGCCCAAAATAGTTCTCCCAATTCCAATTTCTCCCAATCCGATTTCTCCCAATTCCCATTTCTCCCAATCCCATTTCTCCCAATCCTATTTGTCCCAATCCCATTTGTTACAAAATAGTTATCCCAAATCCCATTTGTCCCAAAATAGTTATCCCAAATCCCATTTGTCCCAAAATAGTTATCCCAAATCCCATTTGTCCCAAAATAGTTATCCCAAATCCCATTTGTCCCAAAATAGTTATCCCAAATCCCATTTGTCCCAAAATAGTTATCCCAAATCCCATTTGTCCCAAAATAGTTATCCCAAATCCCATTTGTCCCAAAATAGTTATCCCAAATCCCATTTGTCCCAAAATAGTTATCCCAAATCCCATTTGTCCCAAAATTATCTCTGAACGAACTTTATTATGAACCTACCATAAAAATATATATTGCATGAAATAAGTCCAAGTAATTCTTTATATTACTACAATTAGGATATGCCTACTAACCTAACCTAACCTAACCTAACCTAACGCCAAGTCAATTCACATATTCACAAAACGGTAAACTTACTTTGTTTACCGATGAGATCTAAAACCGCGCAATTACCATATATTTGGAAAATAATGATTGGGAGAAAGGGGAATCCATATTTTTGGGAATATTGATCGTTGGAGAAATGGGAATCAGTTTTATTGGGAAACTTGTTCGTTGGGAAAAATGGGAATACATATTTTTGGGTTAAATGAACTCCGGTTCGGAGAAATGGAATTGGGACAAATGGGACACCATGTTTTTGGGAGAACTGATAACTTTGGGAGAAGGTAAAATTGGAATAAATGGGAACATACCGTTCCCAAACCCCAATAGAATTATGGTCCTGGTTTAATTTTTTTCTGAAGTAATATTAAGGTAAAAGTATTACAATCGTTACGATGGTAAATCGATAAGTAAATAAATAACGATAAAAATTATCAACCGGACATACACTCGAAAACATTGTTTGGCAAACACCAAAACCACGTGATAAAAATTGAGACTTAAAGGGCCTCAGAATCATTTGAAGAATTTGGCCCCAATTTCATCTAGTTCCCTTTTCCGTACCTCGGGGTAGCGGATGCGACCAATCAATTTTTGATATTTTTCAAGCTTTCTTACATAATTTATAAACGAGAACAAGCCACCAACGATCATTGAATTATGAATAAAGTAAAACAATGGTAATAGTTAAATTTATTAAGAAAAAAACGCAGTACTTACACTTATTGGGTTTGTGTGACTTGTGCAATTATAAACTAAAATAAAAAACAATAAAGTTAAGAATTGCATGGAAATTCTTAAAAATACTTCATTTAATAATTAAGAGAAATAATACAATTTGGAAGTACTGCAATTAAATTTTAGATAAACAATCAAATTTAAGGAATGTTATTTAATTTCAAAATAATTACATTGAATTTCAGAGTAATTACATTTAAATTTCAGAACATTAAAATTTAATTTCAGAATATTAAAATTTAATTTCAGAATATTAAAATTTAATTTCAGAATATTAAAATTTAATTTCTGAATATTAAAATTTAATTTCAAAATATTAAAATTTAATTTCAGAATATTAAAATTTAATTTCAGAATATTAAAATTTAATTTCAGAATATTAAATTTTAATGTCAGAATAAATGCATTTAAATTTCCGAATAAATGCATTTAAATTTTATGATAATTATATTTAAATTTTAAAATAATTTTATTTAAATTTAAAAATTATTTAAATTTTAAAATAATTTTATTTAAATTTTAAAATAATTTTATTTAAATTTAAAAATAATTTTATTTAAATTTAAAAATAATTTTATTTAAATTCAAAATAATTATATTTAAATTTAAAAATAATTTTATTTAAATTTCAGAATAATGACATTTCAATAATTTTTGGAAAATACGAAACTTTGACGAATGTGTTGACAATATTTCAAGGAAAATTGTAAAGAAGTGGTAACGTTTCTTCTCCAAATACAGGGTGTTACGGATATGAGTACCGGAACTTTCTATATGCATTCTATGGGTCTCTATGAGTAAAAAATGTCTAATAAACATGGGTCCTAAAGTGCTTCGTTACAGAGATATGGGCTCATAAATAACTACCCCAAACTAAATTTAAAGATACCAATGTCATAAAAATTCTAAAGGAATGGTTTTAAATTTGTCTAATATTGTAGCTAATATGGCACATTGGTCCAGGAACGCTTATTGCACGGAGGGGCTCGAGAAAAATGGGTTAGAAGCTCAAAGATTCAACCAGCAGTAGATTCCCAAAAGACTGGTGTCAGATCGACTGGCGTTTGAGTCTGTAGATAGACGGCTAAGATAAATACAATAAATTTGTATCTTTAAATTTAAATATTAAAATCGTATCAATAAATTAAAATGGCTTGTATTTGTCTTCAAACTCATTTTACTTCTAAAAGGACATTAATGAACTTTTGCCACTTGTTATTATGGTTTTTCGCCTCACAGATAAAAAACAATTGATAGTTTAATGAAAACCATTTGGTTCAAGGAAGAATATTGTTTGCCAAATTTAAGGCTGTGTCTGGGTTTTTGGGGTAGATTTTTGGGTGCCCATATCTCTGAAACCTAGGAGCAACAAACACAACACCCCACACAAGGAGAACGCAACCTGTCAAAAGTCATGGATTTTCTTGTGTACATTTTTCATTGGCTAGACGCTTTAGCGCCTGCTGCCGTCGGAAGGGGAAAATTCGGAAATTGTCTTCCCCCCCGCCCGTAAAACATTCATCGTAAAGGCTCGTGACGCTCGTCCAATGAAATTCGTACACAACCCTTCGTTAGCGTGTTTAAAGGCTAGCTGCGTTCTCCTATTGTTTATTGCTCCTAGCTGAAACGAAGCTCTTAAGGACCCATGATTATTAGACATATCTTACTTATAGAGACCCATAGAATGCATATAGAAAGTTTCGGTACTCTTATCCCTAACACCCTGTATAGCTCACTAGAAGGAAGACATTGCCTCGTCAAATCAGTGAACACTCGATTGAGTCAATAGCTGCTTCGTTAAATCAACTAAATCGTGTATGTTGATGGTGAAAGAAATACTACTATGCTTTCTTAATTAAAAAAAGAACTTCTCATACAAAATGAGTTTAATATAAATCAAAAGATTTAAAAAATAGTTTTAAATTATGCCTATATAAGAATATATGATACTTCAATTTACGTTCTGTAGCAATTCCATTTCAGAGTAATCCAAATTATAGGTAATAATTAAATTAAGTTTAAATATTCGTTTACTTTATCTCTGCACGCAATTGTTGTTATCAATTTGTCAAGAAAAAGAGGTCTAAAATTTTAAAACGATTAATATCCAATTTAATTTAACTAGTTAATCTAATTAAGTTTATCTGAAGTTCGTTCGATTCTTAACTCTCTCGGGAATTTCTTGCAATAAATTAACTTAAAATCAAACTTTTACCAAATTTCAGCGAATTATAAAGGGGCCTGTGCTAACTACATGTATAGGTATTTAATTTACATCATGTAAAAAGCGACGTCAAAAGAGACCCCTCTTTACGAACCGTACTTATGAATGTGACACGTTAACGTTTAAAATGAAATAGGGCAGAAACGAAGCTAAACGCCCTGTCTACGAAATGATGTTACGCCTGTCACAAGAGCTCTTATTCACGGCAAATTAACGCCCTGTCTACGAAATTACGTTAAACAAGCATATGTAATACTCTTATTACCCGCAAAAGGTAAAAAACGCAATTACACAGGAATTTAACTGCCTATCTACGAAACAACCTTATGCAAGTAAGATCACAAGCTTATTACATTATGATGATGTACAAAACCAGAACTCGTAATAACCGGAAATTGACGCCCTGTCTACGAAATAACGTTGCGCAAGTACACGCTACAAGCCTATTACCCGTACGAAAAGGACTCACATTAACCGGAAATTGACGCCCTATCTACGAAAAAGCGTTGCGCAAGTACATGTCATACGCCTATTACCCGCACAGAGAAATTATAAAACGATACCTTGAAAGGCATAAGTCTCTTGCCATCGAGCTTTATCTTATCTTTAAACCCAATGCCAGATAAAAGATATGATCTTATATTTTGAATACCTTACATGTAAATTGATAAGGTACGTTAAATCTTCAACGCCTTTTCAGTGCGCGAGGAAAACTACTTAATGGCAAAAGGATTTTGCATCTGCCCTTGTCATTTCTAGAGTTATACATTTCAGTAATCAGTTCAGTATTTAAATAGAGTATAAAACGAATTCCGTTTTAATCGTTTTAGCTAGCAAATGCTGGTGTAATTTTTATTTCTGTAAGACGAAGGTAGCTTCAAGCTGAAAGGAAATATGACGATTTTACGGCAACTTTTACTGATAATATGGAAAGGAGGTCTAGTTCGAAAACGACACTTCATTATAACAGGTAATTTTTATGTAACAGTATTTTTTTAACAGTATCTACTTTAATTATCTCTTTAATGACAAGTACAATCATTAAGATTTTAAAATGATTTTACTTACAAACCTCTATATTTCGGTATACACTATATATACTTAGTATTAAATAAGAAACCGACGATAAGTAAAATAAAATTTTTGGGATATTTTGCGTATTATCGTGCATTACGAAGTATTCAAGGACATTAGGAAAAAATATATTGTTATGTATTACCAAAGATTTTTGTTTTCAAATATTTAAAAAAAATCGAAAATTACTAGTGTTGTCAGATATTTATATACCGGTGCTCCAAGCGCAATCAAGGCGACCAACTACACGGGTGGTCTATTTGGAGGGAGTGCTTGGATCTCTAGAGCTCTGGAGCCAGTTCGAGTCGGATAAAGACTACTCGAGTACTGCGCCAAGGCCTAGAAATTACTGAAATTGACTCAACCTTATATGAATAAAATAAGCAAATAATCAACGAGTTTAAATCTTTTTCTTCTGAGGTATCGGATCATGAGAGGTGCAGTTTTATGTACTCCTTGTTCTAAATATTATCAAGTCCTCACGTCCCCCTTAAAACTTAATATTGGTTTTCTTGATGGAAGTCAGCTGATAATTTTAAGTTTGTCAATAAAATTATTTTAAAATTGATTATTAAGTAACTAGTTAAAAGAAATTAAATTGGTTCACTTTATTTGAAACGACTTTGCGATGAATTTAGGAGTCTAATCGGACTCTAACAAAAAAGATATTGAAACCATTTTTAAGGACTTAAGACTCTATTTGAAAAACCAAAAACCGAAGTCAAATATTATCGTGCATTACCAGAAATACATGAACCGAAATGATCAGCGTGCTATCCCAGTAACGCTAGAGACGCTTTCCCAGTCGTCCCACCTTCTACCCGCGGTATCCCCCTCCTCCCTACTCGGAATGCTGCCTCCCTAGGTCCGCGGCGCTGATTCGAGTACGCTACCTGGTGATTTCCGTGAGAAGCGTTGAAAAACCACGGACCAAATAAATACTCTAGGAAAATATATTTTTGGTCGGTGTAACAAGTTCCAAACACAGTTAGCTCGGTTATCAATTTCGTTCGAATTTTAGCATCAAAATGTTGATTCAAGGTGCTTTTATCTAGGAGGATTCAAGTGTAGCTGGAAAAGAATTCGGGGGCCACGGGAGAGGCTGCTCAAAGCCTCAAACCCGTGGACATAAAACTACACACAGAGGAAAAACGCTGTTTTTTTAACAGCAAGGTAGTGGCGTCCGTAGATGCCAGTAATGTGCTGTTTTTATAACAGTGAATCGACATTGTTAAAATTACAGAGAAAATGACAGTTTATTTTTAAACAACCTCGCTGTTTTTGCAACAGCATTTTGGTTTATTTTTAACATCAAATGCAGTATAATAAACGGTTACATATACTGTTCCAATGGTGTTTGCTGCGGTTTGCTTAACTGTCGATTACTGTTTTTTTTTAAATAACTCGCTGTTGTTACAACAGCTTTTTGGTACATTTTTAACATAAAATTCAGAATAATAAACGGTTGCATATATTGTTTGAATGGTGTTTGCTACTGTTTGGTTAACTGTCGATTACTGTTTTTTTTTTGTAAACACCACGCTGTTTTTGCAACAACATTTGGGTAGATTTTTAACATCAACAACAGTATAATAAACGGTTACATATACTGTTCCAATGGTGTTTGCTGCGGTTTGCTTAACTGTCGATTACTGGTTTTTTTTAAAAATAACTCGCTGTTGTTACAACAGCTTTTTGGTACATTTTTAACATCAAATTCAGAATAATAAACGGTTGCATATATGGTTCCAATGATGTTTGCTGCTGTTTGGTTAACTGTCGATTACTGTTCTTTTTTAAATACATCGCTGTTGTTACAACTGTTTTTTGGTACATTTGTAACATCAAATGCCGTATAATAAACGGTTGAATATACTGTTCCTATGGTGTTTGCTGATGTATGGTTAACTGTCGGTTACTGTTTTGTTTTCTAAATACCTTGCTGTTTTTATAACAGCTTTATGCTAGATTTTAACATCACCTGCAGTTCAATAAACCGTTGCATATACTGTTTCAATGGTGTATACTATTCTAATGGTGTTAGCTGGTGTTTAGTTAACTGTCAATTACTGTTTTTTTAAATACCGATAGCTAGAGGTCGGGGACGGTTAATCATTATCCATGTTTAAATTGATTTTTTTCGGGAAAAAAATGTAAACAAAGAAATTTACCGATTAATATTTCGGATAATACAGAAATATAAATTACTTGATCAAAACGTTTTACGATTAATTTTGAGATCTTTATCTATTGAATAGAAGTTAGCCATCCCCGACCTCTACCGAGAGCTTCATTATTTACAATGCTAACTTTTTCTTGGATAGAGGTCGGGGACGGTTAATCATTATCCATGATTAAATTGATTTTTTTCGGGAAAAAGATGTAAACAAAGAAATTTTCCGGGTAATATTTCGGAAAATAATTAAAAAACATGTCTTATTCGCAAAAATTTTAGCTTTTTATCGAAAAAACATCATTTTTCCGTTTAATTTTACAAATTTATCAAAAAAATAATCGGATAATTCAGAAATATAAATTACTTGATCAAAACGTTTTACGAATAATTTTGAGAGCTTTATCTATTGAATAAAAGTTAACCATCCCCGACCTCTATTCTTGGAGCTGTTTGCTGTTTTAAGAACAGTAGATTGTTACTATTGTAACTAATTAGGCAATGTTTATTGCACGTTGTCTGCTGTTTTCAAAACAGTTTATTGCCCAATTAACGATAACTACCGTTCTTAAAACTGTTGAATGCAAATTTGTTACTACTGACCATTACAGTAAGCAGCCCCTCTAAAACAGTCTGCAGACTGTTTTAGAGGGGCTGCTTTTAAATAGTTATATTATAAATAAGAAAAAAATCTAGCGTTTTTAAAAATTCAAAAATAAAAACAAAACAGTCGTTTTGAAATTTTATTAGATTTTCTTAAAAAAAATTTGTCATCTTCTAAATTTCTGGAAATTAGAATAAAGTATATTAGTGATTTTATCAGATAATTATGACATGTTTATGATTAACACACTTTTCATTGGTTGAGTCGTAGTTCCCTATTATTGTTATTAGAGAAAGACCTATGGGTTTGTTGGAGGTGGCTTTTTAAATCAGTTGCATTATTCATTCGGTTTTTATTTATTTATTTGAAATAAAAGAATATGGTTACGAAGCTAGTTATAGCTTGTGTGTAGCCTTACAGGAAACATTCTGTGACCATAGGGTACCAGAAAGATATATATACAAAAGGATATTTACATACAAATAGTGAACCCAAAAGTTGTGACACTAAGACGGAGATAACAATGAGCGCGTGACACAGTCAAGGGCACTTGGGGGCAGTGAGTTCCACCTTTCGACAGCACGAAACGCAAGGTGCCAACGGCGGACATTAGTCCTGACACGTGGCTTAAAAATCTTAGCGCGATGGCCCAGTGTCTTGTGGAGAGTAGAGAACTGGAAGAGAGTTGAGGCGGTTAGCGCAGATTCACCAGACCACATGCTCCAGATTTGCACAACGTCGTTAATTGCGTGGCGAAGTAGCTGGGCATCAAGGCCAAGGCACGTATCCCGTTCGTCTGGTGGTAGAGTGGCAAGACCTTTAGTTAATTTGGTGAAGCGATTATGTGCCTTCGTTAGTCGAGTTTGGTCGCCTAGCAGCGGCGGGAGGCATAGTTAATTTGCTCAAGCACCAAGGAGTTGTATAGCGTGCAGATAAGTTTCAGGGAGCGAAAGAAAAACGTTCTACGTGTCAGGCCGGTGATTAAGTTTTTTGACAACACGTGTTGTGTGGTTAAGGAGGGATCTATCCATAGTCTTTAATCGCGAATGGGAGCGTCAGGCTTAAGAAGGGGGGAGCCATCTACGCGATAACGCTCGCGGGGGTTGTTGGTGCCCAGATGGTTGACACCACTTTTCTTGACGTTAAATGACATTCCGTGATTATCCGCCCATGTTGAAACACTGGCCAGGTCTTTCTTTAGCTGGGCTCATTCCAAATCAGTCACTACCTCATATTTTAAAATCATAGTTTAAATATATTAACAACATGCAATTGTGAGAAGTTTATAACACTTCCCAAAATACTGTTTACAATTAAAGCATAACTTTACCTCTGAAGGAATTCCAATGCGCATTTGCACTCTTCCGGGTACTCTATGTGCATCGTATAATACCAAGTCTATCGAAGCAAAACTTTATTTACGTCCGAAAGTAGGTAACGAGAGCGACTATGAACCACGGCGATCGGTTTTAAACGTCTCTTCCAGTTTCCAAAATAGAATTTCTCATCTCTCCGACCTAAGCCGAGAGCCCAACACGGCAGTCTGACAGTGTCCCGTGAACAAAGTTCAATGCTTGCACTCGATGTCAACTTCCCGAAAAATTTATCTCAAAAATGAAACAACAAATAACGCCGTAGGCCTATGACGCACCCTATAAAATATTTCCAAGGTTTAAAAGATAGCTATTCAACGGCAAAAGTAAAAGAATTAAATTAAGTTGTCACTGCATCACTGATGTTCCGGGCGGTACATTTGTACTTTTTTAAAACATTTTTAGATTTTGAATACGTATTTAGTACATTTTGTAAATTTATGATAGAAAAGTAAAATTTTTGACACGTATTAAGTACATTTTTAGGAAACTTTGTACAGTTGCAATTATCAAAAACAAGGATCGTGTAAACTAAATAAAGTTTTTTCATTCAAACCACACCAACACTGTAATACTTGGTTATAAAGCATGAACTCGTCGGTCTCTTGAAGCCTAGTCTAAGCTATCTGTTTAATTAGTGCTGATTTTTCTATCATTCCGCGCAGTAAGGTTCGCTGTTAGGTAAATCTGCATCGCTATTTATTCCTATTAACGTTTCGCGCCACCTAGTAGTGATTTTTGGAACCTGCGGAAATCTATAGGGGTACCTAAAAATTTAAATACATAAATATCGTGCGGTTATTTAATAAATCTTGTGCCGAATATTGAAATATCGCGCCAAGATTTAATAAATATCGCGCTGACATTTTAAATGCTAGGTGTTTTTTTTGAGAAATGTTATAGTAACAGTAATTTTTTACTAACCAATAAAGCTCGTGACTTATTTGAAATAGTTTTTAAATCGCGCTCTTTTATTTTATCGTATGCCTATTTTATTGAGGCAACGTTATATTTAGTTTGAAGTAACGTGCTGTTGCTTTGGCTGCGAGGTACTCTTTCGCTTGAAGTTCAATTTGAGGCAACGTACTGTTTCGTTTGAGGCTCAATTTGAGGCAACGTACTGTTTTGTTTAAGGCAACATACTGTTTTGTTCTAGCAACATACTGTTTCGTTTAAGGCAACGTTTGGTGTATCTTGTAGCAATTTACTGTTCCAAAGGGAGTAGTGTAATGTTTATTTTTATACCATTATATTGTTACTTTCCTAAAAGGTTACTGTTATTATTACAGCAACTATTTTTTCTCTCAAAAAACACTAACGCATTGTGAATTTAACTGCAAGTTGCAATAAAGTATCGCAAACCACAAACTATTGTGTTTTGAGAACCCATAACTTTTAAAATAACAGTATGTAGAAGTACTTTTGAGTGCTACATACTGTGATTGCATAAAACAGCATAATGTTGTATAAAATACTGTTAATGTTGTATATTTTCCAAAACAGCAGCATGCTTTTATTTAAACCGTAGTATTTACTATTGTTTTGACAGTAAGGGATGAGTGTGTACAACGGAGCCATCTAGTGGGGGAAATGTGAACTATGACCACGTGTTTGGTTAAGGAACTGGATAAAAAATTATAATTTTATGGCACCTAGAATCGCTACGACAGTTGTCAAATCAACAATATTTCCCCATAATTAAATTGAAAACTTAACATTCATTGCAATTTCCTTTGAAATTATTTAGTTTTCGGGCAAATTTCTTAGACGTGGCCTAAGCTAAAAAGCGTTAAAGTTCGAAATACTGTCTAGCAGACGAATGTTTTGGTAGCTCCTAGGTTACTTTGAAGCTTTGTAGGTGGTGGCGCGTTATGTATTTGACATACCAGGCGACAGCTGTAGCCGAGCCGCGAGGCATTGGTCGGGGGAATACAAATTTCTTCTCCAGGTACACTTGAATCCTCCTAGCTTTTACCCAGTGCAATATGTTCCCAAAGAATAGGCCTAAGCGGAAGGATAAATCTGTGGGTTGTAATTTAATTAAAAGTGATGGAAATTCAAAGGAATTAACAGCTTCACAAACTATGGTTGTTAAGTCTTTGTCCAAATGTTCAAATGTGGCAACTCGGTGCTATCTTTTGCCTCTAAATTTGAATAAAAAACCAAAACAATTGATAAATTTACAAATACTGTGGACCCACCCAAGCTTGAAATAAAAGTCGCACGCGCTCAAACTGTAATTTACAGCTGGTCACCTCTATTTGAAGAAGTTATTAAAGCATTAGAACTTCACTTTTCTTCTGAATTGTCTTATCAGATAGTTTTATATTACTTAAATATCCAACTAGTTCATCGCGTAAGCTTTCGTTTCCTTCCATTATTTAAATAATTAATTTAGTTTACAACCGCTGGTCTCTTCACTTCACAATCTCGCATATCGTAAGCTTAGGTTTGAAGACTATAAATAAATGATGTTCGATAGGTTGACCTTTGGCTCAACAGAAAACACTTTTTAATTATTTCCCTCACTAGATGGCAGACTACTCTACCAGTCATACACTCGGATTTATTCCTCGGCTGCGGGTGGGTGTTAATATCGGAACCCTTTCCCTTCACCCCTCTGTTGAGTTAAGGGAAAGAGTCTCTTAATAAAAGGCGGTCGCTGATAATTTCGGTTCATGTATTTCTAGCATTACCCAATTGTAATAATATTGTAATAACGCGTATTACCATGTAATATTACATATTACAAATAATACCGTGGTGTTGTTGAATATTTTTCTGTTATTGCATTACTACACCGTCACAAACCAACGTTATTAGAATAGGATCACCGTCCGTTATACGCAATAGGCCCAGTGAGGATACTTAACAAGAAACCTAGTCGGTGTCATCACGGAAGAGCTGCTGTACTGGTTATTATAAATCTTTTATCGAAATATTGACTTATATTAAGACTATATTATTAAAAATTAACCATCCGTTGCATAATGTCTACCTTGATGGGAATATAACCACTAGAATTTATATCGCCTCACCCAAATGGTTCCCATATTGGCTATTCCCTCCTTTGGCTTCCGAACTTTTCGGCGCTGCTTACTACTTTACATCTCTTTTACTTTCATTTCATTCATTTTATTAAATACTTTGTGCTCCAAAATTGTAAATACACTTTATACCATAAGCTTATTAAATTATTTATTCTGGTTCCAGTTTAATATTATGGTATGTTACGATTTCAGAGACCACTTTCTCATTTTTGCGTGTTATATAATTTGATAAGCCGGTTAATTTAAATTACGGCCTGAACTAAATGATTTTAATGTTTTATTATTTTTAGGGCTCGAACTACTGATTCCTTTGATCCTGGTGATCCTGTTCACTTACATTTGTTCAATGGGTGCACCAGCTGACAGAGACCATTCGGAAGACATCGATAAATACAAATATCACGATGCCACATTTTATACTGCTGCAAAAATCAAGCTGATTGACGTGTTCCAAAGCAATGTCACTTTTCTTTATGTCCCCAACTCGGCTACCGCGTTGCAGTTGGTTAAGAAGGCCGCGGATAAAGCTACCACATCCGACCGAATAGGTTAGTTTTAAATACTTTAATAAGCTCACTATGTAGTTTTTCGCTTTGACATAAGTATATCATGTCATTCCATAGTATGACATTACCAGTCCTCACGTGTACAATGTTTCCAGATACATTTTCGTTGCCGTTTTAAATAGCCTTTGACAGCGCTACGCTGGGGAAAATTTCCATTCTCTCATTAGGTCATTCTGCGAATTATAGCTGAAGATATTTCGGGTCCTACTTACTAAAATTCCCAAAGAGAAGGGGCTGTGGGCAGTGGCGGCGCCAGGAATTTTCGCGAGGGTAGGCAAACCAAATAAATGGGCCCCCGACGCGGGACCCCCCTTTTCTCAACGAAATCCTTCAATAAAATAAAGTAGTGATGTACATGACGAACAAAAAAGTTCTAACAACAGTAAAACGAAACCAAATATAACAGAAATGGTTTTATTTACTATTAGATGCCTCAAAAATTTCTAAATACATTATCGACATTTGTTTCATTTTTATTTATAAATAATTTTATCTCTTGGGGCAATTTTGAGACCCTTTATAGATCAATTGATTTTGGGGCCCCTCAAAATTTTAAGGTAGGCACCTACCTGGCCTACCCCCTAGCGCCGCCACTGGCTGTGGGTTGGTGAAGGGCAAAGCGGTGGGCCCCTATAGTAGCGAGCCCTTAAAACGGAAGCTTGAGTCGTACTGTCCCCCCCTTCTCCCTCTGAGTATTTCTCAGTGCCCAAAAAGATATACTCGGATATACTTATACAAAAATTTGAAACATAGAAAGACTTAGAACTACTAAAGCTTATCAAATAGGTGTCGCCTACTTTTAATGTAAGAATATTGATTAAAATTAGAAGTATGTAATACTTTCCGTTAATCTTATTCGCTGGGATAATTAATCAGTTTCCGGTTTATTTTGCCAAATAGCTTTCGAAAGAAAAAATAAAATGCGGAGTTAATAGTAATTACAGTGACCATGAATCTATGCATTTTAGCCATCCATACGATTTAGATATTATTCTAGAGGTCGGGGATGGTTAACTTTTATTCAATAGATAAAGCTCTTAAAATTATTCGTAAAACGTTTTGATCAAGTAATTTATATTTCTGTATTATCCGATTAATTTTTTGATAAATTTGTAAAATTAATCTGAAAAACGACGTTTTGGTCGATAAAAAGCTCAAATTTTACGAATAATACATGTTTTTTAATCATTTTCAAAAAAAAATAAAAGGTAAATTTCTTTGTTTACATTTTCCCCCGAAAAAAATTAATTGAAACATGGATATTGATTAACAGTCCCCGAGCTCTATATGATTCCAACTCTGCTTTAAAAAAAATGCTGGACTCTAAGCTTCATCATCTTACTCGTAGGTTCGTATCATTGAATTGGGAATAGTACCGCTAGAATTACAGTTTTAATCAGCCTTCTGCAAAACATAATTTTTCAAAATGTATTTGTCGGTGGCGCCATCCGCTATTAGCGGCGGGAACTATATCCTATACAATTTTGTTTCCCAATTGTATTGTAATAATGTACTTTGAAATTGATAGATAGCGCCACCGTATAATGATAGAGTTGACGGCTGAGTCAGGGAGTGCGCCGACTTGAAATTTACAGAATTTATTTCGCGATACCACAACTCTCGAGCGCGCCTATGTAATTCTATCGGTACTATTACCAATTCAATGTTTCGTATAGTACGTCATGTACTACATGCTGAATCTAGGCAGTGAATCTAATTTTCGTTAAGTTTAGGCCATTTGTAGTCTAGGCTATTATGTTCCTACCGGTACATCTACTTCACTAATATTTTCGCGAGTCATCATGTTTTAGTTTATCATTTGGATTTTTATGTGCATTTAGATTTTAGAGATAAGTTGCAGTTCGTGGGCTTCGACTCGGATGACGACATGAAGCTTTACTTCATTTCTCAAACTGTGGGCAGATTTTCGAAAATTTTCTACGGGGTTTCCTTCCAAAACATGCTGAATGGGCTGCCTGACTCACTGGACTACACGATTAGTGTTGATGGCTATCTCAACACAAAAGTCAAATACCCCCGAATGTTTAGAGGAGGCCCGCAAACGGACAATTACGAACGTAAATTATTTTTAAATTTTACAAATACCATTAGTTTTAGCATAAGAATCACAAAACTTATTTGTAGAATTGTTATTTCCTTTTTATAATATGTATCAACAATGACGGTATAAATTATAACGTTGTAATAATAACTAACATAATTTTGTAATTAACGTTTAACGATACCAAAACTAAAAACTATAATTCCTTTAATTTTTATTAAAAAAATATTGAATTGGAAGGCAAAATTGACTATTATACACAGCAAACTCGTTTCGGAGGATAGTAAAAGTGTCGCATCTCGTATCTACACGTGTTTGGTTTCGTACAGTTCCAAAACTTCCGATTGCCCAATGAATTATCTACAAATTCTCATTAACGAAGATCGTTTTGTGTCATACTGAGGCGATTATGTTACTTATGGTGTTGCAAATGTAATTTAATATATCGAATTTTCATTTTAGCGTACCAAACTACCCGATTCCTCGCATTACAAGTGGCGATTGATCAAGCTTACATTGAAATGAAATCTAATAAAAAATTACAACCAGTAAGCTATTTTGCTGTATAATTTTCTTCTTTCTCAGTTTACTCTGCTGGTCGAAATTTCTTGATGTTCCTATACCGCTGAAGTTTTTCGCTTTGAAGCATTCACTTTCGTAGGCTCCAGATTTTTTTTCAAAAGATGTTTCGGAAGGAAAGATGATATATGCAGTTACTTACTAATATCTAACCTATAGTTAAAAACATATCTTTATGCGGTAAATTTTGAACCTTGATACAGTGTACACAGATCCGTTATATTTAAAATCTGTGTGGAGCCTGACAGGGCCGTCTTTACGTGATTGGGGGCCCCTGGGCAAAGTGATACGCGGGGCCCCTAATAATTCCAGACAATTTCTTAAAGGCCTAGGTTTTTTTCTGCCTGTCCCCCTTTAAATTAACTTATTGGAGCACAAATACCCCGGTGGTAGGCCAACCGCTGAACATGTTGGCCTAATTTAAAGGGGGGCAGGCAGAAGAAAAACTAGGCTTTTAACCTCCAATGCAAAGTCCATCGTCGCCCTAATCTTCAAATATTGGTTCAAATAAAAAATGCGACGATCTACACCGTCTATATCACGAAAAGACATGTTTTAGATAGTTTAAAAATTTGTAAAATGTAAATAGACAATACTACAATTTAAAAAATGTGAAAAACAATATTTGTAAGATTCATCTTTTTCACCTTACAAAAGTTGAAAATGGGGCCCTCCAGAATCTTGGGGCCCTAGGGCAGTGCCCTATTTGCCCAATGGGAAAGACGGCACTGGAGCCTGACAAGGTACATGTATACCTTTCCGTTTAATAGCCTAGATACCATGAAATACCCTACAATCTAAACAATTTGTTCTAAAACAACAATTTTCTAAATTTAGTTTGTTCATGGCTATATTAAGATCATTTTTGAGTAAAAGGTTTTAATCAAGGAGTTACCTTGGGGTTACCCTTAAATATTTATGTCAGTTGAAGAAGAACGTTTCGTCAACCTTGGTTTAAATAAACAATTTGGATTTTCTTTAAGAAAAATAGGTAGGAAATAGACAATGTGTTGTGATAGTGAAGTTAGTTTATTTGAGAATATTAAACCTTTCAAACAACAAACATATCCTGGGTGCACTCTTGTACGTTTTGTTAAGTTAAATGGAGATTGTTTTTACTTTTAGTTAACGGTTTACCTTCAACGATATCCGTATCCTGAATACATTGATCAAAACTATGGGATGGCCTACATTACTATGGCGCCTTACTTCGTAGTGTACGGCATTATTATCCTGATGGCTATATTTGTGAAACGCATTATAGATGAAAAGACTAACAGGGCGAAAGTAAAGTTTATCTTCATATTTTTACTATTTTATTATAATATAATATAAAATATAATATAATATATAATATATAATGTGTAATGTATAATGTATAATATATATTATATAATATATAATATATAATATAATAATGTAATTTTATCATAACTCCCGTAATAAATGAAATGTTTGTTGAATGTTTCAGGAGATGATGAGAATGATGGGACTCAATGACTTTGTGTACTTTTTCGGAGTATTCTTAAACACTTACTCTGTTCTTTTCGTCGTCTTCAGCATCTCTATATTGCTCTTATCGTTCGGTTTCGGCAAAGGCTTGGCCCCTCTTTACTATTCCAATGGTTTCCTGTTCTGGATCGGGTTGAATCTCTACGCCATAAGCGGTCTCCTTTTTTGTATGGCTATATCCACATTCTTTAACAAAGGTTGGTACATTGTTAACCGCGCCAAGTTAAGATATAATTTTAATATGGTCTATTTAGCATTGTTCTAAATTAGATTTTCAGTGTTGGATTGTAATATACTTCTTATTAAATTTTCATTTTTGCTTAAGGCTTGAAATTAAGTAAGAACAACCGTTTACAGTGCCCGATTATGGCTCACGCCCTGAAACCCGATTTGTGATTCAGAGAAAGAATCGGCTTAACCTTTGGGGTTATAATAATACTGTTGAAATAAGACCTCGGATATATTTAGAACTCTAGGTTTAAATTTACAAAATCAAACTAAATTATTGTACACAACATTCCTTGAATACCACCCCATACTAATTGATAGACGGTGTATCAACATTGAGACTTCAAATTAGTTTATTATAGACGAAATTTTATTATCTGCATGTATGATTTATAAACCAATATCTTGTATCTACATAGATAGACCGGTATTTATATGAATAGAGCAATTTCTATTCAGAGGCGTGCCAATCACGGGTGCAGGGGGGCGACTTTCCACCACGGGTGCGTCGCCTCCGCTACTTTTTCTCAGCGCAGACTTTCCACAGAGTTGTATTTCACTCATTATACTTATACTGATGGACTATTACGGTGTCGGAATTTTAGTCAACCTGACAAGTTGACTAAACATGCGACACCTTTGTGTTTTCTTTTTTACCTACGCCTTTTTTGGACGCAGCATATTTAACAAGATTGTGCTTATAATATTATTTTTACCCGCGCTCTCGTTGAAACGTTGCCACGCCCCGGTTTCTAGTCTCTAGATTGGTAGACCAATATCCAGTTTCAAGATTGATAGACCAATTTATAGTTCTAGAGCGATAGACCCATTTCTAGTTCCTAGAGTGATTTCCAGTTTCTATTCTCTAAATTGATAGCAAATGTCTAGTTTCTAGATTAATAGAGTAAAATATTGTACTGTTGCTATATTAATTAAGCAGTGCATAGTTATTTTACGATGCAGTCGATAGGCGGTTCTTTAGAGTGATAAAATATCACCCTATTCAGCTTTCCGTTGCTACAAAACACGTTTTGACATTTTTAAGCTTAATTTCTATTTTCGGTATAATTGACCGATTTCAAAACGACGTTTTTGCGCGTGGCAGTACCTTTACATTGTGAGGTACAGCCGGCTTATTTAAACGCTTTTATACCCTAATATGGCGGCGTATTTTTACGCGCAAAATGAATTTTAAGATCCACCAATATTCGCCAGCCAGATTTCCCGCACGGTACTGATGAGTCCCAAATAGGACGAAACCGGTCTATCGTTGGAAATTTTGGCCATATTATTTAGTTTAATTTATTTTATTTACTCGATCTTTTTGGTCCGAGTGGTTTAATTTCTTAAAATTTCTTTAGGGTTTAGATTTTTGTATGGACTATTTTACCAATTCGTGTATTTTATCACTGAGCAATGCTTAGATCACCAGAAATTATTTTAGATGTCAATACTAGTATACGTTTTTTTGTTTACTCTAAAGAAGTTAAATTTTGCTACAACCTTTCTTGAAATGTGTTAATATGTATGATAAATCTTAGTTATAAATAACGTATAAAACCTTGAAATGTTTTATTAATAATATATAACCAAGCTTGATTATAGACTATTTTTCATGTTTAGAAGTAGCGAACCTATCAATAAAAGTTAAAAAATTATAGAAGATGAAAATGAAAATTTTAATTGAAATCAAAGCAAAAGCGTTTACGTGAGAATCAGTTATTGTTGCGATAAATTTAAATTTAGAAAATGATCTTTATCAAACGAGATTGCATGTGTAGGGTCATCGATTTATGAACTTACACTTGTCCACTTTACAAGTAATACGCCCATTGTATAATCTTAAAAACTAAAATTTGATAATATTATAGGCCCAGACACTTGGATTAATTAACGTAGATATTTGCGAAAAAATATTTGAAAGACTATTTCCCGCCACAAAGAAAATGTGCGTCTTAATTATGTTTAAGATTAAAAGTTGCACATTTTCGGAAGTTAAATCCTACAGTTACTGCACTATATTAAATTAATACCATTACGGAGTACTTAAAACAACGCAGTGAAATATAAAATCTAATAACTCTTATATCTATATTTATATTCAGGTAGAGTAGGACACACTAAGTAAATATGTGTGGCTAGACAAAACTATACTTACATAGTATGCTAAACATAGAATATGTTATATATATAGAAATCTTACTGTACTACAAAAATATCGAGTAAGATGACACCTTAACCATGCAGTATTAGCTTGTTTTAACCGATGTGGTTTTGGAAAGGTGCTCAATAAAATGGTTACAAGTTAGTTGGTACAAAATACATGTATTTAATAGTTTTAGCGGCCTTCAAATTCCCTTAATTTTTGAGGTCCTGGTTGGCCGGCCAGCTTGCCATTCCCTAAACACGTCCTTCTCAATATCTAGTCTCGAGATTGTTAGTAAACCTGGGAAAACTATAGCTTGTAGAAAAAAATTATCGATTATTGAAGGAGGGTAAACATTGGCGTGAAGCCCTAACAAGTGTCAAAGTATAAGTTGGTCGAATCAAAGATGTAAGGGGTTCAAGGGCCAACTTGAATCAGGCGCAACACTGATTTGAGACGTAAAAACTGTAGGTGACCTTTTATTTGAGCAAACCAAATTTTTAAAAATTTCCACCCCTCTTATCCTGTACTAAATTTTTTTGACGAGTGACAACTGATTGACATATCTGACAACTTAAGTGACATCTCTGACAACTTAAGTGACAGCTCTGATAGCTTGAGTGACCGCCTGGACAATTCCATGTACCTCTTTTTTTGTTGCTCATTGTATATATTCTATTCAAAAACGGTCAGAGCCGTCGGTCAAACTGTCGACTCTGTCACTCAAACTGTCGACTCTGTCACTCAATTTTGTGGTGGTCTAAATTCGCGCAAGAGAAAATGGAATCTCTGTTCTCGGCTTTTAACTTAAAAAAAAAGCCGCCATCAAAAGACGTTTTTTTGTGACATTTCAAATTATTTTGATTTCAAAAAAAGGTAAAAATTTCATTGGTCTGAATTTTCATTCTTACCCATACTATTCTATTATTCGCCAAATATATTTGTATTAATATATTAGCATGTTTAAAGACATAGTGATGTACCAACAAGCTAAAAAAACAATTAAAATATAAAAAAAATTTCGGAACATTTAAACACACATTTCCGACGTATAATTAGTTTTTACAGTTTACACGAAGCAGCCATTACAGATGCCATAAGTTTATAATAAAGTCCCTATAAGTCAGAATCAAAGGCGATTAATTGGATATCAAATGGCCTATATGAAGGGAAACGTAAGGAATATCATACGCCGCCAAGTGACCTGTGCTACTAAGATTTAAAATGGACGTGGGAGATATTTAAGCAAATTAAACTTATATTTAAAAGACAAATTAGTTAAAGAAATTCACATTGGGTTGGTAATGATTTCTTCTTACGAGGAGACTACCCGAGGTGATAATCACCGATTTTGTTGAAAGGTATGCAGACTTTATGGTAACACGAAATTTCACCAAGGGAAAAGAAGTTGAATTAGTTTTGCCATGGCAACCGAAAATGTTTTTGACAACACAGTCTGTATATTGTCCCATTGAAAATAACAATTGATCAATTTTTACATATTTTGATCAAATTGACCAAAATTCATCAAAATATCATAAAATTCATTTCATTTGTCAATTTTGATCTATTTTTTTGGTTTTGAAATTTGAAATGTTTTTAAAATTTTTCACATTCGTTATCTTTATTTGTATACCCCCGTAAAATTTTTCACAGGGGGTACCCTTAGAAGTACTCAGATTCCCATGTTATTTTCAATGAGAAAATATACATACTGTGTTGTCAAAAACATTTTCGGTTACCATGGCAAAACTAATGCCCCTTGCAAAGTTTCCCTTGGTGAAATTTCATGTTATCATAAGGTCTTTATACCCACCTAGTTTCAACCAAATCGGTGATTATCACCTTGGGTAGTCTCCTCGTTAGTATAACTAACTTGAGGTTCATTTATATTTAGAGACATAATAAAAGAAAACTGAGCACAATGACAAAAGTTTACTAACAATCACTGAATCTTCTAAGAACAGGCCGCCTCCTAACGTCCGTTCAAAAAACACTATTTTTATAGCCGTACACTACTAAAGATGGCATTCACATCATAACCGCGAAAGTTTTCAAAATGCATATACGAGGTCAATGCAGTCTACATGTAAGCTTTTTAGGGATTTTGACTTAGAGGGACATATTATAAACTTATGCAGATACTCATAAACAGCTGGATTTTCATCCCTTTTTTAGCCAGCGTAGCAGATGAAAATCCAGCAGTTTATGAAGTTCTCACGTTGACCACTTTGTATTGTTGTTCGACTTTTTCCAAATTTGCAACAATATGCAGACACGTGAAATTTTCAAACGCATCAAATCGACGTATAGATATTTCGTGGCGTCAAAACTCAACCTTTAACTGCATCAACAATAATTAATTTTTAATTTCTTCTAGCCGTTTTAGGTGCCATCGTGACATTCATTATGTGGGCCGTAACTCACATAGTGCCCATGATTCTACTGGATCCTCCAATGGATTCTGAGACTTATTCCGCATTGAAACTTAGCGCCAAGCTCGCCACTTGTTTGCTACCGAATTGCGCATTTCATTGGATGTGCAAAATTTTCGGCAACTTTGAAACGAACCGTAAGTGTATAATGGCTTAAACGTATTTGAAATCAGCACAACCATTAGTTTATAGTTACATTCCCTAAGTATGTCAGTTACTCTAAATATAAAAAACGAGGCAAAGAGCACTAATAAGGTCTAGTGACTTAGCCTGAAGTCCATTAGAAATGTGTGGCCATTCTAGTAATGAATCAGTAAAAAACTGAACAAGGGGATGACGGGTAACTTAGTACTTACGTGAAATATAATAATAAAATCATAGTGGGATAAATACCATAGCAGCCTCTTTCAGTGACTGGCATAAGACGTCTAATTTTTTCAAATGCTCATTTTCCCCAAGAACCGTCAAAGGTGGCTAAGAAATAAGAACTCTTCGAGAGTTGTTTCTATTCTTTAGAATTTGACTAATGGCTCCAGTTTAAAATTTTTAACGGGGAAATAAATATATACTAATTTATTACCAAAACTTTGTTTGACGGTTTTGAGTTATTTAAAGATTGTACTTTTCACACTATTGACGCCATATGGTAAGAGCTCAGGAGTTTAAAAATCCACCGGTAATGGAGTTAATTCCGTGTCAAAAGTGTATCTTTCTATAATTGTAAATCGCATCTTATCAAAGCTATAAATTAGGTCTATTAACAAAAGAACAATACTTTTCTACCGAATCCATTCTCTTTTCAAGTGTAAATATACGCCAAATAATCTATTGATTTGAATTATTACAAAAAATGAAGCAAATGAAGGGTGTTGTAAGTCTCGTCTACACATTTGGATTTAGAAGCCTAATAGTAAAGTTGCAAAAATACGCTTCAAACGAACTTAGGGCAATCTGTTTCATAAGTAAAAAAATACACTCCGAGAATTAAAATTAATTATTGAATCAGAATGTAAAATTTACTTTTGTAAACAGTCAACTAATTTCTGAAGTATAGTTTTTCATTTTAAGTTACAATAACAATAACAATAACAATATAATCAAAGTCATCTAACGAATTTTTATGCCTTTAAAACTAATAAGCATAGCTAAGTGAATCGGGATTAACGTTATTAGATATTATTTTATCGCGCATAGAATCTAAATAGACCTTTCTATAAAGTAAAATTGGTCTTATTGCTTTGATGTTGCCGCTGCGTCCCGGGTGACGTATCGATGACGTGTTACTACGAAAAGCCCTGGACATACATGTAAGACTACATTCGGCGAAACACCCTGTTTTTAGCATGAACTGAACTTCTACGTATTTAATAACGAATGAGCTACATTAAAACCAATTCCGCAAGTGTAGCTTATTATATAGAAAAGCCTATTCAGTTCCGTACACCGATATTGCGTATAATAAAATAATTTGTAAGCAGTGTCAATGCGAGTATCACTGGATATTTTCTACAAAGGGATTAAATTTTTACGATCAGAGGTAATTTGTTTTCGTGAAATATCTAGCAGGAACGATTTGGTATTTAATAATGCGCCTCAGTTAAGGCTCAAACGTGTAAAAATAATTCATCTTCGTGTAATCCATTTATTTTCCTTTCAATTAATTAGAGCTTCCATTTTCGTGGAGTAATATGAACCAAGGCAGTTCACCGGACGACGATTTCACCCTTTCAATGGTATTTGGAATGATGCTGGTTTCAATGGTTATTTATTCTTTCATCATTTGGTACGTGGACAACGTCTGGCCCTGGCAACCAGGTTTACCCAAAAATCCAGCTTTCCTCTTTATGGTAAATTTACATAATTTTCTTATTTTTCGAAAATTTTTACTTTTTTTCTGAACTGTTGGGTTTTTTTGTGGTCAGCCAAGTTACTGGTGCCCAACAAGATCTATGAAGCAGGAATTTGAAATATCATCGTATAATAAAGGAGAATACTTCGAAGATGCACCCGAAGGTCAATCTAAAGGCATAGAGTTGAATTCGCTGTCTAAAGTAAGAAATCGAAAAAATATTGGGTTTCATTCTGAATGAGATTGGCCGGCTTAGACTAGCCACGAACATGCTTTCTTAACCGCCTTATGTAGTTTCGATAGCTTCCGCAAAAGGAGAATGGGGAAACGATCGCTTATTCCGGCGTTCCCTCTCGTTGGAATGGCCCAGTGGGAGACGCGTTTCTCTTCCCTTCATGATGTGAGGCAACAGGGAAACTAGGACCCTTTCTAAAATTTGCCGGAAAAATTATATATCATTTTATATTTTTGCTATTAGCTAAATAATATCCCAAAATATAATCAGCTAGACTAATACCCAAGGCACCACCTTAGGCCCAAGTCACCTAGCGACCTTTAATGCCGTAAACAGGTGGCCGGGTTGATATTTCATATTTATCTCAATGGGTCCGGAAATAACGATCTATTCGGTGAAGATTTTAATAGTGTCTATATTTTATAGAGAGTTTAGGGTGAGATGGGAACCATGGAAGTTTAATAAGGGTAGCCTGCATAAAGAGCGTATATATCATGAATATCAAAGGACAGGTTATGCCACCTTTCGAAAACGTGTAGAGGAAACTTGTCAGAGTGTAGGCGGACCTTTATTGTAAACATATATACTCGTTCACGTCTCACGGAATGGCTTAACCTGTCTAATATTACTTTTGGAATTCAATTTATGCTATCGCTCACAGGTGTCAGATTTAGTGATTTACTTTCATTCTGGGGTTTTTTAATCAAGATTTCATAACACATTCCTTGCTTATTTTACACATTGGTTTTTATGCAAAGTAAAAAATACCAGTGTACCTAGTGAAGACCTACTATTGATCGAAGACTGTTCAAGTTGTTCACCTTAAATTACTAGGCACATATGCACGGCCTTACTTCTGGAAATCCTCAAATGTCTGCCAATGTGAAATTAATCGTACCTATGAACTCTTTCAAGGTTTTTGGCATGGGCTCTTCCCGGAAGGTGGCGGTCGACTCAGTTTCCATGTCAATGTTCAAAGGTCAAATAACGGTGTTATTAGGTCATAACGGCGCTGGGAAAACCACTACAATGAATATTCTGACTGGTATAATTAATTTAAACCTTTTTATCTAAACTTGAGTATCATTAATTATTTGTGATCTGCAGGGCTTTATACACCATCGTCTGGTACGGCCCTCATTGACGGCTACGATATTCTAACGGCGACCAAGCAAGCTCGCAAGAGTCTCGGATTGTGTCCGCAACATAACGTTCTCTACGACAACTTAACTGTTGAAGAGCACCTCAAATTCTTTGCCGGGGTAAAGCACTTTTCAACAAACGCCGCGTATTACCAGGAGTATATATTGTATTTCTGAAGAAAGATCCCTTTTCCCCATACTGCTTGCAACATGTACCTTCACAGATTTATCTGACATCATTTAACTAGTTGGACATTTAAGCTAAGAATCCTTATTGGATGTGATGTGAATAATATTAAAAATTAAGTACGTTAATTATGAAATACCTACATCACATCTACAAAATATATTTTTACATTACAAGCGCGCTGATTCAAAGTACTTTTTAACGTGGTTGAAGGTTTCCATAGACTTGCGTGTTATAAAATGTTTCTTCAAAGATATCAGACCATAGATAGAAAATTAGGGCTTCATAACAGTTCAGAGTAATTCTATAGATCTAGTTAAATTCAAAATTCCATTCTAATTGATAAGCTCTGCTCACAACGAGGACAAATATTTCCTTAATAAGGACGCTGGATTTAACTGTTTCACTGGGAAACAGCAAAAACCAATTGGAGCTTGCTAAGCTACATGTTCCACTTTAAGGACTTGGAGAAAAATGTCTGCCGTAGAAATCTTAATTATATACTTTTTGTATAACGGATAGATTTCCACCATCTTTGTCATTTCTCACTCCTGTATTTAACTAAAAATATAATTTTAGCTCAAAGGAATGACATTCTCTGACATGCCGGCCGAAGTGACGGCAGTTCTTCGATTGCTGAATTTAGAGGATAAAAGGACAACGTTGTCTTCAGCGCTGTCTGGTGGCATGAAAAGGAAACTATCCTTGGGTATCGCGATGGTGGGGGGTTCCAAAGTATTAGTCCTCGATGAACCGACTTCCGGTATGGACCCTCAGGCCAGAAGAGCTGTTTGGGATCTGCTACAGAAGATTCGCACGCAAAGGACGGTGTTACTGACAACTCACTACATGGAAGAGGCGGATGTTTTGGGCGACCGCATTGCTATCATGGCGGGTAAAGTTTTTCAGCTTCGGGTCCAAACGTTTCAATGTACTACATCCAACTCTTTATTTCCAGAGGGAAAAGTGCAGTGTGCTGGGTCACCTTTATTCTTGAAGAGGACCTTTGGTAAGAAAGAAATTGATACACGGAAGTAGTAACTTTTTCTATTGGTGTGGGTTGACGTGTGACTTAACGCAGAAACGATTCGCAATTTTCTTAAATCAAAATCTTAACGCAACCCAAAGTAATTTTTAGTTTTAAAACTCAACCCCAATTGGAAAATTTGTTGCTGGCCAGAGTAGATTGCTCGTCTGCCCACCTGACCAGTGCACCTCTAACATATACCAAACTAAACCCTGTGAAAATCTAAGACTAATCAAGCCATCGATTCGAGAAAGTCCAAGATCCAAAATCGATTGGGACACGCATCTCGAAATTATGACGTCGCGGGACGGTTCGATCCCGGTCATTTCGACCCCGGACATATTGTCTCTTAGGAAATTTGGTCCACGGGAAAAAACTATTTAAAATTTTTGCATTACCTTTTGAAACACCCTGTATATATTTTTTGGGAGACAAAATGTCCGAGGGAAAAAGACGAATGGTCCGGGGACGCATTGTTCTTGAAGACAAAAAGTTAGGTGATGAAATGTCCGGCACCAATCCCATACGTTGTCCTTCATTCGAAAATCTATTTTCGATTCTTTTTAAAAGGCCATCAATTTTAAAATTAATGACTAAATTATAGGATGACGAATATTCTAATATAACTAAAAAAATAGTAATTCACCAATTATTGTACCTGACAGCCTCCACTTTCTCAAAATCTTAATTTAATTTCATGTAAACTTTCTCTGAATCGTGCTGCTCCATCACTAACCTAAAACACGCCAAGAAACCAATTGTTTAAAAAACATTTTTTATAAAATTTACTTGTATGTCTTGTAAAATTTTAGGGGCTGGCTATAATTTGCGATTCGCCAAAGGAGATAACTTTAAAACAGAATCAGTGACAAATATCATAAAATCTCACGTCAATGACGCCTTCCTCAACACTGAAACCACGAGGGAGGCGGGTTACATTCTGCCTTCCAACAACGCCGAACCTTTCGCGGACATGTTTGACGAGATTGAGAGGGAAAAGGGAATGCTCGGGTTTAATTCTTTCGGTCTGTCTATCACTACAATAGAAGACGTGTTCCTCAAGTAATTTCCAATTAATTACAGCTTGTTCTCCCTTCTTTCTTTATTGATATTTTGATGAAATACTTTCAGAGTTGGACAGCTATCGGAGAAATTATCAGACATCGACGCTAAAGAAGATAACGGCCACATATTAAATGCCGCTCGTATGTTTATTTTCAACTTGTGGTAGAAAAAATTCGTAGTTAATTTTCAACTATTTTCATTATATTATAGGAGAAGGTATCATAATTGACAAGCCACTTCGTGGAGTTAACCTATCGCTGTCCCGAGTAAAAGGCCTTTTGCTAAAACGATTCCACGACACTAAAAGATACAAAGCTTTCCTTATCTTTCAATTCCTGCTGCCCATAGCCGTCTGCGTTTTAATGCTTAGTCTCGCGAAACTAGTCGACGACGATTCCACCATGAACTACCCACCTCTGAAGTTGGACATGAACAAACTCTTTGGAAGCACGAAATCCTTTTATTCCGGAAACGTCGATGGCTTCGTTAATAAGTACCAACAAGTGTTGAGAGATAACGAAGCCGAAGCTATGGAAAGTAGCGATCCAATTAAGGAGGTCTTAATCGTAGGAAATAAGAAACTGATCGACTTCAAGCAAAACTACATGGTGGCCGGCGCTATCAATACGAACTCGAGTGGAGGCCTAAACTTGACCGCTCTTTACAACGGAGAACCATATCACGTTGCCGCTCTGTCTATCAACCTAATGAACAGCGCTCTTTTAAGATACCATATGGGAGACGCGCAGAAATTAATCAAAGTCACTAACCATCCGTTTCCACCAAAGGTGTATAGCTCCAGCTACGGAATCGACGGAATGGAACTGGCCATTCGAATGCTCATTGCCTGTTTTTTCCCAATGGCCATCGGCTTCTTATCCGCTAGTTTTTCTCTTTTCCCCGTACACGAGAGACTCACCAAGTCCAAACTTATTCAACGCATGACTGGAATTGGTGGAATAATGTTTTGGACCATGCATTTCATTTGGGATTACATAATTTTCATGGTTGCCGGGATTGCTATTCTCATAACGTTTGTATTGGCTGCAGATCCACTCGTATTTCGCCATGACAGTGGTGCCTTAGGTAATTTTTTTATTTGACGTTATGTAACTAGCTAGTGAACCGAGTTGAGACTTTTAAGGAAATATTGTAACAATATAAATATACAGGGTGTTTTAGAAATGTCTGGCACAAATTTACAGGAGTGTTCTTTGCGTAACAAGGAGTGAAAATGGTCCTTAGAAACGGTACCCTAAATTGAACCGCAACCGGGTCAAAAATCGTCCTCCAAAACGTCGAAAAACGCGCAAATTTTTCCTTTTACTAAGCATTGGTTTCGTATCCAAAGTTCGTTATTAATTGAGAGAAGTATACTACGTGTAGAAAATTATCAATAACAAGGTGTTTCATAGGGAACACGTCAATTGAAAGAGAGGTATTTATTGACTTTATTTTTTTCTTCAAATGCCATAAATACCAATTTTACTGATTTATAAAAAATTTAGAAAATGATCACCTGGGGCCGTTGAGTAATCCATTCACATAGAATGGAAGGCTATCAGCGAAACCTGTTAACACTTTTCGTACGCAACGTCTTGTTTTCGTGCGTGAAATTAAACAGTTCGCCCAAAGGTCATGTACAATATCAGGATAAAAACGTAAGTTTATACTTCAAAAATGTAAAAACAACGACAAGTTGACCCGTTAGGATACTGTTTCATGCGCTTCCATAGGGCCTTCCACTCTATGCGAATTAAATAATTGAGGCTCCTCAATTTATTGAAAATTCGAGCCTCTAACCCGACAAAAAAACTATAAGAACATGTGTTGTAGACTTAACCTGTAGACTATAAACATTTTTAGGGTGACTTTTTAATGAGACCATTAATTACACACGCCAACTACATTGTCAGTGTACTAGCATTTGGGGAAAAAACACGGAGATGAGCTAGATACGTTCCAAAACGAGTCAGAAGGTTTTAAATTTGTACTTACTTATGGCATTTGAAGAATAAAAAAACTAAATTCAATAATTCCATATTTTAATAAGCGTATGTCTTTTAGAAACACCTTGCTATTAAAACGAATTTATACACGTAGCTTACTTCTTTCATTTTAATCACGCACTTTTGGTTCTAGTTTTGTTTTTATGGAAAAAGATAAGAAACCAATGTTTAGTAAAAGGAAACAATTGGGTCCAAGGAATAATATAAACTGCACATTTGCTCGTTTATCAACGTTTTGGAGGACGTTTTTTGACGGCCAATTACTGGGATGCGGTTCAATTTCTTCGGATCTTTTTAACTCCTTGTTATTCAAAGAACACGCCTGAAAATTTGTGCCAGACTTCTCTGAAGCACCCTGTATAGAGGAGTAAATATAATGACTCCAGGCCTGTGTTAAACCTACTTAACTTTGAAAAATTACGCTCTGACATCATGACTAAGAAATGGACAAAAATATGTGAGCCGAAAGAACAAGATATAGGCTTTGTTCGAACTTTAAAAATTTTTAAAGTTAAGGTTTTATTATAACACATCTCACTTTTTTAAAAAGAAGAAGATTGTTTACCAAGTTTCTTTTAAAATGTGTTGTCTTGGGCCAATCATCATTGTACACTACATGTATTACTGCCTAAGGAAGTTATACTTCTAGCTAATTAAGAGTTGTTGACACCGATGAAATGGAACTAACTTTCGTTCGTGTGTAGGCACTTTATTTCTATTACTGGCGTTGTATGGCTGGAGCGCAATACCATTTAACTACATTTTGTCGTTTCGAGCTAAAAAACCATCTTCGGGATTCATGTTTGCCATCAGCATATGTGCACTCGCGGGTAAGTGATTACTTACCTATACTGTTTGAACGAAAGAACGACCATTGTCCAGGCACTTGTAAGTGAAGTACCGAGATTACACCCGGTGATCAGAGTCGAAATTAACAATGCAAAGGAACTAATCGGAAAAAGTCGTTCTTTTGATTTGACAGAGTATTGCTTTTTTACGTTTGCCTGATGTATTTTTTTTTACTCTGTGAAGGGATGATATTGAACATAGTGATTACGATGTACAGATTTACCAGCGAGACGCCTGAGGGTGCGGACAATTTATCCTTCTTATTCAGACTTTTTCCAGATTTTTCAATCACTCTGGGTTTGACCAACGTTTACACAACTGGGCGTAACAATGGCTTTTGTTCTAAAATTGATCCTAATATTCTGAAATTTACCTGTGAATCTTGGTTTGAGACTAATCCCAACAGCTTTGCTGTTAAATGTTGTTCAAGTAAGTATGGCTTTTCCGAAGGGATAGACAATGTTGACAGCCGAGCTTACCCCAAACGAAAACAACTTGATCCACAATTTTAATCAAATCAGAATAAAAGTTATTTTGTTGGGATCAAATTAACACGTTTGGGTAGGGCTCGGCGTTCGGATAAGAAATTTTCCGTTCATTTATTTTATATCCATATCCGAAAATTATCCGAATAAAATCTAATTTTTTTGCATATAAAATCGTATAATAGTCGCGAATACTATTCATAAATAAACAGTTAATCGAATTTTTTATGATTAATTGAAATTTTGGAGCTTAATTGATTCGTTTCCCCGAGCTCTACGTTTGGGATTCCCATTTTAGCATAAAAATAATTTGAAATTAAATTCGATCGACTATTTTCGGAAAGTATTACACTTCTCATTACGCCCTAAAAAAACATTTACTGATATCTTTGCGTTACACATATGTATGCGGACTTCATTTTCATTTGGCCATCCACTAATCTCAACGCCTCGCTAGAAGCTTTTTCTTTTCTCGGGTGTCGTCACTAGGAATAGTTCACAGTAAAATTCAATAGAAAGAAAAAAGAAAGAAAGATACTTAGGGAACGGATTTTGCTTCGAGGTGATTCATAACGTTTTCAGTAGAGCCGGTAAAACTTTTATAGTGCAATAATAAGCTAGGTTAAACAACGTGCAAGGCAACAGGCGGGAGACCCTTTTAACAGCCCTAACGGAGAAATTAAACCGCGTTGGAGATTGTGGCTAGCCCTGACACAGATCACCACTAGCGTCCCTATATACTAGATATTGCTTTAAAACCTTTGCAAGTTTTTATGGAAAGAGGAAACCGAAGTTCTCGGACGAAAAACCCTTTTACAGACAGGGAAAGAGCTTGCAACCTACACGCGTAAGGAGTTGTTTCAAGTTTTCACCGAGTGCTACAAGCTGGGATCGTGCCCGGGTTTCGAGGTGGAAGTGCTTACCACTTTGCCACCCTGCCATTGACCAATACAATAATTCTAGTGCCATTAGAGTCTTACCCTGCAACATTAATATTATTTTGTTGTTTTATATGACTTGTTTTCCACTCAGGTTATTGTGGCAGAAACAGCACAGCTTGCGATAGCCACGTTCCTTATATAAGGTTGGTCGTTATCTGAAACCAGCGCCGTTGCGTTCTCTGACTTTAATGGTGAATTTATTTCCTTCTTTGAATTAGTTGGGTACCTACTGCTACCGGAAGAGATATTCTGTTCATGGCCCTAACCGGTTTCATTTACTTCGCGATACTCATTATTTTGGAGACTAATTTTCTGAGGATATGGTACCTGTTGAAATCCTACATTCTACCAAGATTAAAGAAATCCAGAAACAAAGAAGCAACTGACACGACTTTAACACTTCAATCCACTTTGCGAGATTTTATCGCCGAAGATCCGGATGTGTCGCAGGAAAGAAGTAGAGTTGAGACGATATTCGAAGCTCAAAGAGTAAGAAGTTAGATTCTGGTAATCTCAAACTAGCCACGAATTTAAAAAAGATCCAAAATTAAATTTTGCGGTATGAATATTGTATGTGTTCCAGCTATCCCGAAACGTTTAAAGGCGCATGTAGAAATTATATGATCTATCTATATCAAGAAGCTGCTTCCCCTCGTTTTCTTGCTCCCCTAAGCTCCTGTCTATCCCGGGAGTTATACAAATTATCCGCATGATCTATTTAAATTTAACGACTAGTAACTAAAATTAGCTGACAATAACTTGAAAGTTCCAATGTTTTAAATGGAAAGAAGCCCGTGTGGTATTAGAATCTCTTCGCTATAGATAACTCGGAACGATTTAGAGTTAGAGCTTCTCGCTTCCAAAACTCCAACAATCACACACGCGTAGAGTAGCGGATAATATTATTTGCAAAACAAAATGAAATGTACCGATTTCAGACAACCTCGGAAGCCTTGGTCGTTATGAACCTTTCGAAGACATTCGGAGGTTTGCAAGCAGTTGATCACCTCACATTTGCCCTTCACAAGAATGAATGCTTTGGTCTTCTCGGAGTGAATGGAGCTGGCAAAACTACCACCTTCAGTATGCTAACAGGTGACATGATCATCGACGAAGGAAACGCTTTCATTGACCTTTACAACGTTCAAGATCATTTAAAAAAGGTTTGCCTAACAATACTAACATTATGTGGATGCTATATGAACTAACTGTTTGAAAATGCTCCCGCAGTTCCAAAGTTCTCTGGGTTATTGTCCTCAGTTCGACGCGCTGTTGGACAGAATGACAGGAAGAGAAGCGCTGTTTTTATTCGCTCGATTGAGAGGAATGCCGCCTTTGGATATTGCAAGTTCAGTCTCGAAAATTATCACGATGGTTGACTTGACACCGCACGCGGATAAAACTGCCGAGAAATACAGGTTAGTTCCAGAATATATTAAGATTTTATGTATAGGTAAAAGTATGAGGGGCGTCAATTTAATATATAATATTTTGCCGCAATCATAACCACTGATCTCAGTACTCCTGGAATATATTCTCGAAATCACCGAAACAAGGCTCAAAATATAACGGATAATTAGAGTAGCACCACAGTTACTAAGAAGGATTTTTAAGTTTGGACATAAAAAACACGCTGCTAGACACCTTTCCTCGTGTAATCTTTCGTCCTTTCTCTTGGTAAGGTAAAGACCCACCGGAATGATCGCAAGCTCTTTCTCTATGTCTCTGTTTAAGCGAAGATAGTGAAAGCACAAAATATAATTGTTGTTATATATTAATTCTTGGTGCCAAGTAGCGCAACTCCCTGTAGCACAAAGAGTCGATTTAGGGTCTAAAAGTCCTAAACGTTTTTGAGATAATTCCTCGTAAGTACGTTTTCGGTCGCTTTTAAAGTCGGTATGGGGATCTTACATTTTGGACCACTTGTCGAGTCAATAAGTCTTATCATTGGAACTATTTAGCATTCGAACGCCGACCTTACATTGTAATAGTTGTCGTGACTTGTTAAAGACATGAAACATTTATAGCCCGACCAACGGCCGACTTACGTCCGACATTTTATTGGCCAATTAATCGCGCAAAACTGTGAAACTTTGCGATTTAATAACACAAATTGAAATATTTTTAAAATAACTTCTTTTTTGTACTCTACTTTTTCGAAAAAGATCATATATTCAATCTGAAAATGTATGCTTTTTTAAAAAATATCTTAACTCGACTAGGTAACATTCGTATAAATAAATATGTTAGGGTGATAATTTAGTGCTCGGAATTGTTTATTCATTATTCACAAATTTTCCGATTAATTTAACAAACGTTGGTAAAAGGGATATCATTTTGACTTATTTAATTATGTTTTTTACGCAACCAAGCATTTATTTGGAAAAAAGTGGCATTTATTTAAATAATTGTTTGTGTTATTTAAATAATAGGCTTATTCACTCACGATTATTCAAACTTTTTATCATTTTTATTCAACTATTGGTTATTTAAATAAATATTATTTAAATAACGCCGGGCTTATTTTATTCATGGATAAAAATTAATCGAAATCCGAGCACTAGGTGAGATATTATTAATGAATATTTATTTATTGCTTTTTCTTTAGCCCCAAGAAAATATAGAACTCCGTACCCTAGACTCGATCTCCTGTAGCAAATCTGAGTCGGGCCGACGTCGACGAAAAACGAAATTGATATGGTTGGGCAACCGTCGGCCCACCTCACTTTTTAATGTCGAAATGTCCTACCAGATTTAAAGTCGGCCAACCAAATTTGTCTGATTCCAACCAACCCTCATTGTTACTTGCGCCTACTCCAAAACATGGTCGGCCCGACTTGACATAAAGTTGTATTTTCGACCTTAAAATGACTCTCCTTAGTGTTTAAAATAGGCCTATTTGTAGTTATTTTAAGGTCGAAAATATGACTTTTAGTTCAGTAAGAGTAATCGGACCTGGAGCGGTATCTGAACCTTTGCATATCGTTTGCAGCGTTAAGTCAAGAGCTACTGAACGCTTTTCTGTACTCATGCAACCGGTTCGACGCCATTACTTTTCTTAACGTTGTGACGTCACGCTACAAATGAACCAGCTCCCCCGGAAGTTTGAAATACTTTCAATCGATCGATAAGCGCAACGTCATACCGGAAATTGGGAAAATAGTCCAGTAAGAAACCGCTTGATAGATTTTAAAATGTTGCATTTGCTGCAGGTTTTTGAACGCAGCCCTTAAATCCGGTAGGGCATTTCAACCATAAAAAGTGAGGTGAGCCGACGGTTGCCCAACCATGTCGATTCCGTTTTTCGTCAGACGTAAGCTTCTTTATCTGTATTCTAAGTTTGAGCTCCGTATCTCAAATCCAATAGGAACTACGAAGAAAATTCGCATACGCTCACTAACCCTTGGCGTGGGTTAAAAGAGTTAAACATAGGGTCAAACTTCAGCTTCTTAACTGTATTAAAAGTTTAAGCACCGTAACTCAAATCCAGTCCAAACTACGAAGAAAATTAGTGTAGGATCTATAAGCCTTGTCGCGTGTTAATATGGTTAAGCATAGTGTAAAACGTAACCACCTTTACCTATATTCAAAGTTCAAGCCCCATATTTCAAATCCAATAGGAAGTACGAAGATTATTAATTTTTCTGGCAGCCTTGGCGTTTGTCAAAACGGTTAAGCTTAGCGTCAGACGTAAGCTTCTTTATCTATATTCTAAGTTTGGGTTCAATATCTGAAATCCAATAGAAACTAATTTATTAATAACGCTTTACCCGGGAGATTTTTGGGAACTTTCGTGCTCTGCGTAAATCAAAGCTCAAAATCAGAAAAGGGGGGCTGTTGCGCCCCTGTGTCCCAGACAGAGCTGAAACGTGCACACAGTGCAGAGGTATAGCAGTAATATAGATTAAAAATGTAACGGGATTTACAACCCAGTCGAATCCAAAATTATGAGACTGCGTAATTGTTTTTACATGGGGGGCTGTTGCGCCCCCTGTTTACCTGACAGAGCTGAAACGTGCTCACAATGAAGAGTTATAGCAGTAATATAGATTAAAAATAATACGGAATTTATAAGTCAATCGGATCCAAAATGATAAGACTGCGTAAAAATGATAACCTTTCGTTAATTTAAAATTAAGTCAGGTAAAATATCCGCAATACCCATCCTAATAACTACATCAAGTTTTAAAGTTATGCCTCAAATCGTACGCGAATAGCGTTGGCCATACACGGCTTCGATAAGTAAGTGTCACACTTATTTGTTACTTCTGGCCATTCACGGCTTCTATATGTAAGTTACGCACTGTGCGTAAGTGTCACACTTATTTATTTCTTCTGGCCATACGCGGCTTCGAGAAGTAAGTTACGCACTATGCGTAAGGCAAAAACGAGCGCCAGCGGAAAAGTGGTTTAAGTTGCGCCCAAGGGCCCCTAATTTTTTTAGGGCGCCATAATCTGGCACACCATTAAAAGTAAGATAAATACGTATTTTAAAAAATAAATCAATTTTTTATGTCACTTAGTTCGGTAATAATTAGGGTGCGTAAATCAACGCTCAAAATCAGAAAAGGGGGGATGTAGCGCCCCTCTTTTAAAATACAGAGTTGAAACTTGCACACAATGTAGAGGTTTAGCAGTAATATGTATTAAAAGAGAAACGGAATTTAAAAGTCAATCTTTTCCAAAATTATAAGATATGGAAGGGGTTGCAAATGTGGACGACGACGATGACGACGACGCCGACACTTCACAACATTCTAACGAAAACAAAATATATATATATATATATATATATATATATTTATATATATATATATATATATATATTATATATATATATATCATGTGGAACTAAAAAGTGTAACCCTGTTTGCTTAAGCAAGAGTTTAGGTTTAAATTTGAAAAAAATACTGATTCAAATTGTGTACAGGAAATCAAACATTTAGAGGGAGGCCTTCAGAGGTTCTAATGTTTAAAGTTGTACTAACTACTAGTACCCAATTTGGTGGGAAAGGACTTACTCAATTATTAACAAACACCATATATCAATATTTTAACGATATTTCAAATTGGCATTAGTTTTTAGCTATCTTAAAATTTCAAGGTTTCAGATTGTTTGGCGCCATCTAGTAAGACTTTGGGTAATTAATAATCGACCTCTAATGGTGTTACTCCGTGAAAAGATTTTATCCTTTGTCAAATGTGAGGAAATAGTAGAGTCATAAAATGGATATTGGTGATCAGGTTTTACCTTGGCTCGCGGATTTTAAGTTAGTACAATGTATAACTATAATTTCATGGTTTTCAAGTTAATATTTTTCTGGGTTGTTAAAAGCAACGCGAGAGAGAAGTGATTGCTTTTTAGCAGAAGTTTATTAAAAATGAGATAAGTATCCATCTAGGCCATGAAAATAAACCTTGTATCTTTCCCCATTCAATCCACTTTTCAATGGGTGTGAATCTCCCAAAAATGCATCACGGCTCAAAAGTTGCCGTATGTTTTATTCCTTTTAATACGGTCAACTATCAAAATTACAGCCATAACTATTTTTCCTTCCGTAAATTAAAGAGAAGCTAAGAATAACCCGGTCATCGTTAATTGGCTTCATAAGTCACGACTTAGGTCTGTAGTGGTGCCTTGGGTATTAGCTACGCTGATAAATATCTGTAAACATGTTTCGTGCAAATAATATTAGCAGAATAGGGAGATGAATACTTCTCTCACACGATAGGTATTATGTACAACTTGCATTACCAAAACTTCTGCACAAAGAAAGTGTGTTACTTCTGGAACTTATATTATATAGTTCATAGTATGATAAGATACCATATCGATAAGTTGACGGATAGCTAATTCATATCCTCTATTCAAGGCATTTAAACCAACTTTGTTTTTTATTCGAAAGTGGTGGAAACCGAAGGAAACTGTCTTTGGCCCTCGCCTTGATTGGAGGTCCTCCTGTTGTATTTTTGGACGAACCGACGGCTGGCGTTGATCCTTCAGGTATAGATATAGAGACCTTAAAGATATTGCTACAAATAATGTAATTCACGAATTGTACACCTCAACAGCGAGACGCAAAATATGGAATACCTTTACTAAAGTCCAAAATATTGGCGGGATGTCTTTTATTTTAACCACACACAGGTAAAATGAATCGTTAACTATGTTTGTTTAAAGAATAGTATTATGGAAGTATTTAATACCCTAATTAATATAAAAACAGTTAAAAAATATTTATAAATGCTCCAAAATAGTTATTTCCGTTTGTGTATCAATCTAAATCACCGCAAAATAAGCGTTATTTAATTTTAATATTATTTCCCTCGGCTGTTGGAACGATTAGCTTAACGCGGGGGGGTCGCTATTGCTACAGATGGGATTCAGAGGACGCTAATCGTTGTGCTGCAAAACAGATGAAGAGGGCAGCAAACATTTAACATTCATTACAAATGAAGAAAGGTTTTTATCGCCGTTATAGCCCTAAAATAACCTCATGATACTGTTTAAATCTTGGAGTTTCTCTTTTTAACAAACTTTCAGTATTAAACCCCATTAACTTTTCACGCCAATAACTGCCTTCTTCTCGTTCCCCTTTTGTAACATTTGTGTATGCGTTTCTTTCAGCATGGAAGAATGCGAAGCTCTTTGCGCCAGATTAGCCATCATGGTTAACGGGCAATTTAGATGCATCGGATCAATTCAAGATTTAAAACATAAGTTCGGCCAAGGATACACTCTGATCGTCAAGTTGCAGAAAGATAAAACGTCCTCGGTGGAACACGCTGAATCTGTGAGGCAACATCTTCAAAGTACCTTCTCAAATATGCGCTTAAAAGACGAACATCAAGTGAGTGGCATAATACACTTTTTACGGATAGTTAATATCATAAAGAGGATAAATAATCCAGAAAACTCTTGTCCGCGACTCGTACTGTATTAAGCAGTAAGAAAAGTATTTTAAAGCAATTTGGCGTATATTGTAATTTTAACAATCGTCTGCTAAAGCGCGCTTTTTTGTTATTAGCGTAAGTATCGTTTACTTCTTTTAAACCTGGTGGTAGAAACGTCAAACTATGTGACTTACCATAATTATTGACCTATCAATTGTAGTTATTTTGTATTGTAAAACTTTAGTATATTTTCGAGATAAATGTTTTGAAAGTTGAAATCCCTATTTAGTAAGATAGTTCATTGGTCACCAAATGTTGCCTATTGTCAAAGCCAACGATTCACTATTTAGCAGACAAAAATCGCTGGAATCCAGATATTTTTTTCATATTTCGAGGCGCCATTAGTCGAGTTGCTGATGTCAAGAATTGAATTTCGTGCAATGGAAGGCTACTGTAGCGGTTACATTCCTCTTTCATTTAGTATATCTACTTTCTTTGTAGGGTTTGTTGCATTATCACTTGCCGGACAATTCTGTTCCTTGGAGCGTTTTATTCAGAGAATTGGAAAAGACGAAAAAGTTGTTCCAGCTGGAAGACTACCTCATCAGTGACACAACTTTGGAACAAATCTTTTTGGCATTCGCAAAAACCCAAAGAGTAGTAGCGCCTTGATAGAAACGATAAAACGTCGTATAGATATTGTGTGTAATATTAAATTATTTATTGTTAATAAACAAGTGGCTCATGCATGGGTTCTTCGCATGAATATCATTACCTGGCATCCATATTGTTATGAAAAATAAATAATATTTTTTGAAAAGGTTACTTGTTAGACCAAAATATTCACATCCAGCGGCGGTGCCAGCAATAGGCAGAGCTAGGCTGCTTCTCTCTTGCGTTTAAGAAGGGGACTTGAAACATTTAAGGTAAAGCGCCCGCAAGCGTTCGAATACCGAACCTCCAAATTAAAAATTCAGGACCCAGTCAAATTTCCATGGTTTGTTTAGATTAAAGTATTTTCTTTTCCTGGTGTCTGCTTTATAACAATGCAATCTGCAACACTTTAATAGTTAGCTCTTTTTGTTATTGAGTGTACTCGCAAAACGCTGTGTGGTCAAAAGGACAGATACATGTAGATTAAAACTTAAGGCAAAAATGATTCGCTTACACCCAGTTCTTTCCAAATTAGTCACTTCCCAATTTTACTTTAACTACACAGCACTGTAAACTATTGGTAAAGGTTTGGTGCATTAGTTGTTATACTTTTTCTTCCAGTAGCGGTGATTTCGGTAGGAACACGAAAAAACTTCTTATTGTTCAAATTGGATTGGCTAACGCAACAAAATAAGACGTTTTCTAATTTTTCGTCGAATCAAAAATCTTGACTGAAATGATCAGGGCTTCCGTAGATCTACTTAGAAAATGAAGATTTCAGACAAATGAAAAAGCCTACATGTAAAGAACGAGACTCTGTCAAGCAGTTGTAGAACTATAAAATAAAGAACATTTAGGGACGATACAAAGAAGGTTTATTACATCTATTGATAATTTCAAAACATTCTAGCTCTACCAGTCATAAAATAAGTCATAAAAATTACATATAGAAAAGGTGATCGTATTTAAATCTTAAACAACGATACTTAAAATGTTTTACAGGGAATAAAATTAACCTCCTGTGTAAAATTTCGGTTCCTAAAACGGTTTCCAGGTGAACCATTTAGGGTATGAATAATAATCAGCTAGGCCTATTTTCTAAATAAACTGAACCAAAACAAATAAAAGCCAAAATTTATTTCAAGTGAAAAACTTAAAATATATAAAAATATAATGAAGTAACTTTTTTATTTACACAAGATAATTATGTATTATACATGTATATTCCCTTTAACATAGCCGTGCATGGTCGGAAATTTTTTTCGGAACTGGCTTTTTAAGGACGCCTAAAGAGACTACTAGTCTTATGGACTAAAATCTATAACGTATATCGAATTGTCGATGACATTGTATACGTAGACAATGTAGCAATAACACGGGGTCGTAACTGCTGCCTCTTTTAATTGGCCCTAAATGGCTTACAGCGTGCAATAACTGGTGGCTTTACCGGGGAGTCGGTGTCCGGCTCTTGTAACCCATAAGGGCGGTGGTGCACTGGGAGATGTTAGGTCTGGTCCTATCTCTACCTCCGACTTCGATAAGGTTTGGGCTGGAAACTGAGCTTCAGCTCAGGCTAACGGAGAGGGTCTGTGCCAACTTGCCGCCTCGTCGGATTAGGTAGCCATCTGAGGGGCGGCGGACCTCCGTATGAAGGCACGGTGGTCCTGTTTCCTGGCCTTTTGGAGCACACTGGGATTTCCGGTGCCAGCTGTGCCGGGTTATGCGGTCTTCTGTGTGCCCGCCGTTCCCCTTTAGGTGCTCTTTCCAATGGGCTTGGCTCTCTACCTTTCTAGGTAGGGTGTCGGCTGGAGTTACTACAGCATCCACTCTTAATCCCACTGCTGTGTGCGAAGTGGGAAATGGTCCACCCATTGCTGCACCTTCTGCTGGGTTGAGTGGCTTACGTCAAAGGTGGGACCATAAGTAGTAGGGTACTACTACCCATTCTGGATTTTTCACCTCTCCGGGCTAGGTGGACGCTGGCGTAGGGTGGTATGGTCTCTGTTAAACATAAGGTACACCTGGCTATAAATTCTGACACACACTGCCTCTTTTAATTTAAACTTGTTAATCAAACATTTTTAGAAAACAAAGCACTTAACAATCAATAGCTACGTGTATTCTTGACCACAGAAAACTTTCAATTTGGATCTAATTCTTCCTGTTTAATGAACAAAGAATCAGATTGTAATAATATAAATCAGAATTTCACTCCTAGGAAAGAAGCATTAATTCTAGTGCCAATATCTTAAAGTTATCTTTGAAAGATATGTTTAAAATGTGATCAAATTAAGAATTCCACTTAGAGAACAGTTTTGATATTTTCAAGTTAAGTGTAAATTTAACTCAAAGTGCATTAATAACATATTAAACTCTATGATATTTTAAAAAGTAATCTATTTTGCAATATTTTAATATTTAACTTTAAAGATATAATAATTATATGTTTAAAATGTGTTCAAATATAGTTTTGATGTCAAAATTGGAAAACAGTTAGATTCAACAAGTTGCAAAAAGGCCGGACAGATGCGTTTCATTTAGCATAGGATATCGGCCAGCCTTTTTGAATATAGTATTTTAGCAATTAACTAGTTGGATCCTTGGCTAGACTCGTCTTAAGTTCAGTTATTTTGTGGTCTGGCAGTGTTGTCATTGCGTGCACCACTACATGGGGACCTTCTAGCTCAGACGTTTCTATTCGGGATTCCAACATTGGTGCCTAAGATAGTGTCCGCTATATAGAGATTAGAACCTGGGACGTACACAATGTTGAGTTAATACCGCAACAACCTCAGTACCATTCTTTGGATTCTCGGTGACAACAGATGCATTGGTTTTTGAATAATAGCGACTAGCGGTCGATGATCTGTTCCCACCGTGAATTTCGATCCGGTTATGCAGTAGTGAAAAAGTTCGCATGCATAAACAATGCCGAGCAGTTCTCTTTCGATGGGTGCGTAATTTTGTTGAGTCGGGGTAAACGATGTAGATGCATATTCAATAGGTTTTTGATTTTGCAACAATACTGCTCCCACACCCTGCCGACTGCTTTCCACTGATACCGTACATGGCAATGCCGGATTAAACTAGGCTAAAACTGGAGCTGTTTTTATGAGGTTCTTGATCTTTTGATATATTTCCTCATGCTGTGAGTCCCATAGAAATACGGAGTCCTTTTTTAATTGAGCTTGAAGAGGTGCTGCCAGAGTTGATAGTTGCGGGATGAATTTGTTACCAAATTTGTCATCCCCTAGAATCTCTGGAACGCCGCTCTTCCTTTTGGGGAAAGCATCGTCGAAATTGCCTCGACCTTAGAGGGGTCAATTTCTAATTTTTCTGCACTAATTAAATAGCCCAAGTATTTAATTCGTCTCTGCGCTAGCTTCATTTTCTTGGAACTAAATGTTAAGCCATTCTGCCGTGCTCGTTCCAAGATTGAAATTAACTCTTTACAGTGTCGAATGATGCCTTTACCTCGTATCAGAAAATCGTCTGTCGAGATTGTGTTGGAGGAAATATAGAATGCATCAGCCTTTGAAATAACGATGAGGAGGTACAAACGCCTAGGGCCAAACTCAAGAAAAGGAATCTGCCCCATGGTGTTGCAAAGGTGCATAGCTTAGAACTGCGCTCATCCAGTGCCACCTGCCAAAATGCGCTCTGGGCATCTAAGACGGTAAATCATACACTCCATGTAAGTTGGCAAAAATGTCTTGTGCCGTTGGAGTAGGATACGGTTCTACTTTGATGGCCTTGTTAAGTTCTCTCGGGTCTAATACAATGCGCAATTATCCGTCTGGCTTAGTAGTAATCAACATTGGGTGAACCCAATCAGTGGGCTCAAATATGGGAGTAATTATCCCTTGATTTTGTATTATGTCGAGTTTCAATTTAATTCCAATTTCAATTTTATTTTCAAATCTCAGAAGACTTATTACATAGTTGCTAGAGGGCTAAGTCAACTTGGCGACTTGTAAGCCCTCGCGCCGAAAATAGACCAGAAATTAAACATTTAAATTAAATTAAATTAATAAAATAATATATAAATATAAGAACAAAACTAATAACTTAAAAAAACAATTATATGTTAAAATTTACAATAAATTAAAGTTGTATATGATCAAGGATATTCATTAGAATACCTCTTTTAGTGATTTTTTTGAATAATGATTCAGTGAAAATATTTTCGGACTCATGTTATTGAAATTTTATAGAATAGAGAGTTAAGTTTCTTACTAGTTTTACAAATAGGTTCTTTTAGGTGTTTTTTAAAACGTGTGTTAACTTTACTGCTATTTTTCTCAAAAAGACTGTGGTTCGACTAAAGGTCTTTGTATATAAACATAAGTGAGGCGAACAATATTTGTTGAGTTACATTTAGGATTTTAGTTTTTAGAAAAAAATCCTTAGTGTGCGCTAAATACTGCAGATTATAAATTGATCGGATTATTCTTTTTTGGAAAACTACGAGTCAGTCTAATTTTTTTTGAGAGGTATTACCCCATATACAAATACCATAAGAAAGAGTAGAGTGGAATAATGCGTGATATAGTTCGAGTAATACCTTCTGGGGAAGCATGTTTTTGAGATATAAAAAAGGCCGCAAACCCTAGACAATTTTTTTGTTATAACATTTCCATGATCGTCCCATGAGAGGTTACAGTCAAACCATAGACCTAGGTATTTATATTTGTTGACTTTTTTAAGGTAGTGTTGGTCAATTCGAATGAGATTGTCAGGGGCATTAATTTGCTTTCCCCGGTTGCTAAATATTATGTATTCAATTTTATCAAAATTCAGGTTGAGTTCATTATTTTTTAACCAGGTGTGTATATAAGACAAACATCGATTAGTCGCGTCAGCGATTAAGCCAATACATTTTCCACCGATCAATAATAAGGTGTCATCAGCGTATAAAACAATGAACCCTTAGTAGCCATATTTATTAGATCATTGATATAAGTATTAAACAGAATAGGAGAGATTATAGACCCCTGGGGGACTCCTGACCTTAGGGCAATAGGGGATGAGAGTTTCTTATCCACTTTAGTATAACAATGTCTTTTAAGCTTGGCTCACACGATGCGATTTTATCGTACGCGATTCAGAACGCGGTCGCACCAGAATTTTGTTCACACAACGCGTCGATAACCAAGAAGAAAGCAATGACCATAAATGAAACAAGTCGTAGCCTCTAAATAGAGAATCCATCGCATCATTCAACTATTTTCTTATACCAGAAACATGCTCCCAAATGAAATATAAATTCCCATTTTGACCATTTATTTTGGACATTTAATGTTTATACTAGCATAAACCCGTCGAAGGAAGAGGGAAATGCCCCGGTCCGTATGCTAAAATAGAATTTCGTCGCGTGGAAGAAACTTAGAAATTTTCCAAACGAATGTCTCCCGTTTACTCCCACTTTTAATAGTACCAAAACTGCCCGTCGCGCGCGATAAAATAGGTTCCAACCTATTTTCGGTCGTCGTCGCATGCGACTTCATAAAACCCCTTCATACGACGCGATCTTTGAAATTTTGTCGCGCAAGACCGGTCGCGTACGACAAAATCGCATCGTGTGAATCAGGCTTTAGAGAGGTAGCTTTGGAGCCATAAGCCCGCGTTACCTCTAATGCCCAATCTATACAGGGTGTCTCAATTTGCTCGATCAGGCCATTTTTCTCAAAATGTATTTATGCTAGGGTTCTGAATTTTTCAGGGTTTATTTGTTATGTATGGAAGGCTTTGGTTACTAAATTTCAGAAAAATCAAACCATTTTGTGCCGTTTTGGAAAATTTACTTTTTCACCGGTAGGTGTCACGGCAAAATGTTTCAATAGAAAAGTTGTAGGGCATAGTCGAAAGTTTAAAAATAATTTTGGTTTGGTTGAAAAAGACTGAGTTTGGAGGTCGGGGAAAAAACAAGTTGTACTAGCAGGCAATAGCCTTTAACGTAAACAATCGTACATAATCACAACACACATGTACATTTATTTTAGGGAACTTATGCTTTCAGCTATGTAGTTAATAATTAGATCTGCAAAAAGTAATCGTTAAAGAAAATTATTACGTTCAACACCTAATTAGACAAAGTAGACAAAGACCGCGTCTTCCATTTCGACGTGGTTACGAGTAAGATCATCAAACAAAGATTTGTAGACCAAAAATTACGCTTATTTTTCTTTTGTTGTTTTTAACGTGAAATATTAATTGTCCAAGTAGTATTTAAAGCGTTTACATTTCAAAGTTAAAACATTATCTCAGCTTGGCCGATTGTTGTCCAGTATGCCTCTTTACACTCGAGATCAGCGCGCTCATATGCTAGAATTATTTTACGGAGAAGGTCGTCGTAATGCTACTCTAGTAAGTCAGTTATTTAGACGAAGATTTCCCAATTGCAGACCAAGTCATACGACGGTTCTTAGAGTGGTCCGCGACTTCGACAACTGGGGTAATATCAATCCGAGGTTTCGTGGTCGTGGTCTCCAGGACGTCGACATGGAAAACACCATACTTGCCTACTTCGTCGCCTATCCTCGAGCGAGCGTCAGGACTGCCAGCTTTGACTTAGGGTTGGATCGAAACTACGTTTGGAGAACACTTAAAAGACACCATTTTCATCCTTATCGAGCGACACTTCACCAAGGACTGCATGACGGTGATAGAAAGCACCGACTCGACTTCTGCAATTGGTTTTGCCTCATGGCTGACGCCCACCAGGATTTTCACGATCAACTACTGATGTCCGATGAATGTTCATTCGGAAGAGATGGGACTTTCAACCGTCAAAACCAACATATGTGGGACTACGAGAATCCGCACTGGGGATTTCCTCACCGCCACCAAGTGTAGTCTCGGTTAAATGTGTGGGCTGGTCTGTTAGGTGACAGAATTATTGGCCCGTTCTTCCTGCCAAATCGTCTGAACGGTCAAAACTACTTGGAGTTCCTTCAAAATGAAATATCCAACGTGTTGGACGACATTCCTCTGGCCGAGTACAGACGCATCTGGTTCCAGCAAGATGGGGCGCCACCTCACCAATATCGTGACGTGGTTGCATATTTAAACGACGAGTTTCCTGGAAGATGGATCGGAAGAACTGGTCCTGTTCGTTGGCCTGCAAGATCCCCTGATCTAACACCACTCGACTTTTTTCTTTGGGGATTCGTAAAGGACTACGTATACCAAACACCTGTGACGAGCGTTGAAGATTTACGTCAAAGAATCATCGAAGCATGTTGCCGGGTGACTTCAGAAATGGTTCGGGGAGCATTTCACTATATGCAACATCGTGCATATTTGTGCATTGCATCAGAAGGTGGTATTTTTGAAAACATTTTGTAGAAGTCATTAAAAAACATTTGTCACTTGGGCTAATTATTATTTGTTTATTTTTCGAAATCTTATAACTGAAATGCATGTTACCTACAATTCGTTAAAGGCTATTGCCTGCTAGTACACCTTGTTTTCCCCCCGACCTCCAAACTCAGTGAAAAATACGTCTTTTTCAACCGACCCAAAATTATTTTTATACTTTCGACTATGCCCTACAACTTTTCTATTGAAACATTTTGCGTGACACCTACCGGTGAAAAAATAAATTTTCCAAAACTTAGTAACCAAAGCCTTCCATACCTAACAAATAAACCCAGAAAATTTCAGAACCCTAGCATAAATACATTTTGAGAAAAATGGCCTGATCGAGCAAATTGAGACACCCTGTATATTTTATTGACCAGTCGAGTGTGGGGGACACTGTCAAAAGCCTTGCGAAGGTCCAGAAAAACGCCTATACACAGATTACCAGAATCAAGATTATTAAAAATTTTGTGATAAGACTCCGCTATCGCATTGACAGTGCCCCTCCCCGGTCGAAATCCAAACTGATAATCGGAGATAAGACCGTATTTACTTGAAAATGATTCTAGGCGATTGAGAATAGATTTATCAAAAATCTTTGCAATAAATGAAAGTAGTGAGATAGGACGAGTTGGACGGATAATCGATCACGCCTTTTTTATAAACAGGAATAATTATAGTTCTTTTTAATTTGTCGGGGTATTTACCTAGAGAGAAGTACAGATTGATAAGATAAACCAGAGAAATTGAAAGATAATCAATGGGGATTTTCAGAGGACGGGGGTGGAGATCATCCATGCCTGGGGCAGAGCCCGAAGGCTGAGATTTAGCTATATCTTTAACTTCAACAAATGTTACGGGATAAAGCATCATCGTCTTAGGGATGGGCAAGGGGTAGCCCAGTCCTGAATCTACGGGGTTGGGCTGATTTTCAGAGGTGAAAAATTTATTTAGGATGTTAGGTTCCAATCGAATATTCCGATTGGTATTAGTAGTTCTTCCTAGCAAATTATTAACAATTTTCCATTTTTCTTTGGAGGATTTTGCACGTACCACTTTTTGGTAATAATACGAATTACGGGTGTTTCTAACTAGGTTATTGCAGAAGTTACGGTATTTTACGTAGTTACCATTGTTAAATGGGGTGTGATGTCGCTTACATAGTTTTTGCAATTTGTTTTTTTTTCTGATTATGGTCATTAGGTCAGGAGTCAACGAGGAGTCCGGCTTGGTAGAAAACGTTTTTAACGGAAAGGCTTTATTATATTCTTGGCTGATACAAGATTCAAAAATTTCATACGCTTCATTAATGTCTTTACAGTCAAGTACAGGGGACCAATTAACTCTTTTCAGGCCGAACTCAAATGCTTTGATGTTTTTAAGACTAAGATTTCGTAGTGTCGGTTGATTAATTTTTTTAAGGCGGATGTCACATTTAATGTGAATGAGATAATGATCAATAACGAAACTTTCAATATGTTCGTTAAATAAACAGAGGTTTTGGACAGGAGTAATCGGAATATTTTTATCGCAATAGCACCCGACACCTCCTCCGATACGATCACCGATACCAAAATACGTGCAATTTGAAAGATGATGGTAAATACTATTACGGTACCAGGTTTCAGTCAATCCAATTATATTATAATTAATATAATTTCCATTGAAATAAAATAAGCAACTAAAAGGACTAGAGATACTGAGAGAGTGGTAAAAATTTATTCTTTTACTTCTACGGTTTAAGTAGATTCGTTAAAAAATAGTTTTTAGATTCGAAGGTTACAATAAAGTTAGTGGCAAATTTTGCTTTATATTTACCATGCAATTTAATGAACTGCCTAAGAAAGTATCTGGCATTATCCTGTTTCGGGGTGAAATCTTGGGAGATGTAAACTTTTCTACCTTTGAAATTATAAGCATTTTTAAGTAAGTCATTTTTGGCCGTTATGTCAGGAAGTTTAAATACAATTTTCCCATAGGATTGCGAGTCTGATACGATAGTTCCCCGTCGATAGACTTGATATGGATGAACTTTTCCCACCCACCCAAGTATTTCACCAAGAAAATCCTCTAAGTGACGGGCTAAAATATTGCGGTCTTCGCCAGGTTTTTCAGGGATACCAGATATCGTTAGATTATTACGGCGCGAATCCGAAGCTAAATGATTTACCTCAAGCCGTAGATCGGAAATTATTCTATCCCTGTCTGCCATTTTCACGTCAATTTTATCAGAGAGTTTTTCAAGGTGAAATTCAGACAATTCTTGATCCAAAATTAGTTTTTCTAGTTTTTGTAGTCTCTTATCATGGTCATCCACTGTTGTGGTAAGTAGGTCTAATTTAGCATTAGTTTTACTATTCGCTATATTTACACCGGCAATGTCAGATTTAACTTCAACTTTCATATTTTTGAGTTCGTTTAGAATATGTTGTAAGCTTATTTTAGTAGACATTTAGATAAGGAATAAATATCACAGAGCACCAGATCTTGTAAAAAATAATTGCGGAAGGAAGCGATAATTACCTGGAAGATAAAAAGTTTTAGTCCAACGTAGTCAAAATCTGGTGCTCTAGTGTTGTTGACAGAGGTCGGGTTATATTTATAAGGTTGAGAGATCGAAAATAAGACACAGCGGGTCAACGTTCGCAGATAAGAAGATAACGAGCACCAATGAGTAGAGAGTAACTAAATATGAACGCTTTTTTCCAAGATGGCCGCCAAGATGGCCACCAAAACAACCCCCCACCCCCCCCCAAAATATTTTCAAAAAAATTTTTGTCCTTGGAAAAATCGAAAATATTTTTGTTTTCAATTTCACCTTGAAGATGCTCTTTGACCTCGACGCCTGACACCTGTCCACAACCACTAAGCCTCGGTCTATCAAATCAACAAGTTTGGTCACGATCGAACAAGGTCGAACCGAGATATCGGCGGTAATATGTGACCCCACCAAATACTTATGTTAAATTACTTTTGATATCGTTTTTTAGTTTTTTTCGTTTTTTAGCGGTTTAAAATGCTAATTAGTTATTTGCGAGATGGGGAAACGAATTCGCGACCTTCGCTTTATACCCTTGGCGGTTTTGGCCCCACCCAAAATACTTTAAACAGCTAATAAACGTGTCTAAACTTGCAATAATAACTATTTCTATAAATAATAATTGTTTTTACATTTAAAAGTCAAAGGATATGTGTAAGCGTAAGACGTCTCAAAAATCGAGCTCTTTAAAGGTTAAAAAAATGAAGTTATTTATGGGGAAACCAGAAATTAAATGCAAATCGCCTACCGAGAATCCTTGTTATTATAATGAGCCATGTCGCAAACACGCTTTTAATTTCTTTGATAATTTAAACTTTAGTGTTAAATGCTGGATTTGTCAAGAACAATGTCTTGACAAGACAATTTTTAAACAACACTTAATGGATCACTTATCGAGTAGTTATAAAAATCAAATTCGTATTGATGTTTGCGATTGTCTTCATTCAAAGAAACCAGAATATACAACCAAAGAAGAAATATTAGACGATCAAATTATTGATTATTTGAACGAGTTTAACGTAAAACATCAAGAATGGTTAAAAGAGTTTGTTAATGGTACTGGAACTCCAAAGAAAATTCAACGTAAAAAAAAGACAACTGGTATTAAGTCCGAAGAAACTTTAAATTCAACAATAAAATCAAATGTTGTATTTCCACCAGACTTTGTCATGCCATCTGATGAGCAGATGGAAGCAATTATTTTTTTTCAAGAATATTGTAAAAATAATCAAATTTTAACTCATAATCAAGTTGAAACACCCATTGAGGTTTTGGAAAATCTTGAACAAACTTGTCAAATGATTGAAAATATGTAAATAAAGATGATTTTCTAATATATTGTGATTATTTTTCCTACGTAAAATAGATAATTTTAACTCTTTCATGTTAAGGTTTAGCGTGGTAGATCGGTAGCGTTGCAGGACGTTATTCAAACAGTCTCAAGTTCAAATCACAATCCTTTCGATCTATCACGCTAAATCTTTTATTAGTATAAAACGAGATGTCGCCCAACTGAAACTGTCATTATAAAGATGTCAAGTTTCGTAGTATTTCTACCTTCGAAGGCATCACCCGATATTTACCCGGAAAATACACCTTCTAGCTTTAAAGTTCAATTAGCAAAACCTTTAAATTTTAATAATGAAAAATGGTCTTGCGCATTAGCAGAAATAATTCTTCCTGAAACTTATTCGAATATAACAAATGAGTATTCGCATTTCCAAGTAGGGCACGTGTCAGATGTTATTTCACCCGAAGAAAATCAATGGGATTATATTAAAATTGAAATTCCACCAAAACGTTACGAGGGTGATCTAGATCGAAATAAGAATAATATTCCAACATCTCTTCAAAATAATATACTCAACGAGTTTGCTAAAACTATTGAGGCCAATCAATCACTTAAAGGAAAAATACATATGAATACGGTAAAAGTTGACGAAAACGAAGACAGTTCAAAATTAAAAATACAGTTACAAAAAGATGTGCAAGTAAGAATACCTCAAGCATCGCCCCTAGCATCTGTTCTGGAATTTCGAGAAAATGATTTTGTCGACAGTGATTATCTTTCTAATTATCCTCTCTCGAATCACGCTAAAACTATTTCTTTAACTTACGCAACAAATTTTATCGAAGTACGAATTAAAAAAGCGTTAGTTGTGAATAAATATCAACAAAAATATTTACCACGACAAATTCCCGTGGAAGAAATACAATCACAACCCAGGAGGAAAAAACAGAAAATTCACAAGAAACCGAAACTAAAACCAGAAGTGAAACAAGAGGAAAAACCAAAACTTGAACCAAAAACAAATTTAGAAGAAAAGCCAAATTTTAAACTAGAAGAAAATATAAACAACATTTTACCAACAGAACCTTTAATTCCAAATATTAACGGAGACGTCAACCAACCAGAAGTTTTAAATCCTTCCGAAGAAAATAATCTACCAAGTTCTCTCCCAATACCCATTAAGCCACCATCTCAGCCTGTTATTAAACAAATACAATGGAATAATTACGCGATTGTTTTTGAAGCGGGCAGATATGAGGGAGAAAGACAATATAATAATGAAATTCAACCGTTCACATTACACTTAATTATACGTGATTTATTAGAACGATGTAAACCAAGACAGTTTGACGGATTAAAAACAGCGATATCTTCCGATGATGAAGATAATTTATATTTTAATTTAGAAATACCGGTAGGAATGGAAATTAAATTTCAAAATCCATTAGCAGATCTTTTTAAAATTCCACCAGACACTTATTTTACGGGTATTCAAAAATTTGGCCCGCTAAACAATTTAAATAATATTACTTTTAATTCGCGTACTAATTTTATCGACATACGTATTGAGACTACAAAAATACCGCAATTTGAGCAGGAAGATTGGGCTTTCTATTCCGTATCAATTATCCAACCTTTTTTATTTGAAGGTCAGAGAGATGATTTTGGAAATATTATCCCATTATCTTTGCATAGGCAATTAAAAAACGAGATTCAACAGGCGACTAACTTCCCCCCTTTAAATCGGTACGAAATTAGTTACGCAATAGAAGAAATAAATCGAGGTCATTACTTGAGAATTTCATTTCCTAGAGATCTACAAATTGCCTTCACTAGGAGATTAGCAAATATTTTTAATATAAACGCGCCAGAATTTCAAAATGGTGTAATTAGCAGTAAAAATCCTTTAAAAGTGTATGAGGAAAAATTTATGTCAGATGAAGAATCGGTTATAGATTTTAGGTACAATAAAAATATTCCAATCGAACACCCTAACTGGGAAAATGACAGTTATACGTTTGAACGAAACTATTACGAGGCTGATAAAGATTTAGGCGGGAATTTTATACCGTTATCTCTTCATTTCAAAATTTTGAATGAACTTCAAAAATATTTTGATTCGCATATCTCACTTAAGGCGGGTTTTTTTATTTTCAAAGAAAATGGAAATTATTATTTTCAAATTGAATTAATGAGTGGGTTGGAAATTAAAATATTCGGTCCTCTAGCAGACCTCTTACAAATTGAGTACAAAGTAGATTATATATCCTCAGTTTATAAAAGCAAAGCATTAGACCCTCTTCAAATTAGATTAGAATTAGATAATACGGCTAATTTTATAATTTTTCGAAATGATTTAAACAGAGTTGAGAATAGTCGACGACAAAAACGTGATATTGATTTCCACAATTACGAACATGGTAAAAATAATAAACTAAATATTGTAGACAAATTCCATTGTCGAATTCCAACTGGTGTGTACCACACTATTGATGATATTTTATTAGCAATGAAACAATCATTGCCACATCAGAGTTGGGCTAAATTCGAGTTTAATTTTAATTCAGATTCGACAGTTTCAGTTAAAGGTTTGGGTGGAAACAGTTTTTTAACCTTTCCAATAGATAACCCCAAACTCGGGCGAATGTTAGGATTTTCAAACAATCAAATTGAAAGGCCTCTTTTTAACGAAATAGGCATGTACCCCGCAGATCTCAACCACGGAATATCCGGAATTTATGTCTATACAAATATTATACAACCTGTAATAACAGGACACACTAATACCCCCCTGCTGAGAATTATCAAATTAAACGAAAATAAAAATCGAGCACAGGTTGAAAGATTTCATTTTTTAGACCATTTTCCAGTTCTCTACGATCAAATACAGACTATAGAAATTTCTTTAAGGTCGGATTACGGTGAACTCCTGCCATATAAAACAGGCAAGACTATTATTAAATTAATATTTAAAAGAGTGGATGCTTAGTCTAAAGTACACTTAAAACAAGCTCATCATGGAAAGATATTATCATCATTATGTTCAAACAGGACGCGGATATAACATCTTTCGAGGAAGTCAATATCAGACTGGGCGTGGATTTGGGTCAATTTTTAAAAGTTTAGCAAGATTCGTAACACCTCTTTTTCGACCCGTAGCTAAATCACTCGGTATTCAAGGGTTGGTTATGGGGAAAAGGATAATGGACGATGTTGCTGCAGGTCAAAATTTTAAGGAGTCGTTAAAAAAAAATAGTAAAATTGCTGGAACAAATCTTTTAAATAGTCTCGGTGATACCATATTAAATACACAGAAAGGCTCTGGAGCTCGAAGAGTAAAGAAGCGCAAATCAAAATTACGCAATAAGCAAAGAAAACGCAAGAGAACAAAAACCGATTTTCTTGACTAAAGCATTATGCCTCAATTTGAATCTATGTGTTCGGAGTTGGAGCTTTTTAACGAACCCCTGATTAATGGTAATATTGAGGGGAATAAATTTGTAGACTATTTCCCTATAGCTCCCTTATCTAATGCTACACAGATTGATTTTTCTATCCCCGGGGGAGATTATTATATTGACATGTCAAACTTGATGCTTAAAATTCGAATTCGGGTTAAAAAAGAACAAAACGGTGTTTTAATAGATATACCTGCAGCCGAAAAAAAAGTATCATTATGCAATCTTCCATTGCATTCTATTTTTAGCCAAATAGACGTGTTTATGAATGAGACTTTAGTACAATCTAGCAACAACTGCTACCCATATTTAGCATATTTAGCAACAGTTTTAAATTTTGATAAAGGCGCCAAACAATCTTACAAAACCGCCGAGGGCTATTACGAAGACGGGTTTTGCGACCCAACGCTAGCGTTTAACGATGCTAATAAAGATATGAAAAATAATGGAATTTTAAAAAGAAGTAAAGATATTGCGGGATCGAAACTTTGTGAATATATGGGAAGACTTCATGTAGATTCTTGTAAAATAGACAAATTTCTTTTAAACAAAGTGAATTTAAGAATTCGACTCTTGAAAAATTCCGATGAATTTATACTTATATCGCAAGAAGATGTTAATATCAAATATAGATTGATTATCGAAGAAGCGGTTCTTACTGCTAAACATATTCTCGTAAATCCAGATCTCCAGCTGGCACATAATGCGATATTGCACAAACAGAGGGCTTTGTACGATCTAACACAAACTGTTGTTAAAACTCTGACAATTTCAGCAGGCGCGAGCGATTTCGTGAAGTCAAATATTTTTTTAGGTAAAATTCCAAATCGTGTAATAATCGGAATGGTAAACAATTCAGCTTACAATGGATCTAGTCGAGAAAATCCCTTTCAATTTAACCATAATAATCTCTCGTTCTTACAACTTTCATTAGACGACCAGAATATACCAGAAACTGCTCTAACTCCAGATTTTAATAAAAACCTTTACACTAGGTCGTATTATTCACTATTCTCGGCAATGGATTTAATTGGAAATAACTCTGGTAATTGTATTGATTACGAAAATTATAAAAACGGTAATACATTATTCGCGTTTGATTTAACTTACGATTCCTCGGCAAACTCTAACAACCTCTCAATTCAACGAAATGGTAGTTTACGTATGGTAATGAAGTTTTCTTCCCCCTTAACTAATATTCAAAACATAATTATTATTGGAGAATACGAAAACCGATTTGTCATTAACCAAGAGCGTCAAGTTACATATATTACGGAATAAAATCAATCAACGAGGGCAAAGATTGGTTAGTTGTTTCGCGAAATCGTAGTGGTAAAGATGTCTCGAACTCACAGTCTCTCACCCAAACAAGAAGTAACGGTGCTAGGATATGTAAATCCATCCATCAAAATTTACCGACTAGACACTTGCGCCGAATTTGAACTGAATTTAGAAGCCTGGCAATCTCTATTCACATTCGAAAAGGAAATAACTGATTTTTTTGAAGACCAAGTTGCTAGTTTTCACACCTGGCTTCCGCTTGAAGGTTCAAAGATAAAAATCGACTGTTTCAAGGGACAAAAGGAAAAACTCGTGGATGTACGCGCTTGTGCCAGAGGAAAAAACCATTTGTATCATCTTTTTTATTCAACAAATTATGGTTTTAATCTCAACCAAGCAGGGTTGAAAAGATTAAAACATTGTAAACATACAATCGATCAGGAAATTAATTTAATTTTGTCGGCAAAAAATATTATGCGTGACATAATTGTACATGAGCTCACGGATAAAATGTTTGAAATTACCGAAAATTGTGAGAATCCGCATTGTAAATCTTCGATTGCTCACGATGTCTCTTGTAAACTAGGATTTAGCACAAATTTTGAAGACCGAGTGGAAAATATGATATTAATAGCTATCCCCCAATTAAACTACGATCATATTGTTGTAAGATTCCAAAAGGAATTTGGTCTTGACCCCTTAATAGTAGAAAGTCAATTATATTTTGATATTGTACAAAATGTTTCAAACTTAAAATGCGATTTAATTTATTAAAATAAAAACTTTTACTATAATCTGTTTTTATTATTTCTATTCACACATTTAAAGATGGTGTTGTCAAAAACAGACAAACAATTAAGTAAAGTTTATTACGATGTTGAAAACCCATACAGTTATTCTGACAGTGTTACTTTAAGAAAAAAATTTCCCAAAATTTCGGAAAAAGAAATTAAAAATTTTCTCAGTAAACAACCAACCTACACACAACACAAAGCTAGGAGGTTAAATTTTAAACGTAACAAATTATATGTAACGACGATTGATGAGACATTTATGGCCGATTTATTAGACCTCCCTATTTTACAAACTTTTAATAAAAAGTACCGCTATACGTTATTAGTTCAGGATATATTAAGCAAATTCGCTGTCATTCTGCCAATTAAAAATAAAACCTCGAGCGAGATTGTGAAGGCCTTTAGAGAGATTTTCAAAAAACGGGTACCCCTTAATTTATGTACCGACGCAGGGACAGAATTTCGAAACGCCCCATTTCGCGCTCTCTTAAAACGTTATAACATCCACCATTACCTCACGTACTCCGAGAAAAAAGCTTCTATGGTCGAGAGACTCGTTCGCACGGTAAAATCTAAAATTTTTAAAATAATTACCAAGACCGGCGATTTACACTATCTTAATAAACTACCATTAATTGCAAAATCTTATAACGCTCGAAAACATTCAACAACGGGAATCGCCCCTAAAGATGTCAATAAAAACAATGAATCGGCAATTTGGGAAAAAAACTATGGCAATCTTAGTATGATTGGAAAGGCAAGTTTAAAAATTGGGGATAAAGTTCGATTAGCCGTTGCAAAAACAACATTTGATAAATCATACAAGGGAACGTTTACAGCCGAAATATTTGAAATTCATAGAGTAATTACGAGAGATCCCTGTATGTATATTGTGAAAGATTTGACCGGCAATATAATTAAAGGAGCTTTTTACGCTCAAGAAATAGTTAAAATTCAAGTGTAGAGCGCTACAGTCTTTATTCAACATTTTGTTATCCATGGGTAAAGTACACATTCTCCTGGGTCTCGCGATTGTAATATTTGGAGTGAGCGCAACAATCGTTTCCTCCGCGATGAAATTTAAAAAAAGAAGTCCCGAATACAGCTTAGATATTGGAATTTGCGACAAAGCCTTCAATTTAGGAAGAGACACGTACCTTGTAAAATGTAACGAAACTTTTGACGTGCGACATTTTAAAAAAGAAGACGGTAGTTTAAAACCATCTATCAGAGGAATCAACTTAACAAAAGATCAATATGAGAAATTATGCATTTTGACAGTGACGTGAAAGATGAATACTAATCAAATCCAAGCTATACTTAAGTGTGACCCCCGTTCGAGAGATAAATTTATCGGAGTGTTTCCCGCTAATAGATTACCAAAAGTTCCAATTAAAAAAAAATCATATTGTTTCGTAATCAACACCGATCCTGATACGCTTCCAGGGTCTCATTGGACGGCTGTTTACAAATCGGGCGACACTCTGGACTTTTTTTGTTCTCTAGGAAGATCACATCGTGATTATGGATTTTTGCTAGAGCGATATAGCAAGCGTATTCGACACAATACTCATAAATTTCAATCAAATAAAAGCCAAAACTGCGGACCACATGTGATTTATTTTCTAACCTCGAGATGTGTGGGGATTTCTTACAGTAAAATAATTAACGAATTGTATAATTTCGATTTAAAAAGAAATGATAGTTTAGCGTTGTTGAATATATGTATTCATTTGATGAAAGAGTGGAAACAAAATAAATCGATTTGTTTAAAATAAAAAAATATTTATTTATTTCACACATAATTATTTTTTACACATTTTTATTATTCTTGCCAACGAGAAGGAGGGCGGGTCTGTCTTTTAGGCCTCGGCGATTTTTTTGGGGGGGATGGTAATTTTAATTTTTTTTGCGGCGATATTGGAACGCCACCGACAGCACCCTCCTCCTCCAAAGACAGCTCTCGATCCCAATCATCTTCCTGACTTAATTGACTTCCAATATCGGTATTTTCTAAGTATTCTTCAAATATTTCATTTTCTCGACTTAATCGTTTACGCATTCTATCATCGGTAATTGTCTTTTGTTGCTTAACAATCGGCGTAGATGCTTTCCTCTTCCAAGATTCTACATTTTTTAAGAGACTCGGGAATTTTCTACTCTGATCGTTTTCTCTCTCACTGAGATATTCTTTCATTTTGCGTGTCATAGTATTTAAACGCACCTCCGCAGCGTCGCCAGCGTTAACTCCCTCGGGCGTTTTGAAAGGTGAATAAATTTGCGAGGTGAACGGGGAATTTAATGGAGCAACAGGTCCGGGGGCTTGAAAGTTTGTAATTTCAACTTTAGGTACCGGTATCGCTTTTCTCATTTCCCGGGCCTCGCTCAGTATTTTTAGAAATTCTCGCAATTTAGAGCGGCTGTTTAAATTAGAAGTTAATATATTTTGCAACTCATTATCTAATAAGTTATAATACGTTTCCTGGGGAGAAACAAGCTGTTTATTTTCTTGAGATATTTGTCCGACACTCGAGGCGGGAACTAAAATCATTTTTTTCATTTTATCTTTTATTGAATAAATTGGCAATTAAAGGAACAATAGAGCCTAATAAAGCCGGTATGAAGAATCCCGTACCTTTCTGAATTATTAGAGCACGCTTCTTTTTTTGCGAAATTTTCGGACTGGCTAAGAAGCGTATTGTTTTTTTATATTTAGAAAGTTGCTTTTTTTTTGGCTTTAGATAATATAATTCCACCCCCTTTCAAGTTTTTGCAAACGCTTTGTAAGGCTTTTAATTGCTTTGGAGAACTGTTAGCTAATAAATTTTTACGTACCCCTCCTTTAGATTTATACAATAAATTTAAATATGGATAGTGAGTTTTAAACCTGTCAGAGGGATTTGCAATAGGAGTAGTTTTTTTACGTACTGTCTTTTTTGGTGTCATTTTCTTTAATGAACTTGATAATAATATAGTAAATTATTTATTATTGGAAAAAACTACCATTTGTGGTCCGTTTTGATTAAATGTGTACGATCTTAATCGTAAGCTATCTGGAGTGGTTACAGATGTGTCTATAAATAGTGAATTGTAAGGTTCTCCAGTAGCCATATCGTAGGCTATTTTAATTATTTTTGTGTTATTTGGAGATATTTGATTGGCCAGATATTGGATTTGACTTAGATCTCGAGGAGATTTAAACAGATTTAGATATGACATATTAAGAGAGATTAAACGAGATTGTTTGCCTCGAGGAAATAGGGTTTGTGAGATTAATACAACTGAAATTTCATAATGATGACTGTCTACGGTAACTAATTTCGCAATTTGATCATTTTTGTAAAGTTCGTCTGCTAAATCGTCAATAATAAGTAAAGAATTTCTATTTGATTCCCAGAACTCGCTGTCCATTGGCGGAAGTCCTTGAATAAACTCTATATCGGTTAAAAACTGAGATAAATCGTGGTAACCTGATTGCCAAACCGAATAACAATAAATAATTTTAATAGGAGGTTTATCAATTAATTCATTCCTCCATCTAATTAGTGAGTTCGTCCATGCTGACTTGCCCGACATGGTAGGGCCTGAAACCATCATTCGAAACGGTGAAAGAAATTTTATATAAGACATTACTGTTTAAACAAAGACAACATACTACGTATTTTGTTAGTACATGGAGTGTTTTATAGAATATATGAAAAAATAAACACATTTTTAAATTTAAAAAATTATTTTATTAAAGTTTAATGTTTCTTATCAAAACCATCCCTTCACCAACTATATAAAGTTTCAAAACAACATACAAAAATAACATTTTGAATAAAAAATAAAATCATAATATCTCCTTCACCAAAAAATAATTAATTCCCGTTTTTTAGTAAAAATTCAATTTTGGAAGTTAAAAGTTTAAATCTTAGGTTATTTAAAAATAAAGTATTTACTCGATTTTCGGAAGAGATTTCATTTACTATAACTATGTGGTTAAATGACACCTGTTTTGCAAGTTTTTTTGTTACATGTTTTTTAGATTTATAATTAAAAGACAACTTTATTTTACAATTCGCCATTTTCACATTCTAAATAACCATAGGGGACACTGGAAATATTATCTTGTAGCACACGTTTACAAAAAGTCTTTTTGAAAGTTTTACTTAAGTTGCCAACACGTAAAAGCATTTTGTACTTATCTTTTATTACGTTAAAGGGAATTTTCACCTTAAACTCGGTATTTGGCACAAAAATCATTTGTTTGAAGGCGTCGAAATGTATGATGTCTGAGTTTTCCCTGGTAAGAGTTATTCCTTTAAGTTTTATAATTGTCCGATTATTTTCAAGTTTATAGCTGTAGCTTTTTGGTCCAGTTGATACGAATTTTGTGATATATGAATTCGGAGTCTCGCACGTAAGTTCATCTAAATTACCACCGAGGGGGGGTAGCCACTCGTGTGGTTTATGTGTAAATTTTATTCCGTCCGTGTCATAATAAATTACACGCTTCCCCAGCCTATTAATTAGCTTATGCAGATGAATACGACCGTAACTGGTGACAAAGGAAGCCACAATAACGTTACCTTTGCGAAAAGTTGGTGCAAGCTCACTTTTTTTTTATAGCTTACCATGGCAACATCGTTGTTGATTAAATGAAAGTCTGTTAATTTATTCGATGTGTCTGCTATAATCTCAGTTAATTGGGAGTATCTATGTATAATTTTAGTTGATGATTTGTCCATTCTTAACGCCATTCTGCCATATAACGAATTTTGCGCCAATTTCGCGGAAGTTCTTAAGGATGGGTTATCAACAATTTCCTCAGGCTCTAACCGTACTCCATCAGCTTCGTATATCGCGTCTAAATACTCTTTTTGCTCTTGATATGTTTTAATATTGGGTGGAAATCCTGAATTTTTAACTTTTGCTTTAAAAAAAATATCAATATATGATTTGAAAAAATTTGTTGTAATACTATAGTGGTATACTTCGAAAATTTCTAATAGTTTGTAGTTACATTCTTTTATTGAATAGTAGATTTCCACCGAGGGTAAGACTACCGTTATAGCGCGTTCGTCAATACTATGGGCACATTTGTCGTCATTATTTATTACACAACTTCCGCATAAAGGATAATAAAGTTTTTTATTAAATCGGTATGGAAGAACTGGTAAGTAGAGGTCTCTGGGGGGGAGGATTCGACAACTAATTATTCCAAAATACGCGTCTGGGGCATAATCAAAATTGTGTGTGATAACTTTAACATTTTTACAACCATATTCCATTTTTTGTAAACAATAGGCATACAGACTACAAAAGTCAAAATATCGGATTTGTTCTCCAAGTAAGGGCTCTACTTCATGATACAGCTTGATTGTTTCTACACGCCCACCCACTAGCGAATCTCTAGGATTAATTTTAGGAATAATTTTAATTGTATTAAAAAAGGCTTTCGCCTCGACATTCTTTCTCAACAGTTCTAATATCTCACATTCAAAAATTTGAATATATGTGTGGTTTGGTAAACTTTGTTCAATAAATTCTTTTCGATCTAATTCTCTTTCTCTAATTTCTTTGAATGATTTTCCGACAATTGAATTAAAGCTCGAGCCAGAAAAATGTTTTGGACAACCGTGCCAGAAATCACCCATTACATCAATTACTATGGGTGGATTTTCACAGTAGCCATCTACAAAATACGGACCTACAGCCTGTTCCCCTGCCGCGGATCTGACAGTTTGCAAAATTAAATTATTTTCCTTTTCATACCAAGATAAATATTTTAATGCAATCTCGCTTTGATTCTGTCTACTTGCCAAACCGATAGCCGGTATAGTACATAGTGTATATGGTTCTAAAAACTTGTCGATAAATACATTATTAAGTGCCCCAGAAAGAGAAATACCCCCATAATTACTGATATCAATTTCAATTAGTTCTTTATATAAGATTCGAAATTTCTGCATAGCTAAGCGTAATAAATTACAATCTAAAAGACAATACGCTCTGGATTCTGATTTAATACAATAGACCGGTTCGAGCTGTTTGTGTGAATACCAATTTTTAAATTCTCGGTATTCAAATTCTTTCATTTTATGGGGTTCAAAGTATTTTTCGTCCGGAATTTTACCTGAATAGTTCAAAGTGTCTTTCGTCCAAAAAATATAGGGAAAATATCCTTTAGATTGAGGCAAAGAAAACATTTTAGGAAAATGTCTTAAAGGAGCACTAACATAGTTCAAAGAATCTACAAAACGAATGTCTACCCCTTTAATATAAATAGTGAGTATCTTGGCTCCATCGTAAATAACCTCGGGAATGACATGATTAATTAATTTAGAAATAATAAACATTCCGTCGAAAGATCTTAGATTATGGGCCATTACGATGAGGTTGGTAAATTTCGGCCTAATTGTTTTTCGCTTTCGTTTCCCATCAGTAAGTAAAATAGTTTCATGTTGAAACAAAAAATTGAGAAAGTTATTTACACAATATTGTCCTTCAAAAACCGTGGTTTCCACAGGCTGATTTAAAATTTAACTTTGGGCCACTAAGAGCATGGGTTTATGCACATTATTCTCGATTATGGTTTCAATATCGAAATATACATAGGATCGTGGTTCTTTTTTAAATGTCGACTGTTTAACATAATGTTGGTTTGGAGGATGATCGATTTTACAAGACTCGCAAGCTGTTTCACATTTGTGAGTTTTTGAAGTTTCAAATTGAACACAGCATTTTTCGCATCTGTGGAAAAGCTTGCAAGTTTCATTTTTTAGGTGAAAACTATAACATTCCCCTTGTTTTAAATATCTATTACAAAGTTTACAACGAATTAAAGGAATTTCTAAAATTTCGTGAAATTCTCGACCTAAACACCTTTTACATTTTATATTTGAAGCAGAAAAACAGTGGTGTTTGTTCCTATGTGTGGTGGAATAAAAATTTTTTTCGCAATTTAAACATGAAGCTACACCGCCCCAAATGGAATTAAGATTTTTAGCTAAATGAACGTGCGTGCCAATTTTTACAAGTAGAATTTTGTGTTCGGCAGGGGGAAAACCCTTGAAATAAATTTGAAAATTTTCCGTGGCGTTAAATATTATTATCTGATACTTTGGGGCTAAATATGATTGAAATTTGGCTATATCACCAATTTCTACAGCGCCTCGAGCAATTCCTACATCATCGTGTAATTTCTTAGCGGCTTTAGTTTGCAATTTACTACGAAAGTATGTTAAGGTTCGATATTCTTTAAGAACGGTTGTTAACGAAAGTCTTTTCTTTTTGTACTCGGCAATTTCACAGAGCTTTATTCCGACTGTAAGGGCTCTTGCTACGCATAAATTATCGATATTATTGATATAGTAAAAATTGGTTTTAGTTTTTAAAAAAGCATCAAGATCGATAATATCTCTATTTTTTAGAGATAAAAATTTTTTTCCCATTTTCTGTGGGGATTTCAAAAGAATTATACTAAATTTAATTTCTCCATCTAGTAAGAAATCTTTTTTTGATTGAGCAACGCGAGCTATATGGTTAAATATTCGAGAAACAGTTAACTGATCAATTTTAATAAATTTAATGTTAATTGGATGTTCTAAATTTTCCGATTGAATTGCAAATCTGAGGAAATCGAAACCGGGTGCTTCTTGTCTTACGTATTTGATAATTTTGGACAGAATCTTTTCAAATACTGTAAAAAATAAATGTGTGGGGATTTCGTTTAAGTATATTAGTTCTAGGTCAATGTCCAGTTGTTTACATTTCCACTTTTTTGAATTTCTAGGGCTTAATTTTTTAATTTTATAAAACTTTTTATAATTAAAACTATTTAACGATGAAAAGTCTAATTGAGAGTCCGAATCGTATTCGTCGGAGTCTTCCATGTTCTAATTTCGTTTCCAGGTCTAAAATATTATTCTAATTACTATTACGAATAATTAATTAATGAGTTTAACTTGCCTTCGTGGGTGGAACAACAATTTTTCCTTCCGTCTGCTCAATTAATTTTTTCAGCCTGTTTGTTGAGTTTATTATTCGAATAACATCCATGGATAGGGTGTTAGCTAAGAATTTCACCCTCTTATAATCACCCTTCCAGAGTTCATCTTGGGGAAGATGTTTGATGTTTTTATATGAATATATCTGGATATCTAGATATAATCCCTTGTCACTCGCTTTTTTTCTCGGAGTTTTAGTTTCGTAAGACACTCCCCCTTTCTTGACTTTCACTGATTGTTCGATTCCAACTTGTTCGATGTTTGACATGCGACGAACCTCTTGAATATAGTCCCCATCCGATTCGTCCGACTCTATTAACATCTCCTGTTCAGGACTATCGAAAACTGAAACTACCTGACTCTCGGAGATTTGACTATTACTTGTGGAAGCCATTTTAGCCTGTTATGATTCAATAGAAAATTTTGCCCTTTTATACCAAATGTATTTTTCATTAATTTTTTTCAAAATATAAAACCTTGAATATTAAAGTGATTAATACTACAAGGATAGAACCTAGTTATAATTTATCAGTATTTCAACGGTATTTAAAATTGTTTGTGAATAACAATTTAAATATGTAGACATGTATAAAAATATAAAATTATTAATTATTTTTTTTGAAGGACTTTATATTTAATTTTCGTGACAAAAAAGACAACGCCCTAAGAGTTTTAATATTATTTTGCTTTAAAAATCGATTATGGATGTAAGAATTTTGGTAATTACAGGGTTAGATGTTTTAAAATTCTATGGGAAGAAATATATTTCTGCGAGGTATAAAATTTAAACGAATGGATAAAATTATATTTCTGCAGGGTGTATTTGATAAAAAATTGTCTTTTGACTTGATTTTAAAACAGGTTAAAATCAGGATGTAAAAATTAAATATTCTGAAATCTTTCTTATAAAAGCATGATTTTCAACGTATTCCTTTTATAAACCATGGGCTCTCGCGAAGTTTTGACTGTTTCTGGTAAGATTACTCATCCTCTCGCTATTAACCCTTTTTCACTAAAATATTTAGCTTTACGTAAAGTTAGGAATTATAACCTTTTTAAAATTAACGATATTTCAATTAGAGTTGAAAATTACTGTATGAGAACTGTCTTTCTTGAGTGTAAAGCATTAATAGAACCCTTTAAAAAAATTGTTTTTGCCTGTCCCTTTATAAAAAATTCTTTCAAATTATCGCCAGCTGTTTTCGCTTCGGTTTTTTCTAGAAGAATCAATAACAATTCTGGTCTATTTGACGTTCATTCTGTTAATTTTGTCTGTCCCCACGAGGCTTTTGAGTTTGACGGCTTATTGTTCCACACTCAATCCTCTCTTGAAGGCTGGTTTTCTTACGAAATTTTACGCCTAATTGGAAAACATATGCGCCTATATAAAAATTTAAATAAGATCCCATGGTTCCGTCAACACAAAAATCGTAGGAGCCTTCAACGTGACCTTTTATTACTCTTTCAATTACAACAAGTTTCCTTTTCCGAAAAAAACATTTATCTATTACAACTGACTTTCGCCTAACGAGATATAACATCCGTTTAGAATTAGGCATGATCGTTCTATTTTTTATTAATGATTTGGATCGACAAGAAGTTAAAATAGTTACAACTTTAGAGTAAGGAATACTAATTTTAAAAAAATAATTACAATAATTAAAATTAAATTTTTATTTAGTTGCAAATTATCTCGACCAAATTCGAATTTAAACGATCGTCGGCAACTTTTCCAACTGCGACTCAAGGTATTTAAAATAATTTATTCATTTTTTTAAAAACTAAAACTATTTATTTTTTGAAATAGGACTCAAACCTTATAAAATTTTAATTTTTTTAATTAAAGACTTTTTTGTGTTTTTATTTTTTAATTTGTTTATTTTGGTGAAAGGTTTTAATTTTTAAAATGTTTTATATTTTTTATTTTAAATGTTTTTATTTTAGAAAGTTTAAGTGTTTAAATATGTTTTCCAAATCAACTAGCTTTATTAATTTAATTCAGGCGGTGGAGGTTGTTTTTAATATTTCATAATCAACTTTTTCTTTTTTAACTAGCTTTATTAATTTAATGTTGGGATTGGTGTAAAGTTCTTTTTTTCTCTATATTAAATTTTGCTTTCATCTTTTTATCCAATAAGTTTTCAAGAAATGATATTAGTACGCTTTGTATTAGATTTAATGTTTTTTCTATTATTATTATTATTATCTTTTTTGTTTTTTTCATCTCTTGCGCTATCTTTTTTGTTTCTTCATCTCTTTCGCTATATACACTTGAGCATATATACAACCTATCACACATATCAAACGACCCATTGATTATTTATTATTCTTTCTGTTTTTTTTTCGGTTCTTTTTCATGTATTCTATGTACTTTTTTATACTAATATCTGTTAAACTTTAATGATTCATGTTTGTTTTTGTAATTGATTAGTATATTAACTGAAAAATGTATAAGTACATTTTGTACTAGGTTGTTTTTTTAAAAATTGAATATAATTGTTTTTATTAATTTATAAAAACATGTTTAAGAAGGATAGTGATAATTAGTTAACCTTCGTTGTATTAAAAATTAATAATTATTCCCAAAGACAATATTTTTAAATTTTTAAATAAAAGTCGGGCTTAAACTATAAAATCTCAATGTAAAGGATTTTACCAGGAGAAATCTAAACTCAAGATGTCTGGTGAATTACATCTAAAGCCTGTACTTTCTTTGCCGCGATCTTTAAAATTTTTTCTCTTCGAGTGGTAAGAATGTTTATTCTTTGTAATACTCGTCAAATTTCGCGATGGAATCACAAGAATTTAAAGTCTGAACTTCATATGTTAGATCAAATTCAGCATGTTGGCATTGAACAACATTCGATCTGTTTTAATTCAGACATTCTCGAACTGTATACTTCCGAAGCGATTAAGACCAAAACCAGTGTTTTATTCGTGCGATGATAGAGCAACAAAAAGAATTCTTGTGGTAAATATTTTTTATATATATTCGTTTTTAATAGCTTAATTTATTTATATTTATAAATTCTAGCCTGAATTTCCAACCCGTCATCTCGTTTTGTACCGAAGAGGAAAAATAACTTCTACGAATTGATGTAATTATAATTATTTTTTATTATACACTTAAAATATTTTTAACATTTGTGTTTTTATATTTTTCAGCCTTCAAATTATTTATACAATCTTCTTTAATTCTTTATTATTAATTTAATTTGTTAGCTTTTAGTTTTATTGTTAGTGTTTCATATGTTGTTAAGTGTATAAAAAATATATTGAAATATCATAGTTATTAAATATTATAACAACTAATTGTGTTTTTTTTGATTACTTAAAATAGCATTGTTTTTTAAAATAATAAAATATTTGCGAAAAACTTATTTATATTAGTTTAATTATTTAAAGTATTTTGGGTGGGGCCAAAACCGCCAAGGGTATAAAGCGAAGGTCGCGAATTCGTTTCCCCATCTCGCAAATAACTAATTAGCATTTTAAACCGCTAAAAAACGAAAAAAACGAAAAAACGATATCAAAAGTAATTTAACATAAGTATTTGGTGGGGTCACATATTACCGCCGATATCTCGGTTCGACCTTGTTCGATCGTGACCAAACTTGTTGATTTGATAGACCGAGGCTTAGTGGTTGTGGACAGGTGTCAGGCGTCGAGGTCAAAGAGCATCTTCAAGGTGAAATTGAAAACAAAAATATTTTCGATTTTTCCAAGGACAAAAATTTTTTTGAAAATATTTTGGGGGGGGTGGGGGGTTGTTTTGGTGGCCATCTTGGCGGCCATCTTGGAAAAAAGCGTTCATATTTAGTTACTCTCTACTCCAATGACGACAATGCTTCACTTTGTCTTATAACATGTTTGGAGCAGGCCTGCCTGCATGTATTGATGTTGTACTATTTGGCTTTAGTTGGATTGGATACGGTCGTGGTAATTTACCAATGTGGTCGAAACAGTCTTTAAAATTATGAATGATTTCCTGTGGGAAAAGTGCTGCCAACTTGTTCAGTGGTTCCTTGCCGCCCATCTGATTGGGCTCTATTAGCTTACGTATTACGTGCTTTTCCCCTTGCTGTAATGTGGAAACTATTTGATCCCCACCTTCTGAGCTTAATTTACCTTTTGACTGCCATCCGTTCGCCTGATGTTCTGGCTTTTTGTTGCATCTTACTAATTTAAGATCCAATGAGGCTTGAGCACTCAAAATAGGCATCGACTTATTCGGTGTGATATAGAAACATTGGTATGATCTAACTGAATGAGATGCCACCGTCAGTTCTATGACTCCTTTCATGTCCACCCGATGTCCGGAATATGCCTTAACTATGTATGGCGCTTCATCGATCTGTGGCTCCGTAAGTAGCCTGTCATATATTTCTTTAGATATGACATTTACTTGTGAACCCGCGTCGATTTTCATTTTGACTGGCGAGTTCTCAAAATAAATTATGTCAATCCAAACATCGGCGGGTAGCATAGGTTTACTCGAGATATTACAATACAAAGTAAGTGCAAATAAGGAAAATTCATCTTGTAATGGCATAAAGTACTGATCTTGCCTTGGCTCGCCAACCATGTCATATTGAGACTGCATTAGTTAAGTAGTAATTAAGCCGTGAACTGGTTGTGTCATTCGACATACGGCTGTGAAATGACCCGATCTGTGACAATTATAACATTGTGCGTTTCGCACTGGACAGCTTTGTCTTGAATGTGAATCACCACCACAGAATCCACATATCTGGTTGACATGACGTCGCATGTTTGTGTTCTGTACAGATGTTGAAAAGCCCCACTGTCTGATCAGATACCGATGTGGCCTTTGCGGAAAAGTGTCTTGCTCTACGGGTGGTTGAGGTGCGACGGTACTGACTCGTTGGTCTCTCATTCGGGGCAAATGTCTCCCAGAACCTCGTCGCCGACGTTGGCCTCTCGGGTGTCTATATATTTGATCTATGTGTCGTACGTCCGAGTTTGCGTGATGATTGCCACATGCGATTTAGCCGCTTCACTCGCTTGGCACTGGTCCACTGCTTGTTCTAGCTTTAACCGTCGTTGTGCCAAGAGTCTCTTCCGTAAGTCATCATCCTTCATGCCACTGATAAGCTGAGTACATAGCAATGAAGAGTTAAGCGCTCCCCATTCGCAATCCTGGGCCTGCGTCTTTAGTGTGGTAATGAATTCATCAATTGGTTGCTGTTGACCTTTAGTCGTATATAGAAAAAGGTATCTCGATGCCAATACGTTTTAACGAGGTTCAAAATGCGCATCAAAAGCTTGATAGATGCGTTTCAGCGTCAGCCCTTCTTCCTCTGCCAATGGAATGTTAAAAGTTATATAGATTTATTTGCCCTTGGGCCCGATTGTGTGTAAAAAAATGCAACTTGCCGGGCTGGGGGATCATCATCCAGATGACATGCTGTGGCGTATATTTTAAAGTCTTCTTTATATCGTAGCCCTTCCGCGACAGGATTGGAAGTACCAGGGTGAAATTGGTCCGAGCCTTTGACTGGGATGGAGGCCACCATTTGCAATTTGATCTCCAAGGCTTATGTAGCCTGATCAAGTGTGGAGGTGCGCGTAATTTTAACGAAATCTAAAACAGTACTACGGACCTAAGACGGGATACGTAAAACTTCTGACACCATAATATGTCAGCGGGTTGAAGAAATACACTTGTTATAGTAAGTTAAAGGAACGTTTATTGAGCGTGCACGATCGAGCTTGTCGTGTCAGGGGAATGACCCTAGGAGGAGGGGGGAGGAGCTGGCACGACGCTCAGAGGAGCATGCACTTCATGCGCCCTCTACATACAACATTGAACAACATACATATCATATATAACAGCTCTTTTTTTCAGAAACTGCAAGAGATAGAAAGAGATTCTGGGAGCGCTGCCGGGAGTAGTGGCTCACTCCTGTAATCCCAGGCGTCCGGGAGGCAGAGTTTCTGGAAGGCCGTGTGAGGACGACCACCAATCCCCCAACGGGTGGTCGGAATACTTCCGCCACGGGTGTCCCCACCCCTGTCCCCACGTATCCCCCCGTTGGCGTGGCCGTTACACATATCTCGCCCTGATTAATCAGATGGACGAGAGGACTGAATTGTCCCACACGTTACAATCGAATAAAAAAAAATAAAAAATTCTGGGAGCGCTCAACCCGTTTATTTCCCTCCCCTTCAAATTCTCAGGGTATTATTAGAAGTGTGGGATTGCTATAAATCCTAAATTTCAGAAAAATCGGAAATAATATAGGGTTTTTGTAAAAATTATTTTTCACCGGCAGGTGCTAGAAAAAACGTTTCAATGAGAGTGCTGTCGAAAATGTACAAAGAAATTGGTTTCATTGGAAATGAAAACGAAGATATGAGCTGATGAAAGAAAAACAAGCCAATAGCCTTTGCATTTTTGTACGTAAATGAAAGAAATGTCTGTAAGAGTTAAATGGACATTTTATTCGAATAAACATAAGAATTTACAAGTGAGGTTCTATGATACCTCCGTTTGACGCGATACATGTTTGGGCACGATAAAGTATGTTTTGAAACGAGCGTCTGATCATATCAGGAGTGACAAGTTAGAAGGCTGCAATGATTCGGTGACGCAAATCTTCGATGTTATCAACGGGCGTCACGTAAACTAATGATTTGATGAACGACCACAAGAAAAAGTCCATGGGAGTTAGGTCTGGAGACCTCACAGGCCATCAAACGTGACCTTTCCTGCCAACCCAACGCTGAGGGAACTCATTGTTAAGATGCTCCACTACAAATCTAGGTACGTGGTACCACATCTGTCTTAAGCTTCCAGCGGAATATCTTCTAAAGCGTGTGCTATTCCGTTCTGCAAAAGCGCCAAGTATCGTTGTCCATTAATTCAATTCAATTTAATTTAATTTTAATTTAGCCAACCAGAAATTTACAGAAAAAAATTCAAACGAGCTGGATGGAAAAATGGGAAAATAACTCGATCCCCGAGCAAACCCGCCCAAACATTCAGTCGGAATTGTTGTTGATAAAGGTGAGGAAAACCCCAGTGAGGATTTTCATCACAGCATATGTGGGTGTTTTGATGGTTGAAAGGCCCATATCTTTCAAAGGAACACTAGTCGGTCACCAGCATTTGATTAATGAAATTTTGGTTCTCATCAGACGTGGTTATTAGCCAGTTGCAGAAATCAAATCTACGTTCCATATCTCCTTCGTGCAGAGCTTTGTGGATGGTCCCTCGATAAGGATGAAAGTGCATGGTGATTGTGAATTGTGGTCCACACGTAGTTCGTCGATAATCCGAGAGCGTCGCTTGCACCTATAAAGAACATAAAACGACGCTATAATGTAGGCTTCAATAATGTTAAATCAGTGGCGTAAGAACGGGGGGTATTGAAATTGGAAAGGGGCGCAAAATTGTTTTAGAAGGGACGCAAAAAGCCTGCCGAAACGTTCCTACGCGCCTGTGTTAAATTAATAGTTAAATCACTTGAAACTCTTAAGTAAGGTGTACAAAATTTTCATCAGTGGTCAGAAATCGTTAGTTTTCTAACTTCTGAAATCTCGATAGTAGACGAGCAATTACTAGCAAATAGTAAAAGCGCAAATTGAACTTGGAAAACCACAACAATGTAAAATAGGTAAACATTAAAGCTAATTTACCTAAAGTGACTAATATAGTGTAATATAGGTAATTTTAAACCGAGTTTTTTAAACCTTGATCGACATTTCCTTTAATACTTAATCCTTCTAGGCATATTACAATAATTATTAAGTAAATAAAAACACAGAATTTCTATACTCCCATCTATAAAAATAAATAAATTCCACGTAAATAAGCTACTAAGCTAGACTGTCACTCTCTAATGTACAGGTAAAAATTTAACGAACTCAAAAACGTAATTTTGAAATCGCTCAATTTTGTTTTCAACATTTATCTCAAAATAATAGGAGAAAAGCTTCGTGTTCATTATACAACAGTATACTTGGCTAGTTGGCTTAAATAAATAAATACCGAGTACCGGCGGCAGCTTACCATGATGAAATTCATAATAAAACTGTTATTAAGCGAAAAAAAACGCGGGGAGACTAAGGGATTTTTTGAAATGCGATACGCGCCACTTGCCAGACAGGGGGGAAGCAATAAGAATAATGGGATTCTGGGAGCGCTTTCTTTCTTTCCCTCCCCTTCAATCCGTTGAAACCAAAACTTATATTTTGTTCTCCCGATTCCCAAAGTTAGTCACTCACAATCACTCATCGCATCGAACAGTCGAAGGTCCACGGTTTCAGAAGATCAGAATAGAGTGGAAGAGCGTTTACTCTCTAGACTGAGTAATAGTTCGCGAGGGCTCTCCTTTCAAGTTTCAACTACCACTTCCAAGTCTCTTTACTCTCCTGTCTCCTCGGACCTCTAATCTCTTAAGTTCCTCTGAGCCTCTTCTTGTGATATAATATGAACATATTATAATGGCATCAAATAATTCAAGTTTAAAGACTTCGAACATATTTCACAAAATGATGGAAGATAATTTAAAGAAACGAGATTCACAATCAGCAGCTAAGTCAGCAAGTACCTTGAAGTCCTCAACAGACTTAATCATAGCCAAAACTACCACTACTGCCACTGCCACTGCCAGATTAGGAAATATGTTGGGTCACAGATCACGAGATTCACGAACAGTGCGATCCCTGCTATCAGACGTCCCAGAAGAAATACTTGAACCAGAAAACGCCTCTGACATTTTAGCGGCTGAAGAAGATGGAATTAAATTGAAAGAGTTTTGGAATGATCAAATTTTTTCCCTCAAAGTTATAGTCAAAGTAGTGTTACAGAATTATCTGACAATGACAAAGAACTGAGCAATAGTCAAGGTTCTTTTGGGAGCCTCGGGAGTGAATCTGAAGAATTTGTACAAGTCACAGTTTCACTTAATGGCAAGGTTAATATTATCAACGATAAAGAACAAGCCGCACCTTCACGATTTCCCAGTTCAAAAAGTCAATATCACGATTCAAGACCAACACTTAAGAGGTTGAGGGTTAATGTAGAAGATGAAAAGATCATTGCCTTTCCAGAGTACAGTACTAACTTTCATTCAACTAATCTTGCGAAAAGGTTTCAACGTCATTATGAGTACCGGGGTCATGTTATTGATGCCAATAAAAAAACTCATATTAACTAGCAAATATTGTCAAGTGATAAGAACACAGTCAGTAACTTCATGCGTCACATTGAGGTAAATATTTACTTGTATCACTCACATGGTTAATGCTTACCCAACAAATTTGAATATTGAATCTTAATTTATTTTTCAGACCCCACATCCCGAAGCAGCCTGGATTGAGGTAAAGCGCAAAGCAGAAGATTCTGGACTTGTGTCAATTAAGAACTTCACAGTCTCGAAAGTGACTAAACTTACTTCGCATGACATGCTACAAAAGCGCTAAAGAACAGACGTTCTTGGTTTAATTGCTCTTGACAATTTATCTTTTAGTGTTACCGACGGTAGAGTATTCAAAATGTTAATTAATCTTTTAAATCCCGCTATCAATACCCTATCAAGAACCTGTATCACCGGTAATTTGGAACGTGAATTCCACCAAAGAAAGTTTCCTAATTTGAAAAAAATATTTTGTTGGTATTGAGAATGGTAGAATCCACCTAACTTTGGACAGGGAGGGGATATTGGGCATCCGAGCTCACTTCATTACTACAGGCTGGACAATGTAAAGATTGCGTAGTAAAACACTATAAATAATTAAAGACACCGAATGATCTATCTTAGAAAAATTAAATAATGAAATAAACTTTCCTAATTTCAAGGAGCGAGAAAAGCTAAACAATAGAAAGGCTATCGCCATCTATGTTTGAGTATATGAAAAAGATAGATCGAAAACGTTTCGTGCATCACTGCTTCCCGGGACCCAGTATGCCTTTCCTAGAAGGGAAAAGACTCGAGTAAATCCACGTGATACACGTTGGACTCTAGTGGTGTCTGGACACTCTGGACATCCCCTGTTGTTGCGCCCCAGAAAAGGATTGGATAAAGTGGAGTGGTGAAGTGGTTAGCAACACTGGGGGAAAACTCGACACTACTCATTCGCTGTTCTCTCCTCACTGGTTTAAGGGGTTAACCCCCGAGCTCTTCGTTTTCTCCTTTTCATAAAAAAACCTTGTCGAGGTTAAATAGGTAATAGTAAGTGTATGGAGCGGTTGACTCGCGTGACATAATGGTCTTGCCACCAGCCCACCACCCTCCTACGCAATTCACCATTTCAGTAATACAATCTGCACTTGCGTATCAGATTGTAGTGCCATCTGACGAGTGACGAAGTAAATAAGAACCAGTTCGTTTGACATGACCCCTCCTCCTTTTTCTCGAAATCAAACATGGCGCCGAGCATAGACTGTGAGAAATGGAAATCCCTAGATTATAGCTTCAAAAAAATCTTGGATGAAAGTTCTGAGTAACTTTCCTGTCCACAGCTTCTGAAGAATCCTTCCACCAGGGAGTACAGAACGGCTGTCGTTTTGACAGATCTCTTAGGCTTCTCAACCAAGGAGCCAGACTCAGAGAATCGAGGTGGGTAAAATACGGGACAAGATACGGCTTTTTGCGCCATCTACCTAATTTTTGTGGCTTTGTTGTTTATGGAAGAAGTGGATGCTGCCGTCTTTCATTAGATAACGTAGATCCTAATTGTAAATATTTAAATTATCTTACGAGTGGCAATATTCCAAGTTTCTTGAGTAAAGCGTATATTTTTTAGGATATAATACTACTGAAATCATAGTACTAAATCAATGTAAATATAATTTGGTATCATATTTCAAACCTTAAACCTTTGCAATGATTGGCTAATATATTTCCGATTTTTGCCTTTAACGTGGCCTTTTTAAACACATTCCCTAAAATAGAAAAATAAATTTTATAAAATGATATAAAATAATTGTAAGATCTGTTAAAATAATTACAATTTTATTTTCTTTTGACTTTTGAAAGTCGGTTTATGTAACAATGTTCAATGCTTATTTTCACCACGTGTGTAAAATTTGAATTTCTCAACAAAAACCGCATGGCAGTTGATAATAGATGGCGTTAAATAGTCGAGGTGTCCCGTATTTTGCAGAGGCGCCTGCTGAAGTGTAGCTCATTGCAGCAGAACCAAAAAACCCCCCTCTTTTCATCTCCCGTTCTGTACTCCCTGCTTCCACAAACATTTTGAAGTTAACAATAAAACAAAAGGGCTACGAGAGTTATGTTCAAAAATGTTTTACAACCCTTTCCCTGATTCAGAATCGTGTTGTGCTAAAAAGGCAAATAGTTTTCCTTCCATGAAACAGGGGAATCACATTGGGGTTTTGGGCTTTTCAAAGGTTTTGCGAGAAGTGCTTTATAGCTTTTGTTAATGTCTAGCTGAGTAAGTTAAATTCTTGAACAACTTTAGCAATGTATGAAATACAAAAGTTTAAATTTGAAACTTTTCTCTAAAGGTACCAGGAAAATGCCATCACGTTGCCGCTACCTTTTATGCTGTGTTAGAATATCAGGGTAAAGGGGAACTCCGCGAAGATGTGACATGTACGGGCATTCTCTGCAAGTGGATAAATCCAGGGGGAAACCGTTTATCGTATCCGATAGTGATTAGTGACTTGGACATCACGAAAAGAGTACCTGGAAATATCTTTTTAAAGTTACGATCCTCGCCGAATTAACAAACGATAAGTTCATGAAAGTGCCAGGGTACAATTATTTGGAAGATTGAAGACAAAAAACTGGGTCATTTTAGAGTATGCTACTTAACATCACACGGCCTTTTCGGTTCTCTTATTTTATGCCATGTCAGGTGTTCGCCATTTATTAAGCGATGTTTACACCCTTCAGTGCTATTAGCTAGACAATTACGAACAGTTTTAATGAGCTGAGGAGGGTCAAATATAAAATAGATTGGCCTTTCTTGTGAACCTCAATAAGGGTTATTATTATAATCAGTTTCGTTGGATGAATTCCTCTTGAAACATTTTCTCTTACTTGCTGTTCCATCTCAAACAATACTTAAAACATTAAAACCGCACATCTCCAACTTACGAATAGCCTCCTATACCAATTTGTCTAGTTTATCTGCAATCGAGGAATTTGTTGCAGAGTACGTGAATGGATATTATACAATTATACGTTTCTGATTGAAGTTGGGAATTTTTTCTTCGACATTGTTTAGTTGGGTGTATCCAATCATTTCCCCAGTATCAACTCAATAATTCGATTATTTCTGAATTTTTATTTCAGCAATAACTAAACTATATTTATCACGATGTGGAAATTTCTCGATCTTTGGGGCTTCTTCCATCATCTCTCTAACACAATTTGATAAATGGCAACGCAGAGTACTTCTTGGAAGAATTTGTAGCACCCCCGATTCTTTCAAAACACTGTAGAGTGACAGAGACTTGTCAAACATAGAAACGCACCATTGAATGACTGAAGGATACCAACGTCTACTAGCATTTTTCGTTTTCAACATTTTCAATTGAGTTACCCAAAACAGCTTTCCAAACTCCGAATTGGTTTTATTTCTGGACAATCCTAATACGCTATCTTTCTTTAAATTGCTTTCTCCAATTTACCCATAAAACATTGATACCTGTCATAATTTAATTATTGTCCATGCTTATTTATAGATCGTTAAATGTTTCGACTATGTCTTCTAATTTTTCTTAATCGTTTTGTTTTATAAATTTTTGAATGGAGTAAGGTTTCCTCTTAAACTTTTTTCTTTCTATGAACAGTCACTCGAAACCTCTCTTTGAGCTGTACAGAAGGAACATCTCTTTCTCTTGTTTGTCAGAAAATATTAGTGTGCAATTTCTGCTTGTATCCTTTTCATCATTTCCTATACAAAACTTTGTAAAAATAACAATAGCTTTGGATAGTTCTCGGGTATTACGAGTTGTTTTGGGTAGTTTCTTATGGCAGATCTGTAAGCTCTCTACCATGTTATTGGTTCTCAACTAGAGTTTATTTTGATATCCAACCATATTTAACGAGTTATCTCATCAATTTTTCATACTTCGAAATACTCGTCTAGAAGACCAGCCTACAGGATGCGAATAATCTTGAAATGATACTCTTAATATTTCCTCGGATACCTTTTCAAGCGGCTGGGAAGTATATGTTCCACACTCTTAAAACAGTTGGGTTAAATATTTTGGGTTGTTTTAGTTTTAACCCAAAAATGGCTAAAATTGACTAGTTTTGGGTTATGGTTTTTTGTTCTGGGTCAAAAAACTGGGTCGAAATGTCTAACCCAAAATCTTGGTTATTTTTTAAACCCATTCTGGGTGGTTATTAACCAATTTTGGGTCACATGTTCTTACAACCCAAAATTGAGTTACAAAATTCGCGGGAAAATTAATTATGACGTCACTATCGTAACGATGCGTCAGTAAGTCGCGCGACGCCATATTTTTCGCGCGAAAGCAACGTTTTTTCGAGTGAGTGAATGTTGATTTCATTCTTTTTACCTTTTCAATTATACGGTGAAGATAATTAGTTTAACGACTTTATTGTGCAGCATCTTCATAATAAATATTTAGGGAAAAGTCATCCATTAACAGGTCCATTCAAGGTTATTTCCCCAATAAGCCTAAACATGCATGCTTCAAAGTGTTAGGCTTAAGTGTTGCCAGAATAACAAAAAGTAGTAATAATAATAAATAGAACTTTGCACAATTGCAAAAGCAGATTGCGTTCTATAATATATGTTTAAGTAAACTATTACATATACCAAATGCGCCTAGATCGTGGAATTAGATGTATGGTCTTCTTAAAATTATTGAATATGATAATCTACCATAACCAAATTAACTTAAAAATCATAGATGAAATATATTATCCAACCATTGGGAAAAATTTAATTTTTGTAAGCTCAATAGCGAACGGAGCTGAATATCTGATGGTTTTGAAGAAAGTTGGAAGTACGCTGTAAAGTACACTATTTCGAAGAAAAAACACTACTTGGTAAATACAAAAATATTTCATACAATATTTCTTTGTTTATGACCTCTTTGCGATAAACTGCCCAAGTGGTCAAACACAAAGAGATTTATATCCAATCTAATTACTCATAGAAGTAAAGAGAAAAAAAACTTAATTAAAAGAGACTTAAACAGTTTTAAATTCACAATATATTTATTTATAACATCCAACGTTTCGGAGGAAATCTTCCACCTTCTTCAGGGATTTTTACAAGTCTGACGATATAATGGTAAAACTTCTAACTATTAAGCGCACAAATGTTTTTCGTCCCAACGTTTTACCATTATATCGTCAGACTTGTAAAAATCCCTGAAGAGTTAGTAATATATTTACAAATAAAAATATTGTGAATTTAAAACCGTTTAAGTCTCTTTAATTTATTTACTCATACATCTCAAAATTTTTATCTATTAAACCTGATACTTTGTATGTATAAATTAATTTTAAAATTTAATAGGTCTCTTAGAATATGAAGTTTAGTAAAAAAAATTCACTTTCGCATAACCGAATTTACAGCCATTGGGTTAATTAAAATATATTACTAACTCCAAGTCATTTTACCAGTTGTACCTTTTAAGTGGGAACATTCAAAGATGTTATCTCTACTACATAGCTTAATAGAAAAATAATCTGATTGTAATATTTCAGTTGGTTAATGGCCTCTTTGCGATGAAACTGCCCAAATCATGAAACACAGTTTATGGGAAATTCCCACGCTAACACTTTTATAATTTTTTAAAAATCAAATCAGTACCATAGTATGGTACTGAATTGATTTTTAATAAATTTATAAAAGTTTTATTGTCAGAAATATCCATAAAAGTGCTAGTCTGTGAAAGTTTCATAAATGTTTCGTAAATCCTGTTGATTTAACAAGGGATGAAGATCAAAAACCTCCTTTTTAAGAGCAAGATTTGACTAATTATTTTATAAATAGCCACAATGAGTCTGAAATAGGTCAGAAATAGAGGTATGATATAGAAATTATTTTTCAAAAACATTTATAAAAGTGTTATTGTGGGAAATATCCATAAAAGTACCAAAACCTCAGTTACTTTTACAAGAGAAAGTAACTAAAAATCATCATTTTTAAGAGCAGGATTTAACTAGTAATTTTACTAATAGTAAAATCAGTTTGAAATTGGTCAGAAATATAGGTATGATATAGAAATTATTTATCAAAAACCTTTATAGAAGTGCTAGTCTGTGAAAGTTTCATAAATGTTTCGTAAAACCCGTTGATTTAACAAGGGATGAAGACCAAAAACCTCCTTTTTTTATAAGCAGGATTTGACTAATTATTTTATAAATACCCACAATGAGTCTGAAATAGGTCAGAAATAGAGGCATGGCACTGAATTTATTTTTAAAAAAAATATAAAAGTGTTAGTGTGGACAATATCCATAAAAGTACCAAAACCTCTGTTACTTTCACAAGGGTAAGAAATCAAAAATTGTCATTTTTAAGAGCAGGATTTAACTAATAATTTATTTAATAGCCACAATGAGTCTGAGATAGGTCAGAAATAAAGGTATAGTTTCAGTCTCATTGTTGCTATTTATAAAATAATTAGTTAAATCCTGCTCTTAAATATGAGAATTTTTGGTCTTCATCCCTTGTTATACAACGGGTGATACGAAACATTTATGAAACTTTCACAGACTAGCACTTCTATAAATGTTTTTGAAAAATCATTTTTTTATCATACCTATATTTCTGACCTATTTCAAATTTATTTTTACTATTTGTAAAATTATTAGTTAAATCCTGCTCTTAAAAATTAGGATTTTTGGTTACTTTCTATTGTAAAAGTAACTGAGGTTTTGGTACTTTTATGGTTATTGCCCATACTAACACTTTTATAATTGTTTTTTTAAATCAACTCAGTACCATAGCTCTATTTCTGACTCATTGTTGCTATTTATAAAATAAGATGTATTCAGCCAAAATGTGTAATAATTATATTTTTCACATAAGTTGAACAACTTGTTAAAATTTTTCGTAATTATAGTTTCATTTTTTTAATCCTAATTTCACTGAACTTTTAAATCTAGTCTTTCATTGTTATTTTTTAAGATAATATACTTTTATATAGCGAGGCTGAACTTTTTATAATTTGTGAAGCATAAAGCAGTTTTAAGTCAAATTCCTTTTCATATGGTTTATATGTTTTTTAAGTTTTGTAATAAACAATTTTTAATTTGTTTTACCACAGTTTAATATTAGTATTTTTCTGACAATTGTGGTAAAATACAGGTATCTTAAAAATTTGTAACATAATAGTTCTGTTTTAACTTAAAAAAACCAAAGAACAATATAATTTTTAAAATACAATAATGTCATAATTTAACTATTTACAACAACATTTTGAAAATAAAAAAACTTCCTAAGTGATTGAGTTTGGTATTAATTGATTGTATTCACAAAGGATTCTTTTAGGTGAATCAGAGATAGTTTTGATTCTTTTACTAAGAATGTTACGAAGTTTCGGTATATATAAACTAAATGAGTGTATTTTTAAGCTAAATGTAAGTAAATACAGGTCCAGTATTATGACTATTTTATATATAGTCTGGAAACCAACTATATTTGTGTCCCTTTGTAACCCAAATATGGATTCCTTCAGAGTTTTGTTTTTTAAGGCAACCAAAATTGGGCTGTTATTGATGGGATATTAACCCAGTTATGGATTAAAATTAAAAAAAGACCTCAAATAGGACTATTGTAACCAATAATGGGTGGTTTGGGTAAATAAAAGCCGAAAATGGGTTACTATTGCAACTAAAAATGGGGTGTTTCAGTTTAAAAAAGAGCCCAAATTGGGTTATTATTGCAACCAAAAATGTGGTGTTTCATTTTAAAAAAGAGCCCACATTGGGTTATTATTGCAACCCAAAATGGGTTGATTTAGATATTAACACAGTTTTGGGTTACGAAAAATAACCTAGTTTATGTTATTCTTGTAACCCAACTGTGGGTTAAAACGTAACAACCCAACTTTGTGTTGCAAGTTCTAACCATTTCTGGGTTGAAATTTAAATAACCCAAAAAAGGGTAGGGTAAATACTGACCCAGCGTTGGGTTACAAAAATAACCCATTTTGGGTCGATTTTAACCCAACTGTTTTAAGAGTGCAATTAAAAGTTTTGATGGTGATTGATATATTTTTTACAAAAGTTATATTGCACAATATATACTTAAAAGTAATGATAAATTGAAAATTTATAGTTACATGAATTTTTGGGGTAAAACATATGATATACTAAAAATTCAAGAAACGTATAAGACAGTAAAACAACAATTAGATTTCTCTTGCCCTTATCTACAACATAAAATAAACGCCCTGTCTATTTACCCCCGATTTTCGGTGGTAAATAGCCTGTATCTATTTACCACCGAAAATCGGGGGTAAATAGTCTCGATCACGCGGCTACGACTATTTGCCACCGAAAGGGAATTTCGGTGGCATATAGCATGGACAGTGGATTTTTAAGAGGACCGGAAAAGCCCCCTGGTTTTTAGCCTCCTATACCGATCACGCTAACAGGAGTCGCTCAAGGTCAAAATAAAAAATCATATAAAAGAAATATGGCGTGTATATTTCGGTCGGCTAGAGTTTTAGATGGCAATAAAAAGCCAAAAAACGTTATTCACGAAGAACATTTATATGCAATAAGGTATGTTTTATACATTTCTTTAGTATTTATATTGTGGTAATTAAAATATCTTTATTTTAAACATATTTTAAAACATAAGTTTATTCAAATTCAATGAATGTCAGTTAAGCAATAGTCATTTTACTTTAGTGTGTGTTTTAGTTTTCTTAATCTATGATTTTTTTAAATGATAACTGTGTTTTTAGGGCTGAAAATAAGAAAAAACCTCTAGAAATCGATCAAAATATTGATTCGGTATTAAATATAGCTTTTGATGAACCTGTCGAAGCTAAATAACTGTCTTAATTCGAAAGTCTACACACCTTATGTTCTTGTAGAGGAACAGTTAAGCTTAAATTGTAATCTATTCCAGAAATTTCTGAACTCGAGTTCCAAGACCATGTGGTGGAAAGCGTAAGGAAATTGGGTCTATTGGGCAAATTTTCACTAAATTCCGAACTAAGTCTAGTCATTGATGAGCTTAGTCATATTGTTAGGGAAGATACTCTACCAACTTGGGATAATGGATATAAAGCATTAAGCGACATAACCACACGGATGTCAAAAGGATTTTGGACTGATGCTCAACGTCTACAATCTAATGAGAATATTCTTCAAGATACAATATCATTTTTATCATCATTTGCTCCTCCAGTAAGGCATTTTAGGTTAATGTTTTTGAATTTCAAAATTTTATTTTTTTATTATTCGTAGATATTCCTCTGTAGGGATTTTCACCTACAAAAATTTTGCGCTGCTGAACTGTTACGGTGCCTCCTAAATTTATTGCAAATATAAGTAGAGAAAATAGAAGCAGAAGCTAAGAAAGAGCCTGAGAAAGTTCAAGATGTTCCTATCAAAATTGATACTAAAGAAGCTTTAAGAAAACTTCAAATACTATATTTCGTTGCTGGGTCAACTATTAATTCAGTATGCAAAAGTAAACAAATTGCTGCGGATTTTAATCTCAGAGACAGTCTATCAATAAAGGGTTCAGAAGATGATATTAAAGCGTATATAAACAAAGAGTTACCAACCTTAGAAATTACTGGTTGGGCAAGTTTAAATACTAGAGGCGGCCTTCTTTATTTAAGAAAGAACACTTTTACATTTTTTTAAATGATGGACAAAATTGTTACCCCATATTATAATGGCACTGCTTTAATTGAAAATAACTCTAAGAGAAGGGAGCATGCGAAAGAAAACATTCTAAAAAATGAAAATTTAAAACAAATGTGGAAAACTTTGATACAGCTTTCCAAAGTTCCGAATGAAAAAGAAGAGTTTGTCATTAAAAAGATTATAGAAAGCTACCTTAAACTTAGGGGAAATGGCTTGCAATTGTATTTACGTGCAAAATATTAAGGCGCCAAAAATGCAAAAATTAAATCCCAAGCCAGTTTAAGAAACGGGTTAAAAGAAAATAAGGGTAAACAAGACGTACGACGGTCGGAATACACACAATCCTTCTAATGTGTTAAGTTAGTTTGAGTTATTCACAGGAACCTGCAACGCCGGTATCGCAACCAAAATATATCCACGGTCACACATATAAACATATTTACACTTATTTGTTACTACTAGTCATACTTTGAAAGCATCGAAAATTTCTTCGATCAGTGTCACTTTTATTTTTTACTTCTGATCACACTTATTTGTTACTACTAGTCAGCCGTTGAGTGTCACACTTATTTCTTCTAGTAACTTATTAGTTACTTCTGATCACACTTATTTTTTCTAGTAACTTATTAGTTACTTCTGATCACATTTATTAGTTACTTTTGATCACACTTATTTGTTACTTCTGGTCATACGCCGAAGACTAGGCCGATCAGTGTCATACTTAATTGTTACTTCTGCTCATACGTTGAAAGCGCGGCCCACTCTGAACGGCCTTGAAAAACGCCAGAGGGAAACGGGCGCGTAGACCTCTATAAACACGCGTATTTACAATGTTGGAAATTGCGGGGGTCCGTATACGTTGCCCAAAAAACCTTAGTTAGAATTAAATTTAAGGAACGTATTTGCGGAGTATAATATTTACACTTATTTGTTACTTCTAGTCATACCTTGAAAGCATCGAAGATTCCTTCGATCAGTGTCACTTTTATTTTTTACTTCTGATCACACTTATTTGTTACTACTAGTCAGCCGTTGAGTGTCACACTTATTTCTTCTAGTGACTTATTAGTTACTTCTGATCACACTTATTTGTTACTTCTGATCACACTTATTTGTTACTTCTGAGCACATTATTTGTTACTTCTGGTCATACGCCGAAGACTAGGCCGATCAGTGTCATACTTAATTGTTACTTCTGCTCATATGTTGAAAGCACCTTGAAAAACGCCAGAGGGAAACGGGCGCGTAGACCTCTATAAACACGCGGATTTACAATGTTGGAAATTGCGGGGGTCCGTATACGCTGCCCAAAAAACCTTACTTAGAATTAAATTTAAGGAACGTAATTGCAATACTAGGTTAAGTGTAAACCACAGCTATTCAAAAATATAACTTTCATGAAAATCGGACTTAAATTAAGCAACGTTATGTCGACTTTCAGGCGGAAATATAAAACAACGAACATTGGGGTCCGGTAAATAACCCCGAAAACTATACTTAAATTTAATATTTACTGATATAACCGAAGTTGTATTTCAAGTGAATCCTAACCTATCCAATAATATTTTTTTAACGTTATCGGACTTAATTTTAAAGAAAATATCTACCACATAAAGGAAATCACCGAAAATAGTAAATTGGGCAAATGCCCAACTTCTTGGGCTCCGATTTGAAAACTTTATGAAAGGCTATCAATGCCGATGTTTGTACATTCGAACGAGATATCATTGACTCTTCTAGCCCTAACCGTTGAAGAGGTATGCGTGACACGGCGGCATCGGCGGCATCGGCAACGGCTACACTGTACGTGAGACTAATACACACAAATCCTTAGGATTGTGTGTAAAAACCAGTGCAAGTTGAAAATAAAAACAATGATTTGGTAGCTACTGTGAAGAAACATTTTCAACTCCCACTTAAAGTAAAGGGTATAGTCCATAATGGACATGAAATATATTTAGTTTAGATAAACTAAATTTTTTAAAATTATGTCTTTGTTCCTAAACTTTTAAAACCATTCAATTTAAAGTATCTAATCAATAAGCATTTTGTGATATTTTATTAAGAAATGTTAATGATTTTTCACATGGATTAAAATTTCAATAGTTAACAAAAAATGTAGTTAATTTTCAACCAATGTGTCACCAGTTTGCGGAGCTTTCACAATCTCATCTAAATCTTTAAATTTGTCAACATTTTGGGCGAAGTGCAGGACATCAGGATTGGTGTTCCCACCACATGAACCTCTTTGTTTTCCAAATTCTTGCTCCAAGCAATCCTGATTTAGATGGCTTGTTAAGACAAACTTGGAATTTTTTTCAGCAGGAAACGAATAATAGCAGGAATTGAGTTAGCTGTCATCTGAATATCCTCAACTGTCTCTCGACTAAGTGTCCTTTTTTTTCTTTCAGGAGCTGTAACTGATTTTGGCAATTTGTCCACTTCTGTTTGCCATTCCAACAAATAATCTACAACGGGTCCTTCAATCCACTAAATGTATAAATTTTATTAGTATTAATCAAATTAATTTAAAAAAATTATAGTACCTCCAATCTTGCATCATTTTCACTAAAATATGGAAGCAAGTTAGGATTTCGCTTAAAATTCCCTCTTTTAAGTTTCTTGTGTTCATGCAGTCGAAAAATTTGTTCATCATTCTGATTAGTTTTATAGTTTCACGACATGAGTCACCAAACTCTAACTCTAGAGCATTTGCCACTGCCCCACTAAACACTTGAGCCGCTAGGCCTACCCTCATTCTAGAGTGTGAGTTTAAGTATACGTGGTCTCTGGTAAGTTTTGATACTAGTTTCAGGGTTCGCTGATAGTCTAAATCGTACAGATCAACAATGTGTTTCCACTGAATTTGTTGTCCATTCTTGATTAAGTTTTTGGTTTTCGTGTGAAAGTTGCTATTACTAAAGCCATTCCTAGCTGTTTTCAAAAGATGAGGAGGATCACAAATGAAATAGACATGGCGTTCTTCATCGCAGGCATATATATTTTTCCAGAAAAAACTATCTTGCACAAAATTGTGAAACATTTTTCGGTTTGTACTTGCACCATCTGCAACAACACTTAGTACTTTAATTCCCAAAAATTCTAGTTTTGATAGTGCTTCGGAAATGATACGATGAAGACTATCTGTATTCATATCCTTGCAAGGGAAATAAGCGAGTGGGAACTTGAAATCACCAGTTATACTTATAGTTATAGGACGTGCGTTGCTACTTCTGGTAAATCATTATTATCATTCAGCAGTTTAATTTTTAAAATTTCATTTCCAGTTGCATCCAAATTGCTAAAGCCCACTAGCTCTCCTGTACTTGCACGATAAATAATGTCCTCTTTGATACTCATTTCGTCCAAAATAATAGAAACGTATCGCTGATGATCTTGGGGACACGCTTTATAAAGCATTTCCCTTGCCTGCAGTAAACTTTCTGGAGTGAATCCAGAGTTAAGACCAACATGAGAACTATGATTGTGCAAAGTTCTTTTGGATGGCAACTCAAACAAACCACTGTCCTGCATAGCATTATAAGCTGAAGAAGACTTTTTGTAAAGATGCATAGCCCAATTAATGATTTTAGGATGCCAACGACGCTGTCTCTTGTTTTTTGTTTGCATTATTGCCAATTGCTGTTCAATGAAAAGTCTTTTAAAAGAATTTTTGGCCAATGTTTTTTTTTGCAACTCTAATTGATCTGCAATAAGTTTACTATAAGCATCATGGAAATACTGACCACACTGCTTAGAGTCCTTCTTTAATTGATTCTTGATTTTCGTAATTTTTTCCTTTGGTCTATCCCTCTTTGGGTTTGAGTTTTTAACTTCCTTAGTAACTCGCATTTTGGTTTCCTCCGGCGAATAATGCTATTTACCAAAAGTCTGCGATATTTTGTACAAGAATTGCACCAATTTTTAGTCTGCAAATAAATTTTCTTCTGTTGCTTACGTTGACTCAGAACTACTTCACAGGAATTCGAATGAACTGCGTCGTCGAATATGCTTTTATAGCCAGATGTTTTCTCCATTTTTACAAAATGATTTATAAGTTCCTCTTGGAAAAATCCAGTGCAGAGTGGAAATAAATTTACGGTGTTAAGAATGTTAATCAATTTATCTACACAAGTGATGTCCGGCAGTGATTTTATTAATGTATGATTCTCGGTGATAACCTTCCCACGAACCTCATGATCTTACAGACAGAATGATTTTGTGATTAATCCTTTTTCTATGTTTTGATTCGTTAAAGCAATACCATTATCGATAATCGTTAATAGCAATTTTTTAGGAATACATTTTCCAGCAAGGGATTGAGACGTGACTAGTTTACTAAATGCAGACTTCTCATTTAAAACACCGAATATATGGTTAGTGCTTTCTACAATCATGGTTGAATTAAGAACAACTTCTTCGGCTCCATCTTCAACTAGCTCAATGCTTTCTGCTAAAATACTTGATAAGTCTAGATCTCCACCATTAGTTTCTGTACTACTAATTGACTGCGATGTTTTGTCTAATAGCGATGGCCATGACCGACTCTATAATTGAAAAATACAACACTCATGAATATAGCTTTGTATTATTTTTAAATCTGATAATAGCTATTCCAACTTACCATAAGATTTAAAGTGTCTGGAGTTTCTTCAAATGGTATAGGATTTGGATATTCAGTAGTAGGTCCATTGCCTCCCACAAAATGCTCGCTGCATAAATAATAAGATTTTTTCGCGACTTTACTAATGTCTAACTGATTGTCAAAACGACCACAGGCCACGATCCACTTTTTGCATTTGTCTAATTCTTTTTTCGGTCGAGGAAATGGTATAAAATTAGGACAAGGCTTAACGCGATCAGAGTTATTAAGACATAACGAAAACATACACCGCTTCGTTTTCGGCATTTTAACGTAAAATATTTAATGCTCCAAAATAATTTGAAAGTTTTCCTAAGGAAATTTAATTTTAAAATTATTTAAAAAAGAAATAACTACTAAAAACTAGCGAACGAACTGAGCAGCAGGAAAATTGGAAGCCATTTTAGAATTTGACGATCACGTGGAACAAACGACCTTGAGCGCCTCCTAAGGAACGTCTCAAGCTGATTGAAGCGCGGGGAGATAAAATTAGTATAGTTGAAGGCTAGCGAATTCCGGTCCTCTTAAAAATCCACTGTCCATGCATATAGCAATCGGGGGTGTTTGATTTTTGGTGGCAAATAGCGTAGCCGCGCGGCCAAAGCTATTTCCCACGGACACGAACCGTGCCCCCACTTTCGGTGGCAAATAGTCTCGCCAATGATGGAGGCTATTTTCCACCCTAAATCTGAAGTTTTTTCGTTTCGGTGGTAAAATGTCTTCGCCGCGCGTTCCGTGCTATTTGCCACCGAAAGTCGGGCTTCCATTTTAATACTAAATACAGAAATCCGCTTTAATAATACGATTATTATTAATTTCAGTTTATTATAAATGTATGGTTTTTTATTTCTGGCTACTAGAAGCATCGGTTTATAAGGAAATTAAAGTAGGGGTCGTCTGTAAAGAAAAACATGCTTCATGATATTTTTAAATATAAAAAACAGGGACCTTGTTTCTAAAATACGTGAGATTTTTAAAGGTTTATCATTAGAAAGTGTTCGTTTTTCTGGGGCTGTTCATATAGACCCAAAAGCTACCATATATTTTTGATAAAATTATCATTTATCAGCTGATTTTATTTTGAAATAAATGTTTTGAGGGTGGGAATTCTTCATTATCTTAAGTAGTCAAGTTGGGGTGGTTTTTAAAGACTTAGTTGTTGCTGTTGGTATTATCTGTTACCCATAAGAAAGGGTTTGATCAAAATCTGAAAATTGATAATCAAAAATTTAACCGATCAAATCTTGATTAAAATTCGATGAACGGCTTGGTTCGTCGATTTAAAAAAACACACATATTTGACGTATGAGTATTTATCTAGAAATGTAGGGGTTGTTCATATAGAACGAAATGTTACGATATGTATTATTTTTAATCAATTATCGATAAATTAACATTCAAATGTTTCTTGAACTATAAGATTGGGGCGCTTAACTAAATGATCATTAGGGGTCGTCTATAAAGATTTCTTACTTTGTACTTCTATTCGAAATATTATATTTCCGAGCTTACGTAAGCGTTTATTTGGCTTTATTCGGATTGCCGTCTTATATTTCACGATACACACAGGGGTTTTCCATACAAACCGAAAATTGACCTATTTTAACATTACTTTCTTTAATTGTCTGCCAGTTGGTCATTTTAGATAATCCAGTAACAATATCTATAATATGTTTGTCCTGTATGTTGTATGTTTGTATGGAAGGATGTATGTATGTCTGTCCCTTTAATAACTTTTAAACGCTGCTAGGTAGCATGCTGAAATTTTCACCACGTTCCCGACTTTCTTTTTCTAACTCAACGCCACTCTGATGACCTTGCTGTCACCTTCTGTGCCCCCAAGTGACTTCCTTGCGACTTAAGTATCGTTTAGGTTAGGTGAGGTGATAGTTGATAGATGAAAGGTACGGTGATTGGTAAAAGGTAATAGATGAGGTACAGGTGATATCAAAAGTAAGTATGAGAAGCGGCCATCTTCTAGATTTTGGAGAGGCATCTAATTTTCAAATTGATCATTCAGGGATTATCAATAGCAAATAACGTTTCATTGGATGTTTATAGCAAGATAGATAGAGTCAAACTAAATAGAACTACTTTCTTATCTTAAATTTTCATTTTGAAACCGGTTTTACTGGTGTCAATGGACGTCTTGCAGAAGACAAAGATAGAAAAGTCCACTTATCCTATTTACGTCTGGTGAAGTGATGGGTGATAGGTGTGAGGTGATAGTTGAAGTGATATCTAATAGGTGTGAGGTTATAGGTAAGGTGATAGGTGATAGGTTTGAGGTAATAGGTGATAGGTTTGAGGTAATAGGTGATAGGTGAAGTGTGATGCGATAGGTGAGCTAAGGTGATAAGTATCAGGTTATAGGTAATACGTGAGAGTTAGTGAGGTGAAATGAGGTGAGGTAATAAGTGATAGGTGATAGGTTTGAGATGTGAGGTGATTGGATGTGAGGTGATGTGATAATGATGTTTTTTTAGATGTTAAATAGGTTTTTTTTTTGCCCTATAAATAACAATTTTAGTTATTATTCCATACTCTCCGCACAGCCCGGACGACCCTTAAGGGGCCCCTTCTTCATTCTCTAGCCAAGAGCCCCAAAAGGAGGCAGTACCGACATTTTTTCATTACGCGAAACTCTTGATGGGCGAAAGCTGGTAAAAAGGCTTGTCTGTTATAACGAAGGCTATTTTACTAGGGTATGAATCAAGTGCGGAAGGCCACGGCAGTGGCGTAGCTAGCATGGGTGACACCCGGGGCGGATATCATGGTGGGTCACTTACTAGTCTCTAGTTTGTGTAAGTTTCTATTTTTTCACGGTCGGGTGTCACCGAATGGTCGGAGTGTGCAATAACTGGTGGCTTTACCGGGGAGTCGGGGTCCGGCTCTTGTAACCCAGCACGGGCGGTGGCGCACTGGGAGATGTTAGCTCCGTCCAAATGGTCCTATCTCCACCTCCGACTTCGGTCCGGTGTGGGCTGGTAACTGGGCTTCGGCCCAGGCTAACGGAGAGGGGCCGGGCAAACTTTCCGTCTCGGCGGATTGCGTTGCCTTTTGGAGTTCCACCGGGATATCCGGTGCCAGCTGTGCCGGGTTATGCGGTCTGCTGTGTGCCCGCCGTTCCCCTTTAGGCGCTCTTTCCAATGGGCTTGGCTCTCTACCTTTCTAGGTAGGGTGTTGGCTGGCGTTTCCAGAGCATCCGCTCTTATTCCCACTGCTGTGTGTGAAGTGGCGAGTTGGTCGGCCCATTGCTGCACCTTCTGCTGGGTTGAGCGGCTTGCGTCGAAGGTGCGACCATCAGTAGTAGGGTGATAATAATGGTGGTTCTATGCATACACATTTTAAATTGTAAAGTCATTTTTAACAGAGCTCCAACTTATTTGGCGTCTATAACTTAAAATTATAGAGAGTAATATTTCCATTTACTAATTTAATTGCCCTTTTGGATATTTTCTGAATTTAGTAAATATTTAAAGTAAGTTTATTGGTCAGGCGAGCGAGGTGTTCGGCTTAAATAATATTCAAAATTGATTTTCAAGGGCCACACCGACGTTTAAAAGTATCTGGGTAAAAATTCAATAACTTCTCTTGAGTATTTTCGCACTTTTTCTAAATATTTCGAAAGAGAAACCCGAGGAGCAGATCACCCTCACATGACTAAATCATGATTAAATATAGCTAAAATCAAATCTTTAGCTTTAGCTGTACAAAAGTTAAAAATTATTAATACATTATTAAATTTTAAATTATAATTATTACGACACCCGGCAACAGAGTGACCTGCATCTCGGAAAACCTCTAAAATTCAAACGACAACTTTCCACTTAAATAGCCGCCGTCAGTTCCGTTAAAATTCAGTGACATTTTTAGTATAGGAAAAATCTAAGATGACCAACAGCCGCGTAGAAATTGAATTTCATAGACTTAGTTCAATTATTTCACTAGATCAAAGATAATTTTATTATCGGAAATCGGATTCCAGGCATAGTTGCGTACCTATCGTTTTTGGGCCCCCTAACTTCAAGGGCCAGCTGGACCGTCGCTACACCACTGCCTACCCTTACGAAAATGACTTGATCCAATTTTGGAAATTGGATCCAATTTGTATCAAGCTGTATCCTAAAGGGATCAAATAAGGATCAACTATTTCTTGATAAAATAATCTTTATCAGATTTGGATCCAAAAAAATCTGTTAACTAAGAACTGGATCCAAGTTTGTTCAAAATTGGTTTGATCCAATAGCATTAGCTCCAAATTTGGATCAAAATTAATTTGATCAAATAAAATTATATCAAATTTAGATCCAAAAAATCTTAACTAAGAATTGTATCCAAATTTAGATCCAAATTAATTTGATCAAATAAAATTGTATGAAATTTAGATCCAAAAAATCTTTTAAATAAAAATTGAATCCAAGTTTTATCCAAATTAATTTTATCAAATAAAACTGCATCAAATTTGGATCCAAAAATTCTTTTACTTAAGAATTGGATCCAAGTTTAATCTAAATGGTTTTGATCAAATAGCATTGGATAAAATTAATTTTTTTCAAATAAAATTGTATCAAATTCGGATCCAAAAATCTTTTAACTAAGAATTGAATCCAAGTTTGATCCAAATTAATTTGGTCAAATAAAATTGTATCAAATTTTGATCCAAAAAAATCTTTTAACTAAGAATTGGATCCAAGTTTTATCCAAATAGGTTTGGTCAAATAAAATTGTATAAAATTGAGATCCAAAAAATCATTAACTAAGAATTGGATCCAAGTTTCATCCAAATTAATTTGATCAAATAAACTTCGAAACAAATTTGGATCCAAGTTTCATCCAAATTAATTTGATCAAATAAAATTCGAAACAAATTTTAATCCAATTGATATTTAACCGGGACACTTTCTTGAAATCGTGTATGGAATCTTGTACGGTGTTGTCATCTACCACCAGCGGTTAGACACACTGAGAATAACTAAAGCCGGTGGCTTAAATATATTATTTCTAAAATAGATGACGGCACCGTATAATGATAAATGACAGCCGCCCGAAGTGTTTCTAGAAAGTGGTCCCAACCGTGACACCATAGCGGATATCAATTGAGTGTTCAAGAATCTAGAGTATATATTCCTAACTCAATGGTATAAATATAATTATAGAAGGCAATAGGATATTATATGACTACTTTTTATGTCTGACGAGACCGCCAGAAGCATATCGATCTCAGTAAATATATTTTTATTTCAATGGTTAAATTTATCGAACAGCTGGCAACATTTTGATAAAACTCTACAGCATAGAAATCCGAATGTAACAAGAACGATTTTTGCAATGGACCACGTGCCGATTTGAAACTGACGGATTAGTCAGTAACGCCCAAGGCTAGTATATAAAAGGTAGCCTCGTTTGAGTGGTTTTCGTTTACGCGTCGTCTTATTTTAACTCTGTTCCCTGCCTTCAACACTCTAGTCGGTTCTCTAATAGTTAGCCTTCTTAAAGTTGCAGTGACCTCACTCGGTTCTGGCCAATTACATTTGTTTGTTTTATTTAATCTACCATCTAAGCGGAACCAGGGGTAAAAACCAGGGATTTGGGTGGGGATATAATTCCTTGTTTTTGTTAATTTTTATGCTATATTTACCTCAAATATTTTCGTTTACCGGGGTTTGAGCACGTGATGCACGTGCCGTATTTTGATCAGTTTCTTTATTTTAGGCCAAAGTAGACGACGTTTGGCAGATATCGTAGGTTTCCTAAGTTTTTGGCCTAAAAATTAGCTTTTCATTATAGTACCTTATCATTTCTTGGAATGATTTGTTATGTATGTAAGAACTTTTTCGTTCTCGTCCCTTTGGCCATGTTTAATTATCGTATGTGCTTCACTGTGGGCTACTCTCACAGCTAAGTGAAAAGTGTAGTATCTGCTGTAAATGTTATTTAAAGATATTCATGCCACTAAAATTACCTATTTTTCAAAGTATTGATTACCACCCAGATTCCGCACTTAAAATGCTGGTCCCAGTCTATATCCGAATCTCATTGGATCCCGACCGGATCCAAGTCTCATTGGATCAAAAGCTGGTCCAAACCTAATTGGATCCAAATCTCTTTGAATGCCAATTGGATCCAAATCTCATAGGATCAAGTACGGATCCAAATCTTATTGGATCCAAACTGGATCCAATTCTCATTATATTAAGAGCTAATCCAAATCTAATTGGATCAAGAGCGAGTCCCGATCGGATCCAAATATCCTTAGATCCAGTCGGGATGTACTAAGTACATAAGAAAAGTAGTGGCGATGAGCCAAAAAAAATTCCTCGGTCGATGGATGGTTTTTTTAACAGACCCCGGAATTTAGAAAAGTCGTAGTAGGCCTTGGAGATAAGTTAGAACTTGGAAAAAAGGTATGTAAAGGGTTTTTTTTTTCTTATTTATATTTATTTGTCAAGATATTAAAATAATAGTAATATTTTTATGTATATTATTAGGGAAATATGGTTGACCAACCCAAATTAGGCCCAACATTTCCTGTAGACTTACGTTAGTAAATTATGATGATGCATTTTTTACAACTGATGTCGATGAAGTTAGATTGGTTTTTTGGAAGTAACAGAAGTTGTGCTCGATTGTTTTTACGTGGCATTTTAAATCGTCGAGGCCTAATGGCAGAATTAACTATGACGTAATTTTCATGATAACTAACAACTAGTTTCAACCAGTTATAAACTACCACGGTACCACCAAGGCTTAGAGATTAGTTCGAATGAAATAGTGGGTTAAATTCTATTCAAAATAAAACACCGTGACAATAAAAACCTTTAAAATATAAATCGTGATTAAAATTAAGTAACACGACTTTGAAAATTATTTAAAAAAATTTAAAAACCGGGTGACGCCATTATACGTGTTTACTGACCTCGGAAAAATACTTTTTCTAACCTCTATTCTGATTAGTGACCTCTATTTTTACCGTCGTCTGCCTAACGTCTGCTTCCAAAATTTCATGGAATGCACGGGAAGGCTCATAATTAAGCTAAGTAGTACACTTCTTGTTCCATTTATATATTTCTGGTGTTATTGTTAATATACAATGAGCAAAGTTAAAACTTTATTTAAAGTTATTAAATATAGTCCAGACCACACATTGCTTCATAATTTTACTTTAAATACGTCCTGACCCTCCACCAGTTGACTATATTTGTTTTTGGTGGCTGAAGGTCGTCTTTCAAATATTTCAGCAGTTCCAAACCATGTGGTAATTTTGCCAGTCGCTTGGGGTAAAAGGCGTATATGCTTCCGTTATCCTCATGGGCGGCGGTTGAAGTAGAAGGAACTGGACTATGTTTGTAAAATGTGTTGAATACATTTAGAACCTGAGATTTAACGGATTTAACGTGACTTTTGTCGTAGTTGGCTTGTATTAAATCAATTTTCAACGTTGGGTACAAAACTAAGAAAACAGAACGATGTTCGAATGACGTCAACTATTTGTGACAATGAATAACCATTCAGCTGTAATTACGATTAACGTTTCTCCAACTAGCGAACAAAAAGTAACACTACAATATCTCCCAAAACATTATTGGTAAATTTCTCCTGCCTCCTACTTTTGCGCACATTGTATAATAAAATATTTACAAAACAGAAAAATGACCGGTGCTTAATATGGCATCAATAAATGATATAATCGTTGAGCCGGTTCCACGTTTTTACATCGACGGACAATGACGCCGTCGCCGCAACGCCGACACCATTTACGGCACTGCACCTAGGTCCTTACGCCGACGAAGGTGTACGCCGTATGTTCCTACGCCGACGGATGTGTACGTCGTATTTCCTTCCAACGACGTACAAAAGGACGGCTTCGACGAATTGGTGTAAACGAGTCGGTGCAAAACACGTCGTCGTAAAAACCAACGGCGTACCGACACGATACCGTGATATAATCGCTCAGCCATAAGAGAAAGTCCCTGGATTAAAAGAATTGAGGCTATAGCGTCATTATAACCAAACACTTTGTAATTTCGGATTTTAGAGGAGGACGCAGTATTTGACATTTGAGAAACAGTACCGACAAAAAAAGGTGTACTACTATTGCAATTGGAGTCCAAGCCACAGGGCTTATTAAATTTCTGAAGAATCAATCATTAAAATCATATCCTACTAACAAGTATATTTCATCTAGTTAAAAATTTTCGTACCAACCGCCATCCAAAAGGCGTCGATATTAAAAGCCTCCTGTTAAGACAGGAGTTTGTCATGTAGCAGATTTCAGTAATAATGAACATTAACTAGTAATATTTTAGGGCAGTGGTGTTTTCAGCGGCGACAACGTATAGCAGCCGATTAGAGCTCCCCGGAAGATGTCTTTATATGGCTTATTCATCATGTCTTGGCAGTTGGCTTACAATTACCTCAATCACTGACCCACCAAAATACACTAATAAATTATACAAAAAAGTAAAAATATTCCCTCAAAGCATACACTTTCAAAACAAAGTCATCAATTCGTCAACACGAAAGTTTAAACCTTTTTCCCGAAAAACTCGGACTTCTGACGATTTGACCATCGGCTAGGTATATTTTTGATGAAAGGGTTTAAAAGAAAGCTTGGGAGCCCCGTGACAGCTATTAAGTAAGGGAAGGAGGGATCACTTAGGACAGCGACCGAGCTGGTTGCAAGAAATGGGCGCCATGTTGCGAACCCCCGATCCTGAGGGGAAATTTTTTTAGACGGGGGGCTGAGTTAAATTATGGTACGCCTGAGCAGGAGAGTTTGGGCTGTGGTCTATACGGTGGAAAAGTTTCGGCATTATCTGGAGCGGCGGTAATTTACGGTGATCTCTGATCATCAGGGTCCAAGTGGTGTAGTCGGGCCAGGGCGGGGCAGGGCGTCGCCCCGCTGCTTTTTTCAAAGGCCGGGCGCCGCCCCACCTTGGTTTTTCCATTTTGCAAAGACGCGCCCTGCCTCTTTTTACAACTTGCTTCTATTTCGTAAATCATTTTTCTCAAATAAAGGCTGTGAGAATCTTATATATAATCTTCAATGTTTGTGTGGGTGTGTATTTGTGTGTTTGTGGCTTCCGTGGACCGATCGACGACCGTCCCCCAATTTTACTCCCCCCTCGCTCTCGGTCTCTCGCTCTCTCTTGAACCCGTCCGGTTGCCCCCCCCCCCTGCGTTTTCGCCCTCCCTCAAGAACAAACTCAAAGTTAGCTCTCCCAAAAGTTATTAGGGAAAAATCGTCAGAACGAAATAAATATACGAAGTTTTCTGAAGAAGGTTTTGTTATGGTGCCGTACTTTATTACGTACAAATCAAAAATACCCCGGGCGAAGCTGGTTATTAAAGGTAGTTTATTATAAATTTTGACCGCAGGAAAATAGCATAATAGTTTCAAATAGTTACCTAGATACGGCCAGCTTCTATCACGCTAAAAATCGAAGTTGGACGTACATTAATAGCGGCCGGTACAGCCAACTTCGATTACGCGCGAAATCGATGTTGGCCGTACCCAAGTTGCGCCCCGGTTCTTTTTTTTAGGACTACACCACTGATCAGGGACTGTGTTGGCTCCTTCAGTTGAAAGACAAGAAGAGTCGGTTGATGAGATGGGCCCTTCGGCGATAAGAGTTTTTACCGTTCGCAATATGAAATCGAAAGGGGAAGGAGAAAGTGGTCGTGGATGCCTTGTCTCGTTGTCCTCTGGGTTCCGGTGAAGGGGTCAATATTGTCCTGAGGTGGGGTGTATTAATTCCATGGTTTGTAATGAGGCTAATACCGGAGGGGTCATGTGGCCGGTTTCCTTGGATGAGATAAGGGAGGCTCAGAAGCGGGACCCTTTTTGGGTAGAAGTTCGCGGTCGGCTGGAACGTGGGTTGGAACCTGATAAAAGGGCCTAAGAGGTGAGGGAGGATTCTTTATTTCGGCGGACTGAGGGTTTTAAACCAGCAAAGATAGGGATTCCTTCGGCAGTTCTTGTATCCTTGTTGCGTGCTGTTCACGATCATCCATTATCTGGTCATCGGGGGCGTACGGCTACCTACGAGAAGTTGGCTGCTAGATATTTTCACCTTAAGCTATATACTGTGGTACAGGAATATGTGCGTTCTTGCGAGATTTGTCAGCAGTGTAAACCCCTGAATGCGAATAAGTCGGGCTTAATGGTGCCCTCTACTAAGCTTTTTCCAGGGGATTTGGTGGGTATCGACATGATGGGTCCTCTTCCCGTGACCAAGAATCAGAATAGATTTTTGGTGGTGATCGATCGTCGACTATTTCACTAAATATGTCGAGATTTTTCCTATGCGAAATATTACGGCTATATCGGTGGGTAAGGCTTTAGCCCAACATGTGCCTCGACATGGTACGATGAGGACGTTACTGTTGGATAATGGTCCTCAGTTTATTTCGGGGCTATGGAAGAATGTTTGCCGACTCCTGAGGATTAGGCCTAAGTTAACTACGACGTATCATCCTCAGTCTAATCTCAAGGAGCGGGTCAACAGGGTTCTGGGGGAGATGTTCCGTATTTATGTGGGGAATTGCCATACTAAATGGGATGAGAATCTGCCTTTCAATCAGTTGGCCATCAATAATGCTGTCCATACCTCGACGGGATTTTCTCCGTTTTATTTAAACCACGGTCATGAACCAGCCTCGCCTTGTGACAATCTGAGCTACGCCCCCTGTATACCCTATATATTAAATGATTGATCGACTAAGACCGCCGTTCCGAAAATTACAATTTAGTTGGAGGCGCCGGGTATCGATCCAGGTACCTCTCGCACGCTAAGCGAGCGCTCTACCATCTGAGCTACGCCCCCTGTATACCCTATATATTAAATGATTAGTCGACTAAGACCGCCATTCCGAAAATTTCAATTTGGCTGGAGGCGCCGGGTGTCGATCCCGGTTCCTCTCGCAAGCTAAGCGAGCGCTCTACCAACTGAGCTACGCCCCCCGTAACACTATATATTAAATGATTGATCGACTAAGACCGCCATTCCGAAAATTTCAATTTGGCTGGAGGCGCCGGGTGTCGATCCCGGTTCCTCTCGCAAGCTAAGCGAGCGCTCTACCATCTGAGCTACGCCCCCCGCAACACTATATATTAAATGATTGATCGACTAAGACCGCCGTTCCGAAAATTTCAATTCGGTTAGAGGCGCCGGGTATCGATCCCGGTACCTCTCGCAAGCTAAGCGAGCGCTCTACCATCTGAGCTACGCTCCCTGTATACCCTATATATTAAATGATTGATCGACTAAGACTGCCGTTCCGAAAATTTCAATTTAGTTGGAGGCGCCGGGTATCGATCCCGGTACCTCTCGCATGCTAAGCGAGCGCTCTACCATCTGAGCTACGCCCCCTGTATACCCTATATATTAAATGATTAGTCGACTAAGACCGCCATTCCGAAAATTTCAATTTGGTTGGAGGCGCCGGGTGTCGATCCCGGTTCCTCTCGCATGCTAAGCGAGCGCTCTACCATCTGAGCTACGCCCCCCGTAACACTATATATTAAATGATTGATCGACTTAGACCGCCGTTCCGAAAATTTCAATTTAGTTGGAGGCGCCGGGTATCGATCCCGGTACCTCTAGCATGCTAAGCGAGCGCTCTACCATCTGAGCTACGCCCCCCGTAACACTATATATTAAATGATTGATCGACTAAGACCGCCGTTCCGAAAATTTCAATTCGGTTGGAGGCGCCTGGTATTGATCCCGGTACCTCTCGCATGCTAAGCGAGCGCTCTACCATCTGAGCTACGCCCCTGTAAACACTATATATTAAATGATTGATCGACTTAGACCGCCGTTCCGAAAATTTCAATTTAGTTGGAGGCGCCGGGTATCGATCCCGGTACCTCTCGCATGCTAAGCGAGCGCTCTACCATCTGAGCTACGCCCCCCGTAACACTATATATTAAATGATTGATCGACTAAGACCGCCGTTCCGAAAATTTCAATTCGGTTGGAGGCGCCTGGTATTGATCCCGGTACCTCTCGCATGCTAAGCGAGCGCTCTACCATCTGAGCTACGCCCCTGTAAACCCTATATAATAAATGATTGATCGACTAAAACCGCCGTTCCGAAAATTTCAATTCGGTTAGATGCGCCGGGTATCGATCCCGGTACTTCTCGCACGCTAAGCGAGCGCTCTACCATCTGAGCTACGCCCCCTGTATACCCTATATTTTAAATGATTAGTCAACTAAGACCGCCATTCCGAAAATTTCAATTTGGTTGGAGGCGCCGGGTATCGATCCCGGTACCTCTCGCATGCTAAGCGAGCGCTCTACAATTTGAGCTACGCCGCCTGTATACCCTATATATTAAATGATTGATCGACTAAGACCGCCGTTCCGAAAATTTCAATTTAGTTGGAGGCGCCGGGTATCGATCCCGGTACCTCTCGCATGCTAAGCGAGCGCTCTACCATCTGAGCTACGCCCCCTGTATACCCTATATTTTAAATGATTAGTCAACTAAGACCGCCATTCCGAAAATTTCAATTTGGTTGGAGGCGCCGGGTATCGATCCCGGTACCTCTCGCATGCTAAGCGAGCGCTCTACAATTTGAGCTACGCCGCCTGTATACCCTATATATTAAATGATTGATCGACTAAGACCGCCGTTCCGAAAATTTCAATTTAGTTGGAGGCGCCGGGTATCGATCCCGGTACCTCTCGCATGCTAAGCGAGCGCTCTACCATCTGAGCTACGCCCCCCGTAACACTATATATTAAATGATTGATCGACTAAGACCGCCGTTCCGAAAATTTCAATTCGGTTGGAGGCGCCTGGTATTGATCCCGGTACCTCTCGCATGCTAAGCGAGCGCTCTACCATCTGAGCTACGCCCCCCGTAACACTATATATTAAATGATTGATCGACTAAGACCGCCGTTCCGAAAATTTCAATTCGGTTGGAGGCGCCTGGTATTGATCCCGGTACCTCTCGCATGCTAAGCGAGCGCTCTACCATCTGAGCTACGCCCCCTGTATACCCTATATATTAAATGATTGATCGACTAAGACCGCCATTCCGAAAATTTCAATTTGGTTGAAGGCGCCGGGTATCGATCCCGGTACCTCTCGCATGCTAAGCGAGCGCTCTACCATCTGAGCTACGCCCCCTGTATACCCTATATATTAAATGATTAGTCAACTAAGACCGCCATTCCGAAAATTTCAATTTGGTTGGAGGCGCCGGGTATCGATCCCGGTACCTCTCGCATGCTAAGCGAGCGCTCTACCTTCTGAGCTACGCTGCCTGTATACCCTATATATTAAATGATTGATCGACTAAGCCCGCCGTTCCGAAAATTTCAATTTGGTTGGAGGCGCCGGGTATCGATGCCGGTACCTCTCGCATGCTAAGCGAGCGCTCTACCATCTGAGCTACGCCCCCCGTAACACTATATATTAAATGATTGATCGACTAAGACCGCCGTTCCGAAAATTTCAATTCGGTTGGAGGCGCCTGGTATTGATCCCGGTACCTCTCGCATGCTAAGCGAGCGCTCTACCATCTGAGCTACGCCCCCCGTAACACTATATATTAAATGATTGATCGACTAAGACCGGCGTTCAAAAAATTTCAATTCGGTTCGAGCCCCGGGTAACGATCCCGGTACCTCTCGCATGCTAAGCGAGCGCTCTACCATCTGAGCTACGCCCCCTGTATACCCTATATATTAAATGATTGATCGACTAAGACCGCCATTCCGAAAATTTCAATTTGGTTGAAGGCGCCGGGTATCGATCCCGGTACCTCTCGCATGCTAAGCGAGCGCTCTACCATCTGAGCTACGCCCCCTGTATACCCTATATATTAAATGATTAGTCAACTAAGACCGCCATTCCGAAAATTTCAATTTGGTTGGAGGCGCCGGGTATCGATCCCGGTACCTCTCGCATGCTAAGCGAGCGCTCTACCTTCTGAGCTACGCTGCCTGTATACCCTATATATTAAATGATTGATCGACTAAGCCCGCCGTTCCGAAAATTTCAATTTGGTTGGAGGCGCCGGGTATCGATGCCGGTACCTCTCGCATGCTAAGCGAGCGCTCTACCATCTGAGCTACGCCCCCCGTAACACTATATATTAAATGATTGATCGACTAAGACCGCCGTTCCGAAAATTTCAATTCGGTTGGAGGCGCCTGGTATTGATCCCGGTACCTCTCGCATGCTAAGCGAGCGCTCTACCATCTGAGCTACGCCCCTGTAAACCCTATATAATAAATGATTGATCGACTAAAACCGCCGTTCCGAAAATTTCAATTCGGTTAGATGCGCCGGGTATCGATCCCGGTACTTCTCGCACGCTAAGCGAGCGCTCTACCATCTGAGCTACGCCCCCTGTATACCCTATATTTTAAATGATTAGTCAACTAAGACCGCCATTCCGAAAATTTCAATTTGGTTGGAGGCGCCGGGTATCGATCCCGGTACCTCTCGCATGCTAAGCGAGCGCTCTACAATTTGAGCTACGCCGCCTGTATACCCTATATATTAAATGATTGATCGACTAAGACCGCCGTTCCGAAAATTTCAATTTAGTTGGAGGCGCCGGGTATCGATCCCGGTACCTCTAGCATGCTAAGCGAGCGCTCTACCATCTGAGCTACGCCCCCCGTAACACTATATATTAAATGATTGATCGACTAAGACCGCCGTTCCGAAAATTTCAATTCGGTTGGAGGCGCCTGGTATTGATCCCGGTACCTCTCGCATGCTAAGCGAGCGCTCTACCATCTGAGCTACGCCCCTGTAAACACTATATATTAAATGATTGATCGACTTAGACCGCCGTTCCGAAAATTTCAATTTAGTTGGAGGCGCCGGGTATCGATCCCGGTACCTCTCGCATGCTAAGCGAGCGCTCTACCATCTGAGCTACGCCCCCCGTAACACTATATATTAAATGATTGATCGACTAAGACCGCCGTTCCGAAAATTTCAATTCGGTTGGAGGCGCCTGGTATTGATCCCGGTACCTCTCGCATGCTAAGCGAGCGCTCTACCATCTGAGCTACGCCCCTGTAAACCCTATATAATAAATGATTGATCGACTAAAACCGCCGTTCCGAAAATTTCAATTCGGTTAGATGCGCCGGGTATCGATCCCGGTACTTCTCGCACGCTAAGCGAACGCTCTACCATCTGAGCTACGCTCCCTGTATACCCTATGTATTAAATGATTGATCGACTAAGACTGCCGTTCCGAAAATTTCAATTTAGTTGGAGGCGCCGGGTATCGATCCCGGTACCTCTCGCATGCTAAGCGAGCGCTCTACCATCTGAGCTACGCCCCCTGTATACCCTATATTTTAAATGATTAGTCAACTAAGACCGCCATTCCGAAAATTTCAATTTGGTTGGAGGCGCCGGGTATCGATCCCGGTACCTCTCGCATGCTAAGCGAGCGCTCTACAATTTGAGCTACGCCGCCTGTATACCCTATATATTAAATGATTGATCGACTAAGACCGCCGTTCCGAAAATTTCAATTTAGTTGGAGGCGCCGGGTATCGATCCCGGTACCTCTCGCATGCTAAGCGAGCGCTCTACCATCTGAGCTACGCCCCCCGTAACACTATATATTAAATGATTGATCGACTAAGACCGCCGTTCCGAAAATTTCAATTTAGTTGGAGGCGCCGGGTATCGATCCCGGTACCTCTCGCATGCTAAGCGAGCGCTCTACCATCTGAGCTACGCCCCCCGTAACACTATATATTAAATGATTGATCGACTAAGACCGCCGTTCCGAAAATTTCAATTCGGTTGGAGGCGCCTGGTATTGATCCCGGTACCTCTCGCATGCTAAGCGAGCGCTCTACCATCTGAGCTACGCCCCCCGTAACACTATATATTAAATGATTGATCGACTAAGACCGGCGTTCAAAAAATTTCAATTCGGTTCGAGCCCCGGGTAACGATCCCGGTACCTCTCGCATGCTAAGCGAGCGCTCTACCATCTGAGCTACGCCCCCTGTATACCCTATATATTAAATGATTGATCGACTAAGACCGCCATTCCGAAAATTTCAATTTGGTTGAAGGCGCCGGGTATCGATCCCGGTACCTCTCGCATGCTAAGCGAGCGCTCTACCATCTGAGCTACGCCCCCTGTATACCCTATATATTAAATGATTAGTCAACTAAGACCGCCATTCCGAAAATTTCAATTTGGTTGGAGGCGCCGGGTATCGATCCCGGTACCTCTCGCATGCTAAGCGAGCGCTCTACCTTCTGAGCTACGCTGCCTGTATACCCTATATATTAAATGATTGATCGACTAAGCCCGCCGTTCCGAAAATTTCAATTTGGTTGGAGGCGCCGGGTATCGATGCCGGTACCTCTCGCATGCTAAGCGAGCGCTCTACCATATGAGCTACGCCCCCTGTATACCATATATATTAAATGATTGATCGACTAAGACTGCCGTTCCGAAAATTTCAATTTGGTTGGAGGCGCCGGGTATCGATCAAGGTACCTCTCGCATGCTAAACGAGCGCTCTACCATCTGAGCTACGCCCCCTGTATACCCTATATATTAAATGATTAGTCGACTAAGACCGCCATTCCGAAAATTTCAATATGGTTGGAGGCGCCGGGTATCGATCCCGGTTCCTCTCGCATGCTAAGCGAGCGCTCTACCATCTGAGCTACGCCCCCCGTAACACTATATATTAAATGATTGATCGACTAAGACCGCCATTCCGAAAATTTCAATTTGGTTGGAGGCGCTGGGTATCGATCCCGGTACCTCTCGCATGCTAAGCGAGCGCTCTACCATCTGAGCTACGCCCCCTGTATACCCTATATTTTAAATAATTAGTCAACTAAGACCGCCATTCCGAAAATTTCAATTTGGTTGGAGGCGCCGGGTATCGATCCCGGTACCTCTCGCATGCTAAGCGAGCGCTTTTTTTTTTTTAATTATATCATTAAAAAAATACACGACGCGTGTATGGTACAAAAAGCGAAATGCAACAAGATAATAGAACAAGAAAAAAATACGAAGTAACATTTGAAAAATCGGTCGCGAAAAAGAACATCGATAAAGAAAGAACAACGAGTAGATAATATTGATTAAACAATAGTGAGAAATAAAAAAATTAAGCAACGTATCAAACACTATTAGGCAGTACATGTTGTAGAAAGAATTCATGAAAAAATAGGCTAAATTAGATATTAAACAGCAGTAAAGACGATTAAGAAGAAATAAATTAACGAAAAAAAAAACTCCTTATTGAAAATGAGAAGCAAAGGCTTAGAACCGACAGAACACAGAAAAGGCCGCAAAACATTAAGAAAATCCAACACCATTAATTTGTAACTTATACTTTGAAACCGTAATCATCCGGGATCACAAAGTCCTTATACAGAGGACTGGTAACAGGCTGACCCTGATACTAACACGCCCGAGCAAAAAATTCGTTCTCTGAAGATGGCGGCCAAGCAACCTCCTTAGGCCACCACTCAGGCCGGCGATGACCCTTGAAAGGGTACAGACGCATAGCAACGGGAACCCTTTGAACCTTCGTAGCAGAGCCAGAAGAAGAAGACAGCTTCTGACCGACATCGCCATCGCTTGACGACAGCGAATGCTTAGCACTCCGACGCGGATCAGACTTGACACCGGCATCGACGATGGAAGATTCACCGCTACCGGCCCGGACCGGAGAACCTTGAGGAATAGCGACTGAGGCAGGATCGACGACCATCGCTTCACCGTCACCACCACCGCCAGACGCCGCTTCTAAATCACGGGATGCCATCCGGGGCCATAAAGGACACTCCCGAACAACATGTCCCTGCTTCTGGCACTTAAAGCACTTGAAATCAGCGACGTTAATTTGGATAAAACGGCTTCATCAGTCACAAACTCCGGTAAGTCCGAAAAGGCGACAGTCACAGTCTTCGCAGAAACGCTTGAAATTTCATATATCTCACCGTCAATATCCAAGCCCGAATCTATAACGCCCTCGACATCGGCCAAAGTCTTCAAGGTGAGAATGTAACCTCCCTCATCACAGACAACTAAAGCAGAAGCACAATCGAGACCAAAGTTCGCAATCACCGCCGTAGACACAACTTCAAAACTTGGTAGATTTCGTTTAAAATCAATAAAAACCGATCTCTTGAATGCGTTTATCCTGGGTAGAAACACCCAGGAGGGATTACCAAATTAATAAATTAACAACTATTGAATTAAATGCACGAATAATAACCGAAATAAAAATAAATTGGCAAAAAAACCCCGCTTAGGCTTAGCGCGACGAAAACACGGAGTGCAAAATCGAACGACCTGCACTCTCCAAAAGCTCGAACGCAACCCCGAGCGCTCTACAATTTGAGCTACGCCGCCTGTATACCCTATATATTAAATGATTAGTCGACTAAGACCGCCATTCCGAAAATTTCAATTTGGTTGGAGGCGCTGGGTATCGATCCCGGTACCTCTCGCATGCTTAGCGAGCGCTCTACCATCTGAGCTACGCCCCCTGTATACCCTATATTTTAAATTATTAGTCGACTAAGACCCACATTCCGAAAATTTCAATTTGGCTGGAGGCGCCGGGTATCGATCCCGGTACCTCTCGCATGCTAAGCGAGCGCTCTACCATCTGAGCTACGCCCCCTGTATACCCTATATATTAAATGATTGATCGACTAAGATCGCCGTTCCGAAAATTTCAATTTGGTTGGAGGCGCCGGGTATCGATCAAGGTACCTCTCGCATGCTAAGCGAGCGCTCTACCATCTGAGCTACGCCCCCTGTATACCCTATATATTAAATGATTAGTCAACTAAGACCGCCATTCCGAAAATTTCAATTTGGTTGGAGGCGCCGGGTATCGATCCCGGTACCTCTCGCATGCTAAGCGAGCGCTCTACCATCTGAGCTACGCTGCCTGCATACCCTATATATTAAATGATTAGTCAACTAAGACCGCCATTCCGAAAATTTCAATTCGGTTGGAGGTGCCGGGTATCGATCCCGGTACCTCTCGCATGCTAAGCGAGCGCTCTACCATCTGAGCTACGCCCCCCGTAACACTATATATTAAATGATTGATCGACTAAGACCGCCATTCCGAAAATTTCAATTTGGTTGGAGGCGCTGGGTATCGATCCCGGTACCTCTCGCATGCTAAGCGAGCGCTCTACCATCTGAGCTACGCCCCCTGTATACCCTATATTTTAAATAATTAGTCAACTAAGACCGCCATTCCGAAAATTTCAATTTGGTTGGAGGCGCCGGGTATCGATCCCGGTACCTCTCGCATGCTAAGCGAGCGCTTTTTTTTTTTTAATTATATCATTAAAAAAATACACGACGCGTGTATGGTACAAAAAGCGAAATGCAACAAGATAATAGAACAAGAAAAAAATACGAAGTAACATTTGAAAAATCGGTCGCGAAAAAGAACATCGATAAAGAAAGAACAACGAGTAGATAATATTGATTAAACAATAGTGAGAAATAAAAAAATTAAGCAACGTATCAAACACTATTAGGCAGTACATGTTGTAGAAAGAATTCATGAAAAAATAGGCTAAATTAGATATTAAACAGCAGTAAAGACGATTAAGAAGAAATAAATTAACGAAAAAAAAAACTCCTTATTGAAAATGAGAAGCAAAGGCTTAGAACCGACAGAACACAGAAAAGGCCGCAAAACATTAAGAAAATCCAACACCATTAATTTGTAACTTATACTTTGAAACCGTAATCATCCGGGATCACAAAGTCCTTATACAGAGGACTGGTAACAGGCTGACCCTGATACTAACACGCCCGAGCAAAAAATTCGTTCTCTGAAGATGGCGGCCAAGCAACCTCCTTAGGCCACCACTCAGGCCGGCGATGACCCTTGAAAGGGTACAGACGCATAGCAACGGGAACCCTTTGAACCTTCGTAGCAGAGCCAGAAGAAGAAGACAGCTTCTGACCGACATCGCCATCGCTTGACGACAGCGAATGCTTAGCACTCCGACGCGGATCAGACTTGACACCGGCATCGACGATGGAAGATTCACCGCTACCGGCCCGGACCGGAGAACCTTGAGGAATAGCGACTGAGGCAGGATCGACGACCATCGCTTCACCGTCACCACCACCGCCAGACGCCGCTTCTAAATCACGGGATGCCATCCGGGGCCATAAAGGACACTCCCGAACAACATGTCCCTGCTTCTGGCACTTAAAGCACTTGAAATCAGCGACGTTAATTTGGATAAAACGGCTTCATCAGTCACAAACTCCGGTAAGTCCGAAAAGGCGACAGTCACAGTCTTCGCAGAAACGCTTGAAATTTCATATATCTCACCGTCAATATCCAAGCCCGAATCTATAACGCCCTCGACATCGGCCAAAGTCTTCAAGGTGAGAATGTAACCTCCCTCATCACAGACAACTAAAGCAGAAGCACAATCGAGACCAAAGTTCGCAATCACCGCCGTAGACACAACTTCAAAACTTGGTAGATTTCGTTTAAAATCAATAAAAACCGATCTCTTGAATGCGTTTATCCTGGGTAGAAACACCCAGGAGGGATTACCAAATTAATAAATTAACAACTATTGAATTAAATGCACGAATAATAACCGAAATAAAAATAAATTGGCAAAAAAACCCCGCTTAGGCTTAGCGCGACGAAAACACGGAGTGCAAAATCGAACGACCTGCACTCTCCAAAAGCTCGAACGCAACCCCGAGCGCTCTACAATTTGAGCTACGCCGCCTGTATACCCTATATATTAAATGATTAGTCGACTAAGACCGCCATTCCGAAAATTTCAATTTGGTTGGAGGCGCTGGGTATCGATCCCGGTACCTCTCGCATGCTTAGCGAGCGCTCTACCATCTGAGCTACGCCCCCTGTATACCCTATATTTTAAATTATTAGTCGACTAAGACCCACATTCCGAAAATTTCAATTTGGCTGGAGGCGCCGGGTATCGATCCCGGTACCTCTCGCATGCTAAGCGAGCGCTCTACCATCTGAGCTACGCCCCCTGTATACCCTATATATTAAATGATTGATCGACTAAGATCGCCGTTCCGAAAATTTCAATTTGGTTGGAGGCGCCGGGTATCGATCAAGGTACCTCTCGCATGCTAAGCGAGCGCTCTACCATCTGAGCTACGCCCCCTGTATACCCTATATATTAAATGATTAGTCAACTAAGACCGCCATTCCGAAAATTTCAATTTGGTTGGAGGCGCCGGGTATCGATCCCGGTACCTCTCGCATGCTAAGCGAGCGCTCTACCATCTGAGCTACGCTGCCTGCATACCCTATATATTAAATGATTGATCGACTAAGACCGCCGTTCCGAAAATTTCAATTTGGTTGGAGGCGCCGGTACCTCTCGCATGCTAAGCGAGCGCTCTACCATATGAGCTACGCCCCCTGTATACCATATATATTAAATGATTGATCGACTAAGACTGCCGTTCCGAAAATTTCAATTTGGTTGGAGGCGCCGGGTATCGATCAAGGTACCTCTCGCATGCTAAGCGAGCGCTCTACCATCTGAGCTACACCCCCTGTATACCCTGTATATTAAATGATTGATCGACTAAGACCGCCGTTCCGAAAATTTCAATTTGGTTGGAGGCGCCGGGTATCGATCAAGGTACCTCTCGCATGCTAAGCGAGCGCTCTACCACCTGAGCTACGCCCCCTGTATACCCGATATATTAAATGATTGATCGACTAAGACCGCCGTTCCGAAAATTTCAATTTGGGTGGAGGCGCCGGGTATCGATCCCGGTACCTCTCGCATGCTAAGCGAGCGCTCTACCATATGAGCTACGCCCCCTGTATACCCTATATATTAAATGATTAGTCAACTAAGACCGCCATTCCGAAAATTTCAATTTGGTTGGAGGTGCCGGGTATCGATCCCGGTACCTCTCGCATGCTAAGCGAGCGCTCTACCATCGGAGCTACGCCCCCTGTATACCCTATATATTAAATGATTAGTCAACTAAGTCCGCCATTCCGAAAATTTCAATTTGGTTGGAGGCGCCGGGTATCGATCCCGGTACCTCTCGCATGCTAAGCGAGCGCTCTACCATCTGAGCTACGCCCCCTGTATACCCTATATATTAAATGATTAGTCAACTAAGTCCGCCATTCCGAAAATTTCAATTTGGTTGGAGGCGCCGGGTATCGATCCCGGTACCTCTCGCATGCTAAGCGAGCGCTCTACCATCGGAGCTACGCCCCCTGTATGCCCTATATATTAAATGATTAGTCGACTAAGACCGCCATTCCGAAAATTTCAATTTGGTTGGAGGCGCTGGGTATCGATCCCGGTACCTCTCGCATGCTAAGCGAGCGCTCTACCATCTGAGCTACGCCCCCTGTATACCCTATATATTAAATGATTGATCGACTAAGACCGCCATTCCGAAAATTTCAATTTGGTTGGAGGCGCCGGGTATCGATCCCGGTACCTCTCGCATGCTAAGCGAGCGCTCTACCATCTGAGCTACGCCCCCTGTATACCCTATATATTAAATGATTAGTCGACTAAGACCGCCATTCCGAAAATTTCAATTTGGTTGGAGGCGCCGGGTATCGATCCCGGTACCTCTCGCATGCTAAGCGAGCGCTCTACCATCTGAGCTACGCCCCCTGTATACCCTATATATTAAATGATTAGTCAACTAAGACCGCCATTCCGAAAATTTCAATTTTGTTGGAGGCGCCGGGTATCGATCCCGGTACCTCTCGCATGCTAAGCGAGCGCTCTACCATCTGAGCTACGCACCCTGTATACCCTATATATTAAATGATTAGTCAACTAAGACCGCCATTCCGAAAATTTCAATTTGGTTGGAGGCGCCGGGTATCGATCCCGGTACCTCTCGCATGCTAAGCGAGCGCTCTACCATATGAGCTACGCCCCCTGTATACCATACATATTAAATGATTGATCGACTAAGACTGCCGTTCCGAAAATTTCAATTTGGTTGGAGGCGCCGGGTATCGATCAAGGTACCTCTCGCATGCTAAGCGAGCGCTCTACCACCTGAGCTACGCCCCCTGTATACCCGATATATTAAATGATTGATCGACTAAGACCGCCGTTCCGAAAATTTCAATTCGGTTGGAGGCGCCGGGTATCGATCAAGGTACCTCTCGCATGCTAAGCGAGCGCTCTACCACCTGAGCTACGCCCCCTGTATACCCGATATATTAAATGATTGATCGACTAAGACCGCCGTACCGAAAATTTCAATTTGGTTGGAGGCGCCGGGTATCGACCCCGGTACCTCTCGCATGCTAAGCGAGCGCTCTACCATCTGAGCTACGCCCCCTGTATACCCTATATATTAAATGATTAGTCAACTAAGACCGCCATTCCGAAAATTTCAATTCGGTTGGAGGTGCCGGGTATCGATCCCGGTACCTCTCGCATGCTAAGCGAGCGCTCTACCATCGGAGCTACGCCCCCTGTATACCCTATATATTAAATGATTAGTCAACTAAGTCCGCCATTCCGAAAATTTCAATTTGGTTGGAGGCGCCGGGTATCGATCCCGGTACCTCTCGCATGCTAAGCGAGCGCTCTACCATCTGAGCTACGCCCCCTGTATACCCTATATATTAAATGATTAGTCAACTAAGTCCGCCATTCCGAAAATTTCAATTTGGTTGGAGGCGCCGGGTATCGATCCCGGTACCTCTCGCATGCTAAGCGAGCGCTCTACCATCGGAGCTACGCCCCCTGTATGCCCTATATATTAAATGATTAGTCGACTAAGACCGCCATTCCGAAAATTTCAATTTGGTTGGAGGCGCTGGGTATCGATCCCGGTACCTCTCGCATGCTAAGCGAGCGCTCTACCGTCTGAGCTACGCCCCCTGTATACCCTATATATTAAATGATTGATCGACTAAGGCCGCCATTCCGAAAATTTCAATTTGGTTGGAGGCGCCGGGTATCGATCCCGGTACCTCTCGCATGCTAAGCGAGCGCTCTACCATCTGAGCTACGCCCCCTGTATACCCTATATATTAAATGATTAGTCGACTAAGACCGCCATTCCGAAAATTTCAATTTGGTTGGAGGCGCCGGGTATCGATCCCGGTACCTCTCGCATGCTAAGCGAGCGCTCTACCATCTGAGCTACGCCCCCTGTATACCCTATATATTAAATGATTAGTCAACTAAGACCGCCATTCCGAAAATTTCAATTTGGTTGGAGGCGCCGGGTATCGATCCCGGTACCTCTCGCATGCTAAGCGAGCGCTCTACCATATGAGTTACGCCCCCTGTATACCATATATATTAAATGATTGATCGACTAAGACTGCCGTTCCGAAAATTTCAATTTGGTTGGAGGCGCCGGGTATCGATCAAGGTACCTCTCGCATGCTAAGCGAGCGCTCCACCACCTGAGCTACGCCCCCTGTATACCCGATATATTAAATGATTGATCGACTAAGACCGCCGTTCCGAAAATTTCAATTCGGTTGGAGGCGCCGGGTATCGATCAAGGTACCTCTTGCATGCTAAGCGAGCGCTCTACCACCTGAGCTACGCCCCCTGTATACCCGATATATTAAATGATTGATCGACTAAGACCGCCGTACCGAAAATTTCAATTTGGTTGGAGGCGCCGGGTATCGACCCCGGTACCTCTCGCATGCTAAGCGAGCGCTCTACCATCTGAGCTACGCCCCCTGTATACCCTATATATTAAATGATTAGTCAACTAAGTCCGCCATTCCGAAAATTTCAATTTGGTTGGAGGCGCCGGGTATCGATCCCGGTACCTCTCGCATGCTAAGCGAGCGCTCTACCATCTGAGCTACGCCCCCTGTATACCCTATATATTAAATGATTAGTCAACTAAGTCCGCCATTCCGAAAATTTCAATTTGGTTGGAGGCGCCGGGTATCGATCCCGGTACCTCTCGCATGCTAAGCAGGGCCGTCTTTAGATGATTGGGGGCCCCAGGGCAAAGTGATAAGCGGGGCCCCTAATAATTCCAGACAATTTCTTAACCTCCAATGCGAAGCTCATCGTTGCCCTAATTTACAAATATTGGTTCAAATAAAAAATATCACGAAAAGACATGTTTTAGATAGTTAAATAATTTTAATAATTTGCCTTACAAAAGTTGAAAATGGGGCCCTCCAGAATCTTGGGGCCCTAGGGCAGTGCCCTATTTGCCCAATGGGAAAGACGGCACTGATGCTAAGCGAGCGCTCTACCATCTGAGCTACGCCCCCTGTATACCCTATATATTAAATGATTAGTCAACTAAGTCCGCCATTCCGAAAATTTCAATTTGGTTGGAGGCGCCGGGTATCGATCCCGGTACCTCTCGCATGCTAAGCGAGCGCTCTACCATCTGAGCTACGCCCCCTGTATACCCTATATATTAAATGATTGATCGACTAAGACCGCCATTCCGAAAATTTCAATTTGGTTGGAGGCGCCGGGTATCGATCCCGGTACCTCTCGCATGCTAAGCGAGCGCTCTACCATCTGAGCTACGCCCCCTGTATACCCTACATATTAAATGATTAGTCGACTAAGACCGCCATTCCGAAAATTTCAATTTGGTTGGAGGCGCCGGGTATCGATCCCGGTACCTCTCGCATGCTAAGCGAGCGCTCTACCATCTGAGCTACGCCCCCTGTATACCCTATATATTAAATGATTAGTCAACTAAGACCGCCATTCCGAAAATTTCAATTTTGTTGGAGCCGCCGGGTATCGATCCCGGTACCTCTCGCATGCTAAGCGAGCGCTCTACCATCTGAGCTACGCACCCTGTATACCCTATATATTAAATGATTAGTCAACTAAGTCCGCCATTCCGAAAATTTCAATTTCTTTGGAGGCGCCGGGTATCGATCCCGGTACCTCTCGCATGCTAAGCGAGCGCTCTACCATCTGAGCTACGCCCCCTGTATACCCTATATATTAAATGATTAGTCAACTAAGACCGCCATTCCGAAAATTTCAATTTGGTTGGAGGCGCCGGGTATCGATCCCGGTACCTCTCGCATGCTAAGTGAGCGCTCTACCATCTGAGCTACGCCCCCTGTATACCCTATATATTAAATGATTAGTCAACTAAGTCCGCCATTCCGAAAATTTCAATTTGGTTGGAGGCGCCGGGTATCGATCCCGGTACCTCTCGCATGCTAAGCGAGCGCTCTACCATCTGAGCTACGCCCCCTGTATACCCTATATATTAAATGATTAGTCAACTAAGTCCGCCATTCCGAAAATTTCAATTTGGTTGGAGGCGCCGGGTATCGATCCCGGTACCTCTCGCATGCTAAGCGAGCGCTCTACCATCTGAGCTACGCCCCCTGTATACCCTATATATTAAATGATTAGTCAACTAAGTCCGCCATTCCGAAAATTTCAATTTGGTTGGAGGCGCCGGGTATCGATCCCGGTACCTCTCGCATGCTAAGCGAGCGCTCTACCATCTGAGCTACGCCCCCTGTATACCCTATATATTTTAAATGATTGATCGACTAAGACCGCCATTCCGAAAATTTCAATTTGGTTGGAGGCGCCGGGTATCGATCCCGGTACCTCTCGCATGCTAAGCGAGCGCTCTACCATCTGAGCTACGCCCCCTGTATACCCTATATATTAAATGATTAGTCGACTAAGTCCGCCATTCGGAAAATTTCAATTTGGTTGGAGGCGCCGGGTATCGATCCCGGTACCTCTCGCATGCTAAGCGAGCGCTCTACCATCTGAGCTACGCCCCCTGTATACCCTATATATTAAATGATTAGTCAACTAAGACCGCCATTCCGAAAATTTCAATTTTGTTGGAGCCGCCGGGTATCGATCCCGGTACCTCTCGCATGCTAAGCGAGCGCTCTACCATCTGAGCTACGCACCCTGTATACCCTATATATTAAATGATTAGTCAACTAAGTCCGCCATTCCGAAAATTTCAATTTCTTTGGAGGCGCCGGGTATCGATCCCGGTACCTCTCGCATGCTAAGCGAGCGCTCTACCATCTGAGCTACGCCCCCTGTATACCCTATATATTAAATGATTAGTCAACTAAGACCGCCATTCCGAAAATTTCAATTTGGTTGGAGGCGCCGGGTATCGATCCCGGTACCTCTCGCATGCTAAGCGAGCGCTCTACCATCTGAGCTACGCCCCCTGTATACCCTATATATTAAATGATTAGTCAACTAAGTCCGCCATTCCGAAAATTTCAATTTCTTTGGAGGCGCCGGGTATCGATCCCGGTACCTCTCGCATGCTAAGCGAGCGCTCTACCATCTGAGCTACGCCCCCTGTATACCCTATATATTAAATGATTGATCGACTAAGACCGCCGTTCCGAAAATTTCAATTTGGGTGGAGGCGCCGGGTATCGATCCCGGTACCTCTCGCATGCTAAGCGAGCGCTCTACCATATGAGCTACGCCCCCTGTATACCCTATATATTAAATGATTAGTCAACTAAGACCGCCATTCCGAAAATTTCAATTTGGTTGGAGGTGCCGGGTATCGATCCCGGTACCTCTCGCATGCTAAGCGAGCGCTCTACCATCTGAGCTACGCTGACTGCATACCCTATATATTAAATGATTGATCGACTAAGACCGCCGTTCCGAAAATTTCAATTTGGTTGGAGGCGCCGGTACCTCTCGCATGCTAAGCGAGCCCTCTACCATATGAGCTACGCCCCCTGTATACCATATATATTAAATGATTGATCGACTAAGACTGCCGTTCCGAAAATTTCAATTTGGTTGGAGGCGCCGGGTATCGATCAAGGTACCTCTCGCATGCTAAGCGAGCGCTCTACCATATGAGCTACGCCCCCTGTATACCATATATATTAAATGATTGATCGACTAAGACTGCCGTTCCGAAAATTTCAATTTGGTTGGAGGCGCCGGGTATCGATCAAGGTACCTCTCGCATGCTAAGCGAGCGCTCTACCATCTGAGCTACACCCCCTGTATACCCTATATATTAAATGATTGATCGACTAAGACCGCCGTTCCGAAAATTTCAGTTTGGTTGGAGGCGCCGGGTATCGATCAAGGTACCTCTCGCATGCTAAGCGAGCGCTCTACCACCTGAGCTACGCCCCCTGTATACCCGATATATTAAATGATTGATCGACTAAGACCGCCGTTCCGAAAATTTCAATTTGGGTGGAGGCGCCGGGTATCGATCCCGGTACCTCTCGCATGCTAAGCGAGCGCTCTACCATATGAGCTACGCCCCCTGTATACCCTATATATTAAATGATTAGTCAACTAAGACCGCCATTCCGAAAATTTCAATTTGGTTGGAGGTGCCGGGTATCGATCCCGGTACCTCTCGCATGCTAAGCGAGCGCTCTACCATCGGAGCTACGCCCCCTGTATACCCTATATATTAAATGATTAGTCAACTAAGTCCGCCATTCCGAAAATTTCAATTTGGTTGGAGGCGCCGGGTATCGATCCCGGTACCTCTCGCATGCTAAGCGAGCGCTCTACCATATGAGCTACGCCCCCTGTATACCCTATATATTAAATGATTAGTCAACTAAGACCGCCATTCCGAAAATTTCAATTTGGTTGGAGGTGCCGGGTATCGATCCCGGTACCTCTCGCATGCTAAGCGAGCGCTCTACCATCGGAGCTACGCCCCCTGTATACCCTATATATTAAATGATTAGTCAACTAAGTCCGCCATTCCGAAAATTTCAATTCGGTTGGAGGCGCCGGGTATCGATCAAGGTACCTCTCGCATGCTAAGCGAGCGCTCTACCACCTGAGCTACGCCCCCTGTATACCCGATATATTAAATGATTGATCGACTAAGACCGCCGTACCGAAAATTTCAATTTGGTTGGAGGCGCCGGGTATCGACCCCGGTACCTCTCGCATGCTAAGCGAGCGCTCTACCATCTGAGCTACGCCCCCTGTGTACCCTATATATTAAATGATTAGTCAACTAAGTCCGCCATTCCGAAAATTTCAATTTGGTTGGAGGCGGCGGGTATCGATCCCGGTACCTCTCGCATGCTAAGCGAGCGCTCTACCATCTGAGCTACGCCCCATGTATACCCTATATATTAAATGATTAGTCAACTAAGTCCGCCATTCCGAAAATTTCAATTTGGTTGGAGGCGCCGGGTATCGATCCCGGTACCTCTCGCATGCTAAGCGAGCGCTCTACCATTTGACCTACGCCCCCTGTATACCCTATATATTAAATGATTAGTCGACTAAGACCGCCATTCCGAAAATTTCAATTTGGTTGGAGGCGCCGGGTATCGATCCCGGTACCTCTCGCATGCTAAGCGAGCGCTCTACCATCTGAGCTACGCCCCCTGTATACCCAGATATTAAATGATTAGTCAACTAAGACCGCCATTCCGAAAATTTCAATTTTGTTGGAGGCGCCGGGTATCGATCCCGGTACCTCTCGCATGCTAAGCGAGCGCTCTACCATCTGAGCTACGCTTCTTGGATACCATATATATTAAATGATTGATCGACTAAGACTGCCGTTCCGAAAATTTCAATTTGGTTGGAGGCGCCGGGTATCGATCAAGGTACTTCTCGCATGCTAAGCGAGCGCTCTACCATCTGAGCTACGCCCCCTGTATACCCTATTTATTTAATGATTAGTCAACTAAGACCGCCATTCCGAAAATTTCAATTTGGTTGGAGGCGCCGGGTATCGATCCCGGTACCTCTCGCATGCTAAGCGAGCGCTCTACCATCTGAGCTACGCACCCTGTATACCCTATATATTAAATGATTGATCGACTAAGACCGCCATTCCGAAAATTTCAATTTGGTTGGAGGCGCCGGGTATCGATCCCGGTACCTCTCGCATGCTAAGCGAGCGCTCTACCATCTGAGCTACGCCCCCTGTATACCCTATATATTAAATGATTAGTCGACTAAGACCGCCATTCCGAAAATTTCAATTTGGTTGGAGGCGCCGGGTATCGATCCCGGTACCTCTCGCATGCTAAGCGAGCGCTCTACCATCTGAGCTACGCCCCCTGTATACCCTATATATTAAATGATTAGTCAACTAAGACCGCCATACCGAAAATTTCAATTTGGTTGGAGGCGCCGGGTGTCGATCCCGGTACCTCTCGCATGCTAAGCGAGCGCTCTACCATATGAGCTACGCCCCTTGTATACCATATATATTAAATGATTGATCGACTAAGACTGCCGTTCCGAAAATTTCAATTTGGTTGGAGGCGCCGGGTATCGATCAAGGTACTTCTCGCATGCTAAGCGAGCGCTCTACCATTTGAGCTACGCTCCCTGTATACCCTGTATATTAAATGATTAGTCAACTAAGACCGCCATTCCGAAAATTTCAATTTTGTTGGAGGCGCCGGGTATCGATCCCGGTACCTCTCGCATGCTAAGCGAGCGCTCTACCATCTGAGCTACGCACCCTGTATACCCTATATATTAAATGATTAGTCAACTAAGACCGCCATTCCGAAAATTTCAATTTGGTTGGAGGCGCCGGGTATCGATCCCGGTACCTCTCGCATGCTAAGCGAGCGCTCTACCATACGAGCTACGCCCCCTGTATACCATATATATTAAATGATTGATCGACTAAGACCGCCGTTCCGAAAATTTCAATTTGGTTGGAGGCGCCGGGTATCGATCCCGGTTCTTCTCGCATGCTAAGCGAGCGCTCTACCATCTGAGCTACGCCCCCTGTATACCCTATATATTAAATGATTAGTCAACTAAGACCGCCGTTCCGAAAATTTCAATTTGGTTGGAGGCGCCGGGTATCGATCCCGGTACTTCTCGCATGCTAAGCGAGCGCTCTACCATCTGAGCTACGCCCCCTGTATACCCTATATATTAAATGATTAGTCAACTAAGACCGCCGTTCCGAAAATTTCAATTTGGTTGGAGGCGCCGGGTATCGATCCCGGTACTTCTCGCATGCTAAGCGAGCGCTCTACCATCTGAGCTACGCCCCCTGTATACCCTATATATTAAATGATTAGTCAACTAAGACCGCCGTTCCGAAAATTTCAATTTGGTTGGAGGCGCCGGGTATCGATCCCGGTACTTCTCGCATGCTAAGCGAGCGCTCTACCATCTGAGCTACGCCCCCTGTATACCCTATATATTAAATGATTAGTCAACTAAGACCGCCATTCCGAAAATTTCAATTCTGTTGGAGGCGCCGGGTATCGATCCCGGTACCTCTCGCATGCTAAGCGAGCGCTCTACCATCTGAGCTACGCCCCCTGTATACCCTATATATTAAATGATTAGTCAACTAAGACCGCCATTCCGAAAATTTCAATTCTGTTGGAGGCGCCGGGTATCGATCCCGGTACCTCTCGCATGCTAAGCGAGCGCTCTACCATCTGAGCTACGCCCCCTGTATACCCTATATATTAAATGATTAGTCAACTAAGACCGCCATTCCGAAAATTTCAATTTGGTTGGAGGCGCTAGGTATCGATCCCGGTACCTCTCGCATGCTAAGCGAGCGCTCTACCATCTGAGCTACGCCCCCTGTATATCTTATATATTAAATGATTAGTCGACTAAGACCGCCGTTCCGAAAATTTCAATTTGGTTGGAGGCGCCGGGTATCGATCCCGGTACCTCTCGTATGCTAAGCGAGCGCTCTACCATCTGAGCTACGCCCCCTATATACCCTATATATTAAATGATTAGTCGACTAAGACCGCCGTTCCGAAAATTTCAATTTGGTTGGAGGCGACGGGTATCGATCCCGGTACCTCTCGTATGCTAAGCGAGCGCTCTACCATCTGAGCTACGCCCCCTATATACCCTATATATTAAATGATTAGTCGACTAAGACCGCCGTTCCGAAAATTTCAATTTGGTTGGAGGCGACGGGTATCGATCCCGGTACCTCTCGTATGCTAAGCGAGCGCTCTACCATCTGAGCTACGCCCCCTATATACCCTATATATTAAATGATTAGTCGACTAAGACCGCCGTTCCGAAAATTTCAATTTGGTTGGAGGCGACGGGTATCGATCCCGGTACCTCTCGTATGCTAAGCGAGCGCTCTACCATCTGAGCTACGCCCCCTATATACCCTATATATTAAATGATTAGTCGACTAAGACCGCCGTTCCGAAAATTTCAATTTGGTTGGAGGCGCCGGGTATCGATCCCGGTACCTCTCGTATACTAAGCGAGCGCTCTACCATCTGAGCTACGCCCCCTATATACCCTATATATTAAATGATTGATCGACTAAGACCGCCGTTCCGAAAATTTACAGTTTCAAATTAAGCTGCCTTTGTGTCCTCCCAAAGGAGAAAATTCTATCTGGTATAGTTCTTGTGCTACAGCGACAAATTTACTGTTCAGCGAGAAGGTAACGAAACCATGAAGTAAAAAAAATAATGCAAAAGGTTTGAGGGTTGATTCTAGGTGAAATCGTGGCGCGTTATTCGAAAAAAATAGTCTTGCAAGTCGCTGATTGGACAGATAGCTGCGAGAGGGCGTTAAAGGTCAAAATGCCCGCTATGACGGATATACTTGGACACTATGTATGCAACATATTTATAGGTCGATTGTAGGTAAAAAAGGGCGCTGAGTTCGAAAACAATATTCTTGCGAGTCTCAGGGTGGGGGCTGTCCGCCAGAGGGCGGTCAAGGTCAAAATGGCCGATGCTAGGAAAATAGATTAAACATTTGAATGCTACTGATTTATAGGTTGTTTGTAAGTGAAACAGGTGCAGTAAGCTCGACGTGTCTCGCCAGTGTCAGGGTGGGCAGTGTGCTTCACTTCTATTGTTATAAACAAAAAGGCGTAAAATCCACCCAAAAACCATTCGGTTAAAAATGGCCAAGTCCTTTAAACAAAAACGTCACGTCCTTTATTACTCTAGGCCATAAAAGTCGTGAAATCAAATAACGGGCCAGATCTGTTATTATATTCCCATAAACGTCATAAAATGGACTTATTTGTCGACAAGTGATGTGCTCTGAAGTAATATGCTAGACCTTGTGTGTCCTATTTGTTTTACTGAGTTTAAATCCTTTGTACAACCATGAAACATTTCAAAGAGAATGGCTAATATTAGAATCGCATTGTATCAAATATATTGTTTACTCGGTTTAAATTTACTCTTTTACCTTAAAAGCATAATTACGTAAAGCAGACAAGTTGTTGACTGCAGTAATTACGTCACTGCTGTTATCAAATTTAAGTAATTTGTCAGTTTCAATAGTCGCACCGCCACCTATCGATAATGTACAGAAATTTTCGAGTACCAATAGTACGGACAGTTTCAGTAATTTTATCGAGTGTTTTTATTTTGTCTCGGTTTACCAAGGTGGTACTTTGAGCGGTAAAATTAGGCTGACCCAATCCACGAAACCAATGTTCTACATCCTCGAACTGTGGAATAACGAACCTTAATTAGAAATATTGACGATCTCGATGATGTTAACTAAAAAGTTACTTCCATCTAAATACCCAAAATGTACGAGAACTTCAAACCATTTATGTCTAATTAGATTTTTCCAAATTTTTAAAGGGTTAAAAACGTTCGCAACCAAAATAATGATTGAAGATGAATAAGCTATGCTTCCGTAATAAAGTTTCGCGACCCTAGGTTGTCAAATTTTCCAAACTCGTTTTTCAGTGAATAATAGGTTTTTTTCCAACGAACCAAAGGTATTCGCAGGTTTCAAATGTTGCTCTACAAATTCTCAACAAACAAAATTTAAATTTTACCAATCAATGTCCTTAGGCATATTTACTTAACCACATAAATTTCCAATTTCTACCTAAAATCACTTTTCCGAACCCAAAAACACGCTGCATAAATAAAATTTAAAAAATGTTCACTCCTAATTTAACCGAAATGTAAGGAAATAGGTAATTCAAACCTCTTAATTACATATTTTCCTTTCTCCAAAAAGGGCCACCTTTTCAGAATACGTACGTGTAAGAGTTAGTAATGAAACAAATTAATTATTCATGAATATTATCATTGCAACTAAAAGTGAAATGTCGTGTGTGTCGTATTTTTGTATGAATAGTAAATCAGCTTAATTACTCATTTCGTTAAAAGGAATGAAACCGTTATTTTCAAATTCCGTGTGTCCTATTTATGCAAGCGCGTGCCCAATAAACGTTAAGTGTAAAATGTTCATTAATATTAGTTACTCTCGGGGGAGCATGGGTGAGCTTGTGTTATGTATACTCGGTAACAATCTTAGAAGGGTATCACGTCTAATACAGATATAATAACGATATGATTTTCAATTTGCGTTTAAACTTTGCCCAGGAAGCAATTGATTTAAAATGTAACGTTTATTACCGATCTATATTTTTATAAATGTCGCTGAGGTCAGACGTTTCTGGCCGTTTCCTCTTGGTAGCCATTTTGTTTAGATTTTGTTTAGAGAACCGACTCGGGGCTCTTTGGAAAACAACCTTCACGAAACTAATATGCAGCGAAAATAATGCCCTAGCACAATTTGGGCGTGACCAAAGCCGGAAATACAGAAACCACTCCAAAAAGACTTAACGAAATAATTATTAAACTATATCGTGTTTACTCTTGTTCGGTGCCTGATCACACTCGGATATCAAATCATTTTCGATCTATTGAAGTAATTGAAGAAAAAGTGAGGACGAAAAACATGAAAAGTAAGCCTTATCTCATTTTTAAGTGAAACAAGAGCAATAGTGAAAGAACGTAAAAATAATCGCTTGAGAACCATAACTATTTTTGCTTAACCCCAAATATTAGCGTCAAAAGATCATAGAATGGTGCATGATACATTTTGCTTTTCTAATTAATCGAATGATAATGTTTTAGACTTCAACGTGGCTTAGCAAAGATAATGGTGAAGTTTTGTGGGCAATTGCAGTGCCTCAAGAATGAACACTTGACGGATTTATAGGAGATGTGAGAATTTGCGATTACAGGCAAGTTTTATTTGCCTTAGAAAAACAATCAAGATGCCACTGTGACGCCAAAGCAATCACCGTCTGCTACCGCATGTAGCTGTGTAAAACTGAGTTTTAAAGGGATAATGAACTTTCACATTTAATTAATAGCGCGGCAGCACAATGTTTCACGGGAGACCGAGTTACGTTGATAGAAAAGTATCGAAACAACGATTTCAACGATGGAGCTGACGGAAAGTGGTTCGCTTAAAACATAGAATTACAAGTTTTCAAATGGAATTTTTAAATACATTCTGTTGCTCCTTATAATAATAATAATCAGCTAGGCTAATACCCAAGGCACCACCTTAGGCTTAAGTCATCATGCGACTTTTTGAAGCCCTTAATTATAGAAACTAGGGTTCACGAGTAACGTTTTGACGGCTTCATCAAAATTGAACTATCAAACGACGTGGTTAATATTTAAAAGCATTAAAAACTTTAGTAGTGCGCCAAATGTTAATTTATTACCATATCAATCTTCATCTTTCAAACCGAATGGTTGGTTAAAACAATGCGTTACCTCAACTTAAATATACCTTCTAAGATCGCCACTGAGTATAGCTGCTACAATTACCAAGTAAATATTTAATAGACAATAATTGTTTATTTGCTTATTGGCTGAATGCACGCAAACAATGGGCCTTATTTCCTAATTGTGGATTAAAAGGTAATAGGAGACACGGAATAATTTAAATGGTGCTAATCTTTAATTGACTTTACTTAACGTTTACTGTAATCATGAAATTATGTTCCTCAAATTGAAAGGGCGAAGTAATATATATTTATAAGCCGAGATAATGCATCAGAAAGCGATCTTAACCGTTGCTGAATGAACATTAGCGCTAAGTTTGATGCTTAATAAAATTGGTTTTATTGATTGTTAAATTGCCGCATCAACTTTCGTCAACGCAATCGGATCTGAAAAGGTCATTATTTGCCTTTTTAATCAATGGAGATATTAAAGGAGAAAAGCTTACTGATCTGTGTGCGTTCTCGGGTTTGGTCCCGTTTCGACGCCAAGTGGTCCCATTCACTTCACCGAATCTAAATTACGAACCCAATTTTCGTTTCTCGAATTACAACGGTATATGGCAAAATTGAAGCAAAATGTTTTGCAACTTCGTCTTTAATATTTGATAGTAATTATTTTCATTTGAAGGCTGTCGTCTTCGGCTAGACATATCCCCATTATTGGCATTTCCCATTTTCAGGTGACTGAAGGAATTTCGAAATAAAAAATAAAGGCAGGCGGCGAAATGCTTTGGCGGTTAATCGGGACATTTCGAAGTTGAAAAATGACCGGTCGGCACTAGCTTTATATTGAAGTGGTGCCTAAGTGCGCGATCTTTAGTAAATTGTGATCCTAAACTTCAAATATTTATCTCGAAAATATACTCTTATAATAAAAAATAAACTACCATTAAATGGCGATTTCGACCTTAAAAAGCCCATCTTTTGTATAAGAATTTTAGTTAATTGTTATATTGGAACTAAAACTCCTTGTATTTTTTCTTAGGCAAAACTAACAGAAACGAATGCAGAATTTATCAAAAATGGAAAGAGATCTACGCGTTTAGTCAAAAATCAAGCATTCTCTTAGAATTTGGTTCCGATAATTGTCAAGAACATTTTCACGTCGAATATGTAAGCATTTTTTTCCGAGGACGAGTAACACCAAACTTGTTTTGTAGAGAATTTCGTGGTCATTGGTTTGGCGACTAATAAAAAATCACGAAAGTACACTCACAGGCGTACTTTCAAGTGTGAAACATTGTAACATTACTTTCCTTAGAAATTTCCCAAAATGTGATGGAATTGGAAATAGTTCGAGGATAAATAACGTTGTATAAACCAAGAAAGGCGCTAGTAAATCCAACTGAGAAATATAAAATTGAGAGAAAGCAAGATGGACTATTTTTATGCCAGAATTTATTTTTCGCCCACACATATTCTATTAATTATAATTAATAGAATATGTTATTGATTATTGACGTGTTACCCCTACTAACTATATACAATGCCTGTATTTAGGAGCGGGTTTGTTAAAATGTTAGTAATTAATTTAAAATTAAAACAGCAGCAGCTCGCGATAAACAATTTTAAGTTTAAACATATCTATTATATATGCAATGTTGAGTTTGTAATTATATTAATTAGCCTATTTAGGAGATGTAAACATCGAATTGATTCTGGTATGATATTTTTCATATGCATTTAAGTTTCTCTGTTCATTATCTAAATTATCATCCAGATTTGGCCCTAGGAAATCCATATTTATTTGAGATTTAGCTTTTTTACACTTTTAATTTTTTTTTCAGTATTTGCTCTGGTTATAAGAATAGTATTTATTTCCTGACTACGTTTAGTTTTAAAATAGTTTAAGAGTACATTTTTAAGGAATAATAATTTAACCAAAGGAACTTCTAGTTCTTGCTTTTAAAGACTGTTGGGTTTATAATAATAATAATAAAATTATCATCAGCTAGGCTAATAATACCCAAGGCACCACCTTAGGCCTAAGTTATCATGCGAATCTTAGACATCAATTTTGCAATATTTCAATACTTTTTATTTTACTTACATTTATGTGGAATTTTCTTGGCTAGTATAATATATCAAAATTTCACATAAATACTCAGATAAATAAACAAAAAATCTTATTGTTTAATTGAGATTGTTGCTTTGTAAAGTGTGTCTCGAGTAATAATTTTTAATTATGTCCCATGATAGCAGTACTATTTAAAAGAATAAACACATTTTTTTATTTTAATCAAAATGTGTATACTTATATCTGAACGCCAGATTCGTTTAAAGTTGGAAAAGTGCACGTATCGGAAAATTTAACTTCTGAATTTATATTAATGCAGGTTATGAAAGATTACAAAAAATTCAAAATACTCTCGCCGATAACATTCTCTTTCGACATCATTGGTCTTCTGTCGGAACCAGTCATTTCGGTCCAGGGCAATCCTTTCTCAAGGCCTTTTTCACTGAAGGTTCTCTGCACGTACCTCGCTGGCCAGCCCTACAGAACCATTTTGCTTCTGGCCTCGTCCTATCTATATCTGATCTACATTTGGGCCTACTCTGTGTGGTACAGCGCTCTGACGGGCAAGATATCCGATTTCTTTTTAAATATATCCGAAATAACCAGAGTCTCCGTGGCTTTGATTACCATCAACTTAATGGTTTTCAACGAATCATCCATTGTGGAATGTGCTAAAATTATCAGTAACTTGAATTACAAATTAAGGAATAGATTCGTATCGAAAAAGTTAACATATTTTAAAGGTACGTGTTTAAGAAGAATTACTACGTTCAGAGATTTTGAGCGCTTCCCCAAATATTCCTCATGAGCGAGAAGTATGATCACTTTCAATCAATATATCAAATAGTCCCGGTATCTCGTCGGTGGCCTTAAATCTTCCGACCCGATTGAATCCAACGCGAAGGGCTAACCACTTCTAATTTTTTTTGTACACCGATTATGTAATCAGTGATAACATAAAGAATTACAGGGCATACGATAATTACGAAAGTTATTACAGCAGTTGGGTCGATTTCGGTGATTACAGCGAGTACAGAGCTATTACAGTGCGATTACAGTGCGATTACAGTGCGATTACAGTGCAATTACAGTGCGATTACAGTGCGATTACAGCGAGTACAAGCGAATACAGAGCGAGTACAGCTGTTTTAGATATATTACAGTGAGTACAGTGATTTCAACGTTTAAAGCGATTACGGAACGGATAAAACGACTACATTAATATCACAGTCATCACAAAAAGATTTCGCCGATTTCGCTATGATTGCAAAGTTACGGCTTTCGTTTTATTTTTCTGAACAAACTTGAGTATAAAAAACTTAGATCTATAATGATTAAAGGGGCTGGAAACCTACGATGCATATTTGAATTTATCGGTTCGTTCTGCCTTTGCACATCCGACTTGGTCAGTACCAAAATATACGCGATAACGTTCATAAAAGACTTACATGTACCAGTTGCAGAAAAAAATCTTTTGTATAACTGGAGGTAGTTCTTAGACTCGCTCTTACATTTAAGCAAATTAAAACAATTGACAAACGACTATATGTGGATAATTTTGCGACGTGTCTCGCTGCGAGTTTACCTGGAATTTTGGTGCATGTATGAGCGCTTGAGAGTAAACAAGCACGATGGACGGATATCCGCGTAATTAGCCATACAGCATTTTTCTCCGTCAAACTAGGCCTGCCGACGTTTAAAATCTTCACCCGAAAGAGGAATCTCTTTCACGGGGAAGAGGTCAGTTATTCTGAAAATCTGGATACGGCTAATACGAAAGTATTCCAACGAACACAATGTGATTACACAGTGATTACAGGGGGTATTATGTGATTACATAACGATTTCAATGGTTTCAGCGATTACAACGGTAAAAGCGATTGCAGTGATTACAACGGTTATAGCGATTACATAGCGACTACAGAGCTGGACAGCTAGTATAAAGCAATTTCTGGCCGATTACAGCGAGAACTTGATGATTACAGAGCGAGTACAAAGCGATTACAGCGACTACGTAATGATTACGCTTACAAAGTGATTGATTACGTTATCATTTTAGAAATTTTGTACACCGATTACAGGAAGTGGGTAGCCCCTCGATCCAACGCCGGTGACGGTGTTCCTTCCCTGTCACTCGCGCTGGTAGAAAAACGACCACGATAACCCCCTACCATCTCAACATATTTATTATACATACTTGATTGTCTTAAATATAATGAAGATAAACCAGGCGCAGTACTTCCTAATGTTCTATCGGTCGTTGATTGGCTAAAAATGTCATCGAACTGACCACGAGTAATATAAGAACCAAAACCCTTTTTAAACAATTATTGAAAATAATGATAAATTACTGAATAAATTACAAAATTAACGATTAAAAAAAACCATTTGTTTTCTAAAGAAAGTTAGTTTTGAATTCAGCGGAAATATTTGGTGACTGGGATGGCATTAAAACGCGCTTAATGCGAAAAGTATAAATAATACCAACAAAAAGCATTTGTGATTTTTTACATTTGAGTTTCAAAAGTATAGAGTAGAGGGAGGGTTTTTAGAATTTTTGGCCTCTTGTTGTAACTGCGTTTTCTTAAAACAGGATAAAAAAATTAAATTCTAGAAATTCGAACTGAAAATCCTAGGCGGCTGTGTGTGGAAAATTAAGATAAGAAATATAAAGTCAGAGACGCTCAAAACATTTTATCACTGACATTTAAATTTTACTCAGAATTCAACGGGACAGAAACGAAACAAGTCGGTCACAACCACAAGTCTCACCAGGGTCATTCCATGACAAAACGCCTGCCACAGAACACCCGACCCCATTCGATTTTGCCCAAATTTTGTATACAGGGTTTTTTGGGCCTAGGAAAACGATTTTGACACTTTCATAACGATCGGTTCAGCCGTTTACGAGATACAGCATACGCGTTTTTTCAAAAGTACGCCTTGACCCCCTAAATGTTTTCTACTATATCTTAAGACATAATTATCGCAAAATCACATGTAATACCTCATTTTAAAGACAATGCGCACCCTAATATGAATATTTAATCAGAGGTGTCATTTGACGTAAATGTCATTAAAATCTGGGCCTTTAAATAATTTGACCTTTGACCTTGCCCAGACACCTCAGTCGTAGGTCAACGATTTTAGCATTTTTAAAATTCCCACTATCGAATACATAATAATCACTCAAAATCTCAAAGTAATATTTGTAGTTTTCGAGATATTAATTTTTGAAATTTACCCCTCAAATTAATGAAAATGCTATTTTATACACGAAACTAGTTGACCTACTAAATAAATTAAAAATATTATTATTTTGGTAATTTTGAGTTTAGAATATCAAATACACTAATTCTTAAATTAAGTTGAGTTATTTACATATTATTTTTAGTTTTGCATGTTATCTGTAGACAGAAGCCATCACTAAATTGCTTGTCCTTAGTATAGTCTGGCGTTCAATATTATTGTAGCGTATCTTACTGCACCCTAAAATGGAAATGTGCTAGATATCTCAAGAAAACCCAATATTGCTCTTAGTCATATCGATTACGTTTTTAATACGGTAAAAATGTTTTAATATCTTTTTAATATATAATAGTTATAATTGAGTAGTTAAATATATTAACAGCGATAATTGAGTAGCGAAATAGAATTTATTTAACTGTATATTCTCGAACAAAGCCCTGAAATGGATCGAAATTGTTCGTTTTGGAAAGACAGTAGTAAATGTCATTTGCAAACACTTTCGAAAACAGTTTGTATCAACAACCATCTGTCCGAGGATGACAAATTAGTTCTTAGCAGCCGAACAGCTATACCTATGTCCAAAATAAGAAACATATGTCGTCACCATGAAGAACTTTTTATGAAAAGGTATTCAACGAGTCAAAAGAAGTGTATGAATCCTTTTGGGACTCACGACGCTCAAAGAAAGAGTGGACTAAAAACTATTTCATTGGATTTGTTCCAAAAATTAAAGTTACGAGGAATTGAAGTTATCGCTGGAAATAAGTTGTGCATCCAGTGTTTTATGTCTGCTGGAAAAAAAGTAAAGGATGAACTCCAAATACAGTTGGACGTTTCAGAAGTTCACACTGCACAAGAATCACAAGAAAGCGATTCTTTTTCATTTAGTCAACCTTGTTCATCGGGAGATGCGACGCAAGACGACAAAGCTATAGCTTTAGTGGCAGTTAACGAAACTCTAATAAACTTGGGAGAATCTCCTGTTAAAAGAAGTAAGAAATATATTCAATTTGAAAGAATTTATATATGTATACATATATAAATACATATATTTTTTAACTTTTGTACAGAAGGTTTGTCATCTCGCCAAAAAACAATTCTAAGCAGGACTAAGTTAAACGCTGTGAACAATTCATTGAAACGCAAATTAGAAGAGTCAATGGAAATTTCTCTTGATGAAACAGACGATAATATGGTTACGGACGATGTTTTTAGAAAGCTCGAAGAACATCGATTATATGAGAATATTTTGAACGAACTGAGAGAGAAATTCAATAACTCCCAAGACATCATACGGCGAAAAGCTTCAGATCCTGACCTTGTCACCATTTGGAATACAACGCACAATGGAGGAATTTGGAGCACCAGAATACATGGTCAAACGAAGCAGGAATCTTAAATCTAGTCAAGGAATTCTTTCGCTACCAGAGAAACAATCGAAGGGATTAATATTGACCGAAGACGTTAAATCAAAGGTCGTTGAATTTTACGAAAATGACGATAACAGTCGTATGACACCTGGACAAAAGGAGTTTGTGTCAGTTAGAAACCACGAGACAGGTCAAAAAGAACATCATCAAAAGAGGCTTGTACTGCTGAACCTGAGAGAGCTCTATAACAAATTCAAGGAAGAGCATGATTTGACGTTAGGATTTTCGTCATTTTGTTATCTACGACCACCTTGGTGTGTATTAGCAGGTTCGTCAGGTACACATTCAGTGTGTGTCTGCACCTATCACCAAAATGTCAAGCTAATGATATCAGCTCTACCGTCTCCTTGTCCTTTAAAATGTGATATCGATTTCATGGCGCTCACCGTGTGTGACACTCAAAACAGGAATTGTATGATGAGGGTGTGCAAGGACTGTCCTGGGAAAAATGGTCTACTTGAAAATGAATATTTAACGAACCTTTTAGAAGATTTTGAAAATATAAAGTTCATGCAATGGGTGACAACTGACAGCACAAAGCTCATGACCTTGAGCGAGAGTGTTGAAAACTTTTTCGACTCTTTGGCCATTAAACTACTTGAACTAACGCGTCATCATTACACATCTAAGTCGCAATCTAATTATCTTAAAAACCTCAAAAAAACTCTAAAACCTGGTGACGTAATTGTTCTCGGTGATTTTGCGGAGAACTATTCCTTCGTAATTCAAGACGAAGCACAAGGGTTCCATTGGGACAATTCTCAAGCGACAGTGCATCCCTTCGTAATCTACTTCAGGGTAGTCGAAAACGGAGAACTTAACCACTTAAATTTTTGTATTATCAGTGATACCAGAACACATACAACCAATACTGTTCACAGTTTTTTAACTTATCTAATTCCAAATATAAAAACACATGTTCCTAATGTTAGAAAGCTAATTTATTTTACGGATGGATGTGCTGGACAGTATAAAAACAAATACAACTTTTCTAATCTCTGTTGCCACAAACAAGATTTTGGTTTGGACGCTGAATGGCATTTTTTTGCCACATCTCATGGCAAGGGACCTTGTGACGGAATTGGCGGAACAGTGAAGCGTAAAACAGCAAGAGTCAGTCTTCAGCGACCAGTGACTGGACAGATTTTGACTCCAACAGATATGTTTAATTTCTGCCTATCAAACTTCGAAAATATCAAGTTCATCTATGTTAAAAACGAAGAAATTGAGCGACAAAAGGAACTTTTAAAAGAAAGGTTTTCTAAAGCCATAACAGTAAAAGGAACTCGAGGGTTTCATAAATTCGTTCCGAAATCGTTAAATGAAATCATGGTTTCTCCGTTATCTAATGACGATTCGCTAACCACAGTTAAGGTTTCGACTTTAGAATTGTCAGATACTCGAAATCAAGAGGCTGAAAACTTTAAAGTGGGAAATTTGGTAGCCAGCGTCTACAAAGGCCAACTTTACGTTGGATTAATTGAGGAAGTATCAGAAGAGTTTGGAGACTTCTTTGTAAACTTTTTGCGTCCCCCTGGTATTTCGGACAAATACACATGGCCCAGAAGGATCGATAGCAGTTGGGTGTCAAGTGAAAATGTTCTATGTGCAATTGAAATTCTTGTAGGTTTACCAAATTCGAAAGGCTATCAAATCAAAGAACACGATAAAAATAAAATTACCAAAGCCTTTTCCATGTATAAAGAAGTTTAAGCTGTTTTGTGTAAATAAAAAATTAATTGGTGTGTAAACTATAAAAATAAATGGTTTTGGTATTTCATTTTGTGTGTGGTGGGGTAAATTTCAAAAATTAATATCTCGAAAACTACAAATATTACTTTGAGATTTTGAGTGATTATTATGTATTCGATAGTGGGAATTTTAAAAATGCTAAAATCGTTGACCTACGACTGAGGTGTCTGGGCAAGGTCAAAGGTCAAATTATTTAAAGGCCCAGATTTTAATGACATTTACGTCAAATGACAACTCTGATTAAATATTCATATTAGGGTGCGCATTGTCTTTAAAATGAGGTATTACATGTGATTTTGCGATAATTATGTCATAAGATATACTAGAAAACATTTAGGGGGTCAAGGCGAACTTTTGAAAAAACGCGTATGCTGTATCTCGTAAACGGCTGAACCGATCGTTATGAAACTGTCAAAATCGTTTTCCTAGGCCCAAAAAACCTTGTATACAAAATTTTGGCGAAATCGAAAGGGGTCGGGTGTTAAAATTAAAAAAAACTAGGTCGTTTTGTCATGGAATGACCCACCATATTTAATTTAATCGCCCCTTAGTTACATAATTTTAATTCTTAGCTACGACGTACACATAGACGAAGCTCAAAGTTGAATACTCTCATCTTGATGAACTCTTGGAAAACATGTTTTTAGTGGTTACGTTGAACATTTATAATATTGAACAATTCTAATTGGAATTAACTTAAATGGAGTCATTCACGAAAATTTCAAGAAGATGACGGCCATGGCTCTGAGGCGTAGGAGGAGGCTACGAATTAAACATTAATCAAGGCATTTTTCATAAATACACTATTAACTAAAACATTATCATTAATTAATTGATAATTAACACCTTATTTATTTATTAATGAACTATTTGGTTTCGTGTTTTTTAAATTTAATTACATAATAATAATTAGTATTAGCTTTACACGGTATTAATAACATAATTGTTCAATCATTTTCAGGGACATTCACCAAATGTGTGATATTGGTGTTGACAATGTTCGCATTCTTAATATTTCGCATTGTGAACCACTCGCAGAGAATTTTAGAAGGGATCACGATGCAGGAGTACTCCGAGATCTACTTTTTCGGTGCCGAGTTTATTCAGCGTATCGAGTGGCTGGGATATATAATCGCCATGATCGAAACCAACTATTTCGCCTTCCTAACGAATGTCCTAGTCATGGTTTACATTTTCGTCATCATGATCTGCGACATATTCTACGACAAAATGAACTTGTTTAAAACCATGCTATTGGACATGCGGCTCGACAATGACGAACAATTATTTAACATGGCTCGCAAACATACCCATTTCTTGATCTTGATCAGAAAAGCCGAAAACTTGTTCAGTATATTGTTCTTGTTTTGGGTTTTCGATTGGATGGTGGCGTTTTTCGTAGAGGTTCCCAGAATTTTCAACTGTATAAGATTGAGTAAGTTGATTTTGCCCTTTATAAAAAATAAAAATAATTCCGGGCCCCGTGAGAGAGGTTATCGCTGGTGTTAAGAGTAAATTTGGGGGAGAAACCTGAAAGCTTTGCTTCTCCAAAACCGGGACCCAAGACAAAGAGACCATTCTATGGAATCCGAGCTAAGTCGGCCAAGCTCTTGGCAAAGACTTTAAAACGTTTGCTGTAAGACTGCCAGCACTAATTATTCTTCGGTTTTAAGAATTTAGCTAATGTTCCGTCCTTATTCGGGTTAGACATTACATTTATTTAGTTATATTTTATATCGATCAGCCAACCATTGTTGCATGTTTTCCATAAAAGATAATAATGAGCCTCCCTGGTTCTTGAAAAATCAGGCCAAACCTTTAGCCTCTCTATACTCAACAGTCTCTCGTGGAAACAGGTAAGACAGCGTCCAGATCGCTGTTTCACCGCCTGTGAGTACATTACAGAGTTCATTTCAAAGGGCCCAGAATTTTCGAAAATTGGGGCCAATGCGTTTCGTAAATATGGAATTTTAAAAGCGAAAATGCCTGATTGTTAGGTATATCATTTAGTTTTCAAGTTCAAATAATGAAATATTTTGAAAACTTGAATTTTTAAAATATTTTTCTGTTAAAAGAAACATTCTTGTAACTTCTCACTGACAATTGTGAGTGCTTTCTTCCAAATTCGCAACTGATCCATATGATAACGCGTTTTTTTTTGTTTGTAGATAAGGGTCCCAAAAATGATCAGCTTACTTGTAAAAACATCCGCTCGGCGCGAGTGCCCACAACCCTCCTGAACCCTTTTTCAAACAAGAAATGTTTTTGATTTGTTGACTTTTCCAAAAGGTTTACTGCATTTTTGTTCACTGAAAATGATAACAATTTGGTAATTTTCTAACAAACATAACTTACGCAAAAATTTAAAATTAACTATCTGAATATTTTATTGAGACATGAAATAAAGCAATTTTCAATGTAGAATAGTTGATTTTATTAAATAAAAAGTGGTCTTGCCCAACTTGTTAAAATGTTGCTCTTACGTCACAGGACCCAGCTTTATTAGTATATTCTTCGCACGAGCGATTTCCTCACGCGCTAGAAAAAGCTATATTTATCGCGACTGTAGCGCGCGCTCGTAGACTTGTCAAAGCAAGAGACTGTGACGTAAGAGCAACATTTAAACAAGAAGGCCACGTTACTTTATAAAAAGAACTATTGCGTGTATTGCACCAGTGAAGATTTTAATACCAACCAGAAACGTGACAGTGGAAGGCAGAATTGAATTGAATACTATTCGAAATTTTCTGAAACAGAAGTTGCCATAGGCGCCTCAATAAAATCATGCCCGTACGTCCACTCATGGTGGCACCTAGGAGCAACACACACAGCACCCCACATAAGGAGAAAGTAACCCGTCAAAAAGTCATGCATTTTCTTATGTACATTTTTCATTGATAAGACGCTTTAGCGCCTGCTGGCGTCGGAAGGGGAAAATTCGGAAATTGTGTTCCCCCTTCCCGTAAAATGTTCAGCGTAAAGGTTCGTCCAATGAAATTTGTACACAACACTGCGTTAGCGTGTTTAAAGGCTAGCTGCGTTCTCCTTGTGTTTGTTGCTCCTAAGTGACACAAACTCCAATCTTGCCCAGACTCATCGTACTATTGTAAATTGAATTAAGAAAAGAAACAGCCGATGCGTAGAATTTATTATTTTACGATTTGTTACGAATCTTTATTTTTAATATTTCATATGTGACCTGAGGTATTTGATACCTTCATCGATTTGGTACATAAATAGGACCAAACATAAACCGTGTTAGCATTTTGATTTGTGACTTGTGACACACGAGATAATTAAATTGATTTAATGCACTCGTGATAATTTAAAAAAAAAATTAGTATGTTGAGATGAAATATTTGAGATGACAAAGCAACGTAAAAATCGTAACTGATGCATATGAAAAAGTTAAAACCAAGAATGAATTTGCGTAAGCTGTGAATACGCAGGTACAACTTTAATACCAGCGAACGTAATGCATTGTGAGTGTGCGACTACGAAGCGAGTGTGGTGTTTTCCCAACTTAGTGCTCTTCCTTTTTAGCTGGTAAAACGAAAGAGGCGTGGTTTTTTCCCCGTAAATCACTAGGTGAACATGGTGGTCATTTATATTGTCAGTTAACGTTCATTTATTATTGTTAGAACTAATGATAAAGTAAAATAAATCTGTTGCCTGAGTCCTAACCTAGGGTTAATATTTATGCTTGTAAACCGCATTTCTCTCTTTTATTTGATCATATAAAATCTCTTAAAATAAGACCAGTGAAGAAATTCAGTTATGTGACAAGTAACTTAATGAAACAGCTAACCAGTACCGTATTTAAAGCAGTATTATATTATCTTATTAGTAAATATTTAAAACCTTGAGATAAATTGTTTTTATTATTTTAGTCTAAAGGGTTTTTTAAAAGAAATTACCTCGTGTAAATGTTTTTAAAGGTTTACTATATTATCTGCAATCTCCAATGAGCAGCAGCTAATAAATTCAGTTTAATAAGATAACTGTAAAACAGCTAACTGCTATTTGCAGATGGTTTAAAAAATTGTTTAATTCAAATTTGATACACTTGAAAAACTTGGTGTTGTCATACCAAATAACTGACAATCCATTGCGGTTGGAAGCATTCGTTAAAACAATATTTTTTCAGAGGACAACATATTATATCTGGGACCTCACTTCATTTATCATTTCGTGTTCTCCGTGATGGTGTCAGCTTCACTCTCAAATTTAAACGAGCAGCAAGATGCCTTGTGTCACGCAGTTCTGTCGCGACTAACCAAGTTTCGAGTGCGTTCATGCAGAGACGATTGCTCGAGTGCAAAGAATAGTGTTTTAAAATTCTACCTGTCGTACAAAATCTGCAAAGGAAACAGCCATATTAGGATGCGAACTTGCAAATGTTTCGAGCTTACGAGGCATTTTATCGTCGGTGTGTATTCCGGAGTGGTCACTTTTGTCATTTTTGCCTTGGAGGAGTTGTCAAAAGATTCTTTCTAACGAAAGAAACGTTTGTTTTGGATTGCCAAGTACTAACCGCACTCTAACACTACGAAGATTTCTAGCATTTAAAATTAAATCGTTTAAAAAAATGATGCGCAAACATAACGGAACTTTAAAAAGAAAATTTTCAATGGATAAACTATAAATTAACTATATTATACCTTTAGAATGGGTAATTTTTGTAATGCATTTGCTTTGAAAAATGTATCCTTTTTTGAAATGGTAGTTTTATGATAATATCAGCTTGGGAAGATGTATGCTCTTCAGAAAGAGTAGTTTTATGAATAAATTGACTTTGAAAGATGTATGCTCTTCAGAAAGGGTAGTTTTATAATAATATTTACTTGTTAAGATGTTTTCATAGTGCAACATTTCACAGCCTTGGTTATGAAATGTTTTATCTTGTACAAATAAAAATAATAATATTGAGTCTATAACACAATATATAACCAAAGTGGGCTTAGCTTTTAAACAGCTTCATTTAAAATATTTAATCATTTACGAAGACGAGTTCAAGTAGATTTGCGGCCCTTTAGCGGCGGGTAAATGTAGGTTAAAAGCCGAAAATTGTTTTACCTGCCGACTAGAAGCAGATATGCGGCAGTTTGCCAGCTAACGGTGGGGAAGTGTAGGTTTGTTGCAAGCATATTTTTTCATGTGCCGGTATTAAGTAAATGTGCGGCAATTTTCCAACTCTGCGGCTCGCGCCCGGCACTTAGCTGACAGGCCTGTGCTACTGGGCAATTGACGCCTGCGACGCAGTCCGAAACGCGTCCAAGCTTGCCTACACGCCAATGGGGGCCATTTCGAACATTTTTTGTACATACTATGATCAATGTTAGGTTATTAGGTGACAGTACATGTAACCTCTGAGAAACCATAAAACAAAGAAATGAATTTTTACTGAGTCTCTTGGTAATTTAAATCACGTTGTCATTATTTTAAATCGTAATGATAGCATACTTCTAGTTATGAACACTTAAAAAACCTTTGGTAGAAGAAATGTTTATTCACTTATCTCATAAGACGGTTTTACTCCTTGTTACTCAAAGAACACGAATTTTTACCCATACCCAGCTTTTATTGATTAAAGTTGATTTCACCCTAAGCGGTTTTTCAATTTCACTTTGCGAGGAGTATCATCTTATATTAGTTTCAAATACTGTCCCATTTTATCTAAAAATAATGTTTAAATTAATTAATTAATTAATGATGCATCTAAATGTATAATAATAATACCCAAAAGTAGGAATCATGGTTGTAGATGGAGATTGGAAAGAAGTTCCATTAACTTCAGTTGAAATGGCCTCATCTAAAATATTTAAAATAAATACACTTAGGTCTCAAATTATCGCTATCAGTGTTTGACTTACCACTTATTTGGGTTGAATTAAAACTTGAATTGTCATTTCTAGTCAAAATTTTGCGACCTCTGAGATATGACTTTAAGCAAAAATTTAATTAAATATTATACTAATTATATTGTTAATATTAATGACATTACAGTTCTCTTGGTCTTTATTGGGCTGGTTACTTTTTAAGTAGTAGGCCGCAATGTCTACCAGTGGAGGGGGCGGTGCTCCATGTCGTTTAGATTTAACCGTGACTTATATTCCTAATACAAAATAAATATAAGTTAGTTATATAGCAATAATTTCTAAAAAACTCATGTTTTTACTTCATCCTCATCCATTAGCAGGTTTGCTGTTATACGCATGCCATTACTAAATAAGAATTCGTGAACTTAACTTTTAGACAGGTTTTAAGTGTTTCACAATCAATGGGTGGTTTTGAAAATGGCTCAATCATATTTAAACAATGATCTATGGAAAATAATTAATTATTATAATAATGATATCTTCATTAATATGATATTTATGTTATTACCCATTGGAAGAAGATCCTTTCCACTTAATTCATTGTCCAGTTTTACCTTACTGACCGGTGAGTACTTGGTCAATGAATCTGTGGTTAGGCTCCTTTTCCCATCACAGAATGATAAACTCCCTTCATTATCATTGCTAAGTAAATGATTAACTAGCCCTAAAATACAATATTTTAAACATTTATTAATATAATTTAGTTTTTTATAAATAAGAAAGTTACTTGTTTAATAAATGGATGATTTTAAAGGTGTAGACATAGGTATTTCTTCGTGAGAAATTTCCTGGATGTTATCTATATCATTGAAAAATTACAAAGGTATATTTAATTAGTTCTATATACTACAAACTCAATTATTTAAAAAAATCTGTGAAACTGTCACACAGAGTGTAGTGGGCGGTTTACAATGAAACTTAAATTGTTAAAATACGCGAAAAAGTAGATTAGTCCTTAATTAAAAGGGATAATATAGCTAAATCCTAAACAAATTTGAAGAAATTTAAAAACTTACTAATAACTCGTAACGATAGGTCTTCGAGCAACGCGAAACTCGGATCAAATAGATCTTCGAGTAATAAACTAAATTAAAAATAAATAAAATAGCCAGAAATTCCAACGGTAGACCGGTTTCGTTCTATTTGGAACTCGTCAGTACCGTGCGGGAAATCTGGCTGGCGACTGTCAAATCTAAAGGAGAAACTAAGCCTAAACATTAAAAATTTCAAAATGCGTTGCATATAGCAACGGAAAGCCGAAAAGGGGGGGTCACGCGTTTTGAAATTTTTTATGTTTAGGCTTAGTTTCTCCTTTAGATTTGACAGTCGCCAGCCCGATTTCCCGCACGGTACTGACGAGTTCCAAATAGAACGAAACCGGTCTACCGTTGGAATTTCTGGCTATTTTATTTATTTTTAATTTAGTTTATTACTCGAAGATCTATTTGATCCGAGTTTCGCGTTTTTTATTATTAGACCTATTGGTACGAGTTATTAGTAAGTTTTTTTAATTTCTTCAAATTTGTTTAGGATTTAGCTATATTATCCCTTTTAATTATGGACTAATCTACTTTTTCGCGTATTTTATCATCCTTCTCACAGTCCATAGGTGGTTTCTACTAACTTAACTTAAATTGTTATCTAAGGAAGATACTCAATGATAAGAATAATGAAATCTCCATTAATATGATATTCATGTCATTACCAACTGGGGAAAGATCTCTTCCACTCAATCCATTGACCAGTTTTACCTTACTGGCTGGTGAATAATTGGTCACAGAATCTTCGGTTAGGCTCTTTTTCACACAATGATAAACTCCCTTCATTACCATGGCCAAGTTACAAAAAGATAATAAATTAGTTCTATATACTATATACTCAATTATTTCAAAAGAAATACCTGCCAAATGGGCACACAAGGAATAGCTTTTCCCTCTAAAGTTGGAACAGCTTTCCAACCAGAATGTGTTTAGAGTAGTTCAGGTAGTTTCAAAATGTTTGGCACACACAGTATATGACTTATTTAACGAGACGTAACTTTCATCTTTCAAGTCATTACGACCAGAGTTGGCAACCCAAGACTTAGATCTATAAATTAACTACATTAGTTTTTGGTTGAATAGAGCAATTTATCATCTCAACAAATAACAGCTTACCTTTGTTCATCTTTAGGAAATTTAAAAAATTACAAAGACTCCCTTTTACTCCTGGCGTATGTACAAATTATAAAAGTGCTTCTACTATTCGTATTCAAAAGTTTTAGCAGCGTCACCAAGCGAAATTTCTCTAAACTAAAATCGAGGGATAACAAACCGTGGGAGAAGAACGGAAACAGCTGACACTTCAAGGCCGTTTTTTTTTGCGTTTGAGAAGGAATTTTTCAATTTTTGTTAGAACGAAGAAGGCTTAGCAAAATGTAACTTATTAGCTTGAATTTTTTAGGTTTTGGGTAGTTATTAAAGTGTTAAAAAAACTTGAAACTTTAAAATTAGTTACAGAAGGAGAAGTGGGAGAGTGTTGAAACAGAATCCTCAGCGAAGTATGCAAATTAGAACTAATATTTACCTAATTTTGTATTTGGGTTTTGTACCAGTTACTCTAACTTTACCACAAAAAAGTCAGTACATTGACAACCGAATAAACTGTCTACAGGAGGGTGAGAAGAAACCTAAACGTAAACACATTATATCGTGCAGTGTAACGGATGATTACAAGAATTTAGAGAATGGTCATCTATATAGAAGCTTTGGTTCTTCAAACAAATGGTATATTAAAGGAACCTCATTAAGTTACGTTAGAAATAAATTCAAAAGAGTTTGCCGTTCATTGTACCAGCCCTGCCGGAAATAGCAGGTTTTGTAAGCAATGCATCGCAGTTTTATTAGAAGTTAATCAAACTGAATACATTGAAAAAGAAGAAATAACTTGTAATGGCTTAAAACAAAATTAAGTTTCAATTTTATTTCCCAGGCCTTGGCAAGTTTTGGAATTTTAGGAAACAAGTGAAATTTTTCGCCTTCCATTATCGCGTTGTTTTAACAATCGGGTACCCAACAATATTTAACCATTTTTGAATAAAACCAACTTTCGATCATAAAATTAGTTAAACATACGATTTAGCTCTTAAAATCTAGAATAACAGGCCGAAAACGCGCTTTTCCGACTTCAAAAATTATGCATCTTTCTACAGAGCACTCAGTTTGTTTCCCCCACATTTTCAAAATCCGACGTGTAGCGCGCGCCACCTTTGGAAACTTTTGGATGCGAATAGGGTTCTGAAAAGTTCTTAGCCATTGAAATTTTTCAGTTTTAATTTCAAACTTAACAAAAAACTCTTCAATTTATCTTGGAGCTTCACAAGAGAAAACTGAGATTTTTTAATCATGAAAAGCTGAGTGACTGACAACCAATTTCATTTTTAAATGAATATTTATTTGCCTCAATACTTGAAAAAAGCCATCAATTTATACTCCATAGATCAAGAGAGTATATGTAAGAATTTATATAGTCTTTGATTTCAATCAAATATGATCATAAAGAAAGTCAACGATTTTTGGGCCTGCCACTCGAACCCCTTAAGATAAATCAGTTTTCTCTTTACTCTTCGAAAAGGGTGTACCGGAGTGGTTCATTAACCATATTGTGCAATTGTATAATGATAGTGAATATGCATAAAACTTTGAAGGGATCTCAACCCCGGCAGTATCAAGTAGGGTGGTCCGGTGCCAATGATGCCCGCTATCCCCAATTTTATTGATTGTTATTGTGGAAATGTATAGCCACCAATTAAAATTAAAGATAAATAATACTTAATTACCAAGTCTTATTATCTCCAAATTTTATCGGTAACCCATAAACCTACGGTTAAGAAATGAAACACGTTGATTAATATCACAAGTCTTAGTTACTCTTCAGTCGTCGCCCCCTCATTTACTTTTTTAAATTTAATCAATGCCGTCTATCGTTGAAGTACATATCAAATAGACGCCGTTCAAAGTTGAATACTCGGAGCTTTCTGAACTCCGTGTTCGAATATGACATGACATCGTCTCTAGAAAGGAATAAAAAAATGCTGATGAAGAACATAAAATCGTAATGAAGCCGTTAGTTCAAGTTCAAGTTTATTGACCATCCTGTTTATTTTACAATTGAGGGTACAAGGCCAAGTCAATTGGTGACTTATAGCCCTTACAGCTGCATCCACACATGACATGTCAGTTACTGTAGCTATACACGTACAACTCAATCAAGAAATGTTTTACCAGATGCAGTTGGTAGTGAATTCGGCAAAGTTCAGGCTTCATTTGTAGACTTTGATATTAATAACAGCATGACTAAAAAAATGATGCTAGAGTTAGTAGAGGCTATTTTTCTCATCTTTGGAAGTGGAATCCGGTAAAAATACATATTTTTATTTGAAAGTTAATCGAGAGTCGGGGTTAAGTTGATGATGACCGACTGCTTATGTTTTATAAAAGGGGACGGTTACCATTAATGCCAAAGGTTCCCAAACCTTTATCTGGAAAGTATACTAAAATCTTACTAGAATTAGGGCGATTTTGACCTTTATGCTAGTGATCTCGACCTTCAATATGAAAATTATAACTTCGGTTTATTAAATCCTTGGTTATATATATAGGCCTCGTCTGAAAAGGGTATAAAGCGTTAAGGGGAGGATGGGGAGCTTTATTATAAAATTATAATTTATATTATTATTATTATTATATTTATATTTTTATTATTTGTTTTAATATACCCTTGATATCTGATACAGGTGATATCGGAAATCGCCTGTTCTTTGAGAACTACCCGAGAAATTCGTAAATATAATTTTCAGACCGAGTTTTCAATTTGAAAACCAGTGGGCTAATTACTCAAGACCTTTTGTGAAGATAAGTTACCGATTTTTTTTATTTTTTAGCTCAATGTACATTATTTAATTGAAAAGTAAAGTAACTTTTTGGGAACCGTTGATATATTATTTAAAGCGTCGTAATAATTTTTTTTAACCAAATTGGCGAAACTATAAAGTGTTTTTGTTAAAATGGGAATGAAAAACCACGTGAAATAGCTACTCTACTTCATAAAGAAGAGCTCCTTGAAAGAAAAATTGTGCACGTGATGAAACTAATATAATCACCGAATACCTTTTCAAATGACCTATTCACGAGTTAATCACGTGAGTCCCGGTTAATTCCACCATGGGTCAACGGATTTTGATGAAATTTTACAGGACGATTGATACCGATATAAAACCTTCGTATGTCTATTTAACAAATATGTAAACAATGCACTTACCGTAAACAACTTTTTTGGGCGATTTAAAAGGATTGCAACAGGTTTTTTGAAAACATTCGTATTTATCCAAAAGTAAAGCGCGATGGTGATGACAAACCGTTTTTAACAACTCACGACTTGAATTTGTGCGAATGGCTAGCAAATTTTTATCATTATCATTAAGGTCATTCATTAAGTAAATTCCCTTAGAAACACATTGCTTAGTTTTGTGACAGGATTCTTTCTTGATTTCACCAACTGAACATGTTGGATAGTCGGAGTCAGTGATGCTGCTATTACTAGCCATTTTAGGGATATCTTTGATCGCTTTTCTGAGCTAATGGCAACGATAAAGACTTAAGATGATACAGCTGGGCACACGAAAAACAAAAACAAAAAACGATTCGACCAGACTAATCACTAATCGTGTCCAAATACATTATTTCTGTAGATTATATCTAAACCACTAAATTATAGAGGTTTCTAATCTGGTAAATTAGACAGCGAAGGCCTAAAGCACATTAAAGAATTTTTCTAAGATTTTACAAAATAGGTTAAATTTGATGCTAAATTTAAAATACACTTTTCAGCACTATCTAATAAAATACTCCAACTTTTTAAAACATCGTTGGAAAGATCTCTTTAAGAACTACAAAATGGGGGGTTTAATTATTTTTTTTCGAGTTGGGCGATTTTTGCTATAGCCTTCGAAAAGAGACCCGCCGAAAGTATCTTTTTCACACAAATGATGCAATAGCTTTTGAGATTTATTATTTACGCTAAATGTGAGTGACTTATCGTTTTCGTCAGCTTACATGGTATATTAACGAACGTATTAAATATTTTCTAAAGGGGTACCGAAATGAACTTTTCAAAAGGCCAATTTCGTGGGGTATAACAAAAACGACTATAAAAAAATAACGGCTTGATATTTTTCGGAAATACTTGACATACGAAGGTTTTATATCAGTATCAATCATCCTGTAAAATTTCATCAAAATCCGTTGACCCATGGTGTTCACCATTACCGATACTGCGTGGAATGACCCTCCCATTTTTTCATTCCCCATCGACTTTATAGTTTCGCCTATTGAGTCAGTTTTTAGTAAAGATTTTGAGTAGTTACTAAGCTAATAGCACAATGAATATTATTGAGCTAAATTATATAAATAAATATAAATTTTTAATATAATTTAAGAATTTTGAAGGTTAATAGTACGTTTACAATTGAGGCTGATCAGAATTTTTATTAGGTAATTTTTAATGATATTTCAAATTCTTACTCTTTTGTTACGAGGGTAGAAATTTAAAAGGTCTTTTAAGGTTTGGTTATATCGGCTGTAGGGTGGTTGCAACCCAATCGGCAGTTGATCAACTATCACCGTACGGATTTACTATTTCTGGCAGTCATCTAAACAGTTAATTTATGTAAAGATTCATTGATCAAAACTGCAGACCCAGGAATAAATACTATATGGTTTGTCCAAAATTAAAATATAACAAATATCTGTTTCCAGGAGGAAACTGCGTATGCCCTTCGGATAACGTCCGATGTTTCGCCACCGAAAAGAACCACTAACACCAACACAGGGTGCGCGACTGAATAGCTTTGTTGCCAAGTCACTTGCAACGCCAAGTGTTTGAATAATTCGAAAATAGTTTGTGGTAGTCGATAGTAGATGTGCACTTGTTCCTCAATAAATTGTCACAAAACTTATAAATGTTAACACGATAATCGTATTCAATGAGAATGGAAATGAGTTACATGTATTACGAATTCCCTACTTACTTTATTCGAGGATCAGGTAACTATTCGCAATGAATTAGGACACCATCAAAAGATTAAATCGAATGAAATCATGAGTACACGTACTAAAATATGATTAAACTGTTTAATCGAAATAAGAATTATAAAATGATGGAAATGATTTAATCATTATTAAAATAATAAAATCATGATTAAAACGATTAATTCATGATTAATTATTAAATAAATTAATTATATAAATTTTATAAAGATAAATAAGAACAGCGTAGATATGGTGAAATTAGAAATGACCTAAAATCCGCTAATATATATTCAGAGTGCCCTATATATGAGCAGTCCATTGCAATTTATAGTGAAATTCTTCACCAATTATTGCATGGCCGTCGCTATTCAGCAGACATCTTTTACGTTCGGGCGTCCGTTGAAATCCAACGTTAAGATAATTGTATCAATAGTCAAAATTTCAGCCAGATATTCCAACAATAGAATGTATATTAGTTCTACTGATATCGGCAGATTTCCGAGTAAAGCCAGAGTTCCTACACAGTACTGATGAGCCCCAAAAGGGCGAAACTGGTCTACTGTTGGAATCTCTGGCTAAAATTTTGACTTTTGATATAAAATCCGCTTTTGTACACTAAATATTTAGTGTGTTGAAAAGGGCGTCGTAAAGTTCGTCATACGTTTTTAAACTAATCTTAAACCATGGGCCAAATAATGAAAAAACAAGGACATGCCTTTTTGTGAAAAACCCAACCATCCGCGCCCACAGGCGACCGCTATCGCCGCCTATTGGGAAAATTCCACACTCGCCGATCTACGTCATTTTAGGAACAAATATAAAGAGCCGGGGGAGGGAGGATTTTTTAGGGGTGAAATTTGTAACTTTCTCTTTTGTAACTTCCACGTGCAATGTATCTAAAATTTGTTATAGTTAACTAAATAGTAATTTACAAAGCGAGGGCTGTGATTAAAGTAAGTACTACTTGGAATATTATGAGTTGTGTAAACTAACAAATATTGAACATAATCACTTTCAGAATGCTTCATCGAAATACCTATGAAACATCAGGAATTTCAACTCCACCTGTTTTTTTAAATATCTGGTACTATAATTAATTAAAACAAAATTGCTTTTCCTCTGATATGCATATTTGCCATCCACTTCTAAGGTCAAATGGTAAGAGATCCAAAAAAATTACTGGATTATTTATATTTATTTACTTATCTTCTGTAGCAAAAATACACCTCCAAAATATATATAGATCATAAAAAAACAAAAAGGCTAAAAAACTCTTTATGAAATGGAACTGTGATAACTTGATAAATGTCTGTGATGATTTTGAGGTTATTCAATATGACAATGTGCCATGCACCTCTAAGGTTAAATGGTAAGTCATCTAATAATTTGAAGTGGTTTTAATGATGAAAAAATGAAGGTTTAAATCACCCAAAAAATTTACTAAAAAATTGGAATCACAGAAAGTTCATGTTTTAAATTACGATGAAATGTTCATTAATGTCTTGAAATTTGCAATTTGAGCTTTAGAAATATCACTTGAAGAAATGAGCATAACATTCGAGGGGCTTCAATTAAATAACCCTATAACTATAAATGATTTTAAAAAAAGAATTAAAAGATCTGCTAACAATTACTAGCAAGGTCCGAGGATATGAAATTTTCCACCAGTTTTATGAACAGAATTCTCTTGACAGCAACAGATATAAATGTAAACTAATAAATAATTAGGCAAGTAGAAACAGTTCTCTAGTTTTTTCATTATTTTTCAGGAACCAAAAGTAACGCAGTTCCCAAAGAAACAATAGCCGAATTTCCTCTCGAAAAGAAAGGGGATGCTGCAGCTCTGTACAATGAAGTTGGAGCTACCTTAAGTTCTTAACAAACCACAAAAGAAGGATGTCGTCTTTATAATGACTTCACGTGTAAAATGACAGACTCAGATTGTGTAGAATTAGTGACCCGAAAATGGACTGAGCTTCTAAATCGAAGTGAACTCGTATATGTAAATAAGAAAACTTTCAAAATATTTGTTAGGATGCAGAATTGTTTTCTAAAAAAATAAACAAAAAATTTGATAGGAAAGACGACCGAAAAATAATAATGGCAAATGATGAAGAAGTAAAAGTCATTTGGAATGATGCATTTAAATGCTGTAATATAGATACTCCTGTAGGAGATAAAATATTTTTAAAAATTATTGAGAAATTACTAAACACAGAAGGAAATGTCCATGTTAGAAGTAGAAGTGAAAAGAACGATATGAAAGCTGAACAAAGAGCTAAAAACTAAAAATTCAGGGCTAAGAAAGCACTAAGAAAACAACTGGATATTAGTAATCAGGGTAACCAAAAATGATATATTCTTACAATCGTATTTTGATAATTTTTTAATCAAATTCTTTTATCAAATAAACATTTTATGAATTATTTTGTTTTTCACAATTCAAACCTTTTACAATAATTTTAATTTTTCCACGTTTAATAACGCAAAGTTTTGGGTTTGTTGTTGCAAACCTACTGGTAGGTTAGCCTGAGCCGTTGACTTGTCTTTGACGGCTGAATTCATTTTCCAGTGGATCTTGGTTGAAGATTGCAGTTAGCATAAACTTAGCTTCCTTCGAAAGTAAGAACTCTGTCAGTTCTACGATAGCCATGGCTGCAAAAAGTGAAATGGATGTTGGACATCAATTAATAATCTGATAAGATAATTCTTACTCGTTTGTTTCACTCCAGATAGTGTCTCTGGACTTTGGAGCATTTTCCCATCTCTACTGGATTTTCTTCCATTTCTTACATCCGCATCCCAGTCAGTTAAATATTGCAAAAATTCGTTTCTGAGCCACTATAATAATAAACCATTTTATATTTTGAACAATTGATAACGCCAGTATTAAAAAATCTCACTTTCAGTCTACGATCATTCAATGTTTTGTAGGGATTCAACCATGGTTTTAGAGTATGGTGACCTTCTTGGAAATTCCTCGCATTTAAGTAGTCAAACCATTTGTTAAATGTTTTGAGGAATTTCACAGTTTCAGATTTCGCTTTTCCAAACTCTTCGCTAATTGCATTGCCAACAGAATTACTTATAACTTGTGTGGCAAGTTTAACCTTCATTTTCTGTTGGGCTTCGGGATATACGTGGTCATCTGTCAGTTTAAAAGCCCTCCTTTAAGTTGACCTTCCACGCTCATTTTCGTACAACTCTAGAATTGTATTCCTGATCAAGAACTGTACATTTTTGTACATGAGACGAAATTTACAATCATTTCGGCTATTTGGGGTAAAGGGGGAGGATAAAATATAAAATAAATGTTTATCTCCTCATCTGATGCGTGCACATTTTTACACTTAGAACACCCATCTTCTTATCCTTGGTGTTTGGTGAACACTTTTCAATTAGTGGCAGCACCATCTCTAATATCTGCTATGATTTTTAAAGTCCTTTAATTCCAAGAGAGCAATTGCTTGCCGAATGAAAAAGTGTAGATCAACACCACTTTTGGTATTTGTTGGGAAATGAGCAATTGGGGCTTTGAGTCTAGTAGCTGGTCCTCTGATCATGAATACCAAAACATGAGTGGCTATTGGCGTCTCTTTCTGGTCAAAGAGTTTCGGATCAATGCGAGCTATTTTATCACAGTGATCCTTTATATTCGTGTATCCTATAGAAGCTCCAGTTTTTTTTGCTATACAGGGTGTCTTAATTTGATCGGCACAGGCGTTTTTCTCAAAAACTATAGTTGCTAGAAATTATCAGGATATACTCTCTGGAGGAGGACCCTTTTCTTTTGAAATTTTCAGAAAAATCGTGAAATTGTTCACCGTTATTTTTTGAACGATAGGTGGTAGACGAATATTTTCAATCAACAAGTTGTAGAGCGTACTTGAAAACCTATAACGAAATTGGTTTGGCCAAAAGCAGACAATTTTTTTGAAACAATACGTCATGAAAAAAAACCAGTTGGTACTACCCAAAAAGGTTTACGTCTCATGAAAAAGAAAGAGAAACCTATCTAATTTGAGATGATCGTATGTTTGTAAAGATAAAAAAGGGACTGTTTTTTAAGCCAAACCATTTTAAATAATTTTTTAGAGAAAACACAATTTACATAGTAGAATTACGGAATTCACGCGTCTTATTTTGGGCAAGAATGTTGCAAGAAGTCCACGAAACCGTCTAATTTATGCCAACTGAATTTCCCACGTGTTTTTTATTTTGCACTACTCTGTTGCTTAATGAGTGGCTCCATTTTATTATTTAAAGAGACACAGCTTCGTGTTAAAATCATTCTCTGAACGTACACCACTAAAATACAAATATGCATCGTTATATCTGTGAACAACGGTCCAGGATGGTCGAATTATACTACGGAGATGGTCAACGAAATGCACGTGAAGTGAGTCGATTATTTCAAATGTTGCATCTGACAGTCGTCCAAATCACCACTGTTCTCCGTGATGTCCATGAGTTTGAAAACGAAGGCAACGTGAATCACAGATTCCGCGGACCTGGCCATGACAACATCAACATGGAAGACACAGTCATCGCCTACTTTGTCGCCTACCCTCGAGCAAGCATAAGAATGGCCTGCTCTGATTTGGACTTGTCAAAGTACTACGTTTGGAGTGTCCTTGACCGTCATAACTATCACCCATTTCGTGCCACGCTCCACCAGTGTAAAGGGATTATTGGTCTAATATCTTTGCTTCACTCATTTCTGTTGTAACCGAAATAATTCTTAACAATAGTTATAAATAGTCATTCTTCCTTCAGTTTTGAAATGCTCCCACTCGAAACAACGGTTTCTTTTTTCAACACTGAACCTTCTGCCAATAGATAGTAGCAAACCTCTTCAAGCAACTGACAGGTTTACAGGTATATTGGCTGACGTATCAACTACAATCTTTTGGAACAAAGCGGCTCCTTTCGGAGCGCAAAAGTGCGAAATTTCTAAAATAAAAGTAACCCCAATATGATCAATCGGAATGATAATGTAGTGTTATAAAATCGTTTAACAGTCTAACGGAAGAGATAAATTCGATTCACATTCACTGGTTTATAATATTCGTCATTAACCGACTCAAAAAACTTTCACCGAGACAAAAAACTAATGCCTAAAGTCGAAATTTGGATTTGACAAACACAAAAAAAAACGATCACAAATTAATGGTTTACTAATATATCTGCGAATTTTAGCGATTGGAAAGAAACTAGGTTGGTTTTTTATTTAAAAATAATGAGGTAGTTTATGTCTGATAATATTTTGCTTCGAGTATAATATTAAATTTTTACCAAAATATAATATGTTATTTTTGTTTAATCTTCGAGGATAAAGTTCAAATTCTTAACGTTAACGCATTGTTGAATTAATAATTTTTACCTCTCCGAGGGGACTATGTCCTCTAGGACTCTAGGATTGATTTTATAAACACCGTGTCCGTCTGTCTGTGTGTCTGTGAGCTGCGAACGCGTTACCGGGGGAAAGTCAACAAGTTGGCAAGCCAAAATATACCTCTCCTCAGCAGAAGTATTTTCCTTAGTGGTAATAATTTCTCGGGACGACCCTTAAAGATATCTCCGTGATTCAGAGTTATTTACTAAAAACGTAATCAATCCCGCCCGGTATAAAATTTTAATTTTAATTAAAATAATTCAGACGAAACAACCAAGTTTAAGCCCCGGTAACGCGTTTTTGACTTTGCCCCGGTAACGTGTACGCAGCACACAGACACACAGACAGACAGACACGGTGATTGTAAAACCCCTCCTAGGGGGACGTAGTCCCCTCGGCGAGGTAAAAAACCGTGTTTGCAGTTTAAAGGGAGGCAAAACCACCGTGTGACGGTGAGCATTAGAGGATGAATTTGCGGTTGGGTTGGGTGCGGTTGCTTTTTTCGTTAACACTCACCGTCGCGACGGTTTCAACTCAGTTTTATTGGAAAATTTGCTTTTTGTAATGTTCTTGTGTAGTGTGGCAATGTTGAGTTTGTGTTATGGCGGTTGTGGGTGAGGAGTTTGTCGTTTAAGCCGAGTGCTGAGGGCTACGATAAACGTCTCGACGTCCAAATGGCAGGTTTTCCACCAATTGTTTACGGAATTCAACTTAGTATCGATTTGCGATCGCATCGAGCGGGATTCGAACCCGAGCCCTCCTGCATGACAGGCGAGTGTTCTACCACAGAACCACTGATACATGTTACGGTACAAAGAAAATTAAACAAGTTGGCAAGCCAAAATATACCTCTCCTCGGAAGAATGGCCCCTAGTGGTATTAATTTCTCTACACGACCCCCAAAGATATATCCGCAATTCAGAGTTATTTACGAAAAACGTATTCTCGGTTCAAACCCTGCCCGGTATAAAATTTTAATTTTAATTTAAATAATTGAGACGAAACAATCGAGTTTAATTTATTCAGAATATTATAAATTAAGTAGTTACAACAGCGAGTTAGACTTACTAAAACAATGCACAATTGAATTTAACCCTTTTTACAGTACATGTTTATCAGTTGAATATAATACTAAGCAAATTTTAATGAAAGAAATATCTACAGATGGTATTTGTATTTTTCTCGCTTACGAAATACTTGCCGCATCTTTAACGCTCATTTTATTTCAACGCTCGTAGACTTCCAGTTGACGTTGTGACACATACCGCATGAAAAAGACCAATGCCGTCCAATTTCCAATATCATATAATGACTCGCACACCCAGGAAATCATTGACTGCGTTAGAAATCGTAGATATCCGAATATCCACACCAAATATATTTAGAAGAAGCAAAAACCTTACCATCAACAAAGCACAGAGAGCCACTTGACTAACCGCCAGCTCTTAAAGCAATTAACGTTAAATTATCTCCTTTGAATTAACACAACTATATATAGGTTGTTAAAAATACCCGTAAATAAATAACAAAAAAACTAACAAAGTGGACCACCCACAGGGTCTACCCTTTAACCCTCTTATCTCGGCTGACTGCGCTAAAACAAGATTTAACCTTTAAAAAAACCAGATTAGGCCTTCATAAATTCATTAATAAAAAAAGACTTTATTACCTATTATGCTTACGATGCGGGTCTTAATTTCAGTGAACCTAAGGAGCTATCGGTGGTTCTGTGGTAGAGCGCTCGACTGCCAAGCAGGAGGTCTCGGGTTCAAATCCCGCCCGATGCGATCGCAAATTGATACTAAGACGAATACCGTGTACAACTGGTGGAAACCCTGCCATTGGACTTTGAGAGGTAGCATTACACTCAGCACTCGGTCCGTCCCAAAGTCATTAAGAAGAAGTTCGAGAGAAAACGCCCATATAAACACAACAGACTCAACATGCACAACCATCAGAACACAAACACAACAAATTCAACACTCACAACCTACGCATAAACATTACAAAAACGTAAAACACCAAACCGTCACGACGGTGAGCGAAAAAACACCATCCAAACCAAAACGCAAATGAATCCGCTAACGCTCACCGTCACACGTTGGTTTTGCCAACCCTTCGAGAAACTGCGAACGCAGAGATCTCGAGAAACTGCGTACACTTTGCACCGAAAATGCGAACGCGTTCGCAGGCCTGACAGACCCACAGACAGACACGGTGGTTGTATAACCCCTCCTAGGGGACTTAAAAATCAGCTAAAGCGGAAGAGTATATTAATAGTTTTTAAAGTCTAAATGTTTTACGTATGAAAATTTAAAGGTCAAATCTTGTTTTAGCGCAGTCAGAAGATAAGATGGCTAAAGGGTAGAACCCGACGGTGGTTCACCTAGTTAGTTTTTTCTAATTTATTTCGTTTTTTCAGTCGTATATTTTTATCTATTGTGTGTTAAGCGTATTTAGTTTTCAAGCGTAATCGTTCATTTATGAAGAAAATTTCGAGTTGTATACATCGTGCTCTTACACTTATGTTGGTCTGGTTTTTAACTGGGTCGTCATAACTTCGTAATTTATTTTAAACGTTTTCTCGACGGATTAAGATGTTTAATGCAGTTCATCAATTGGGTTCGTTTGTTTTTATTTATAAAGAGCCCTAACTATTCCGTCTTCAGTCATTTATTGATATACGAGTTGTCGTTCAGTCAAGTGCCTTTCTGTGCTTTGTGAATGGTAAGTTTTTCGCTTCTTGTTAATACATTTTTTATTGGTGTGGATATTTCCACATCTACGATTCCTAATGCAGTCATTGATTTCCTGGGTGTGCGAGATATTGGAAATTGGACGGTATATTTTTCATGCGGTATGTGTCACAACGTCAATAGGAAGTCTACGAGTCGTCCACTACCAGACGTTGAATATAGCTATTCTACGGTATCTTCATCAAGGGCGAGTGTTGAAATAAAATGAGCGTTTAAGATGCGGCAAGTATTTCGTAAGCGAGAAAATACAAATACTCTCTTTAGATATTTCTTTCATTAAAATTGGTTCGTATTATATTCAACTGATAAACTTGTTCTGTAAATAGGGTTAAATTACATTGTACATTGTTTTAGTACGTCTAACTCACTGTTGTAACTACTTAATTTATATTATTATGAATAAATTAAACTCGGTTGTTTCGTCTCAATTATTTTAATGAATATTAAAATTTTATACCGGGCGGGATTGAACCGGGATTACGTTTTTAGTAAATAACTCTGAATTGCGGAGATATTTTAAAGGGTCATCTCGAGAAATTAATACCACTAGGGACAATTCTTCCGAGGAGAGGTATATTTTGGCTTGTCAACTTGTTACTAATACAGTGCAAGTCCGATTTTGTACAAACCTACCGTTAACCAATTACCGGGCTTAAAAAATAATGGTTTATAAATTAAGGGAACTACATTTTGCTATTGAATGAATCAATTTTGAAAAATTAAACAACTTTTACCAGGCCCGGTGTTACGGTTTGCGGGGCCCAGCGCCCTAGGCAGCAAGATATGAGAGTGGAACGCAAAAAAGTTTGACACTAAAAGCGGGGCTCCCGGAAAGCACTGTGATGCGCGGGGCCCTAGGCCGTCACCTCACTCGCCTTGCCCTAACGCCGGCCCTGACTTTTAACCGTTTGCCGAACCCTATTCCTTACTTGCTATGACAAACGGTGTTAAATTTCATACCGAGCTTACGTGCTAAATATTGCTAATTTAAAGGGACTATATTGAACATTTCGTAAATATTCTAGTCTTCGTTTTTATCTATGTTTTAGTCGTGAGAGACGCTCATTGTGAAAAGAATACGATGTTTTATTTATTTTTATATACATTTTGATTCGTTCTGTTAACTTTAAGTAGCTCTTTTTTCAACACATGTCACTATCTTCGTAATCAAAACAAGTTATTTAACCTACATTTTTACCCAAAAGACGAGTACTTATAGGTACCCCTCGCGTTGATTGGATCGTTTGTAAATTGGTCAATGACATAAAGTACAGTAATTTTAAACAATATTTTTTACATGGTATATACAGGGTCTTTTTTTTTGCTCGGAAAAGTGTTTTTTTTTTCAAAAACTATTTATAGTACCGATTTCAAATTTGGAAGGTCAATTCTCTATACCGGGGGACATCAGTTTGAGAAATTTGAGCGTTTTCGGTAATGTTTTTCACCAATTTTGAAAAATTATTTTTCGACCACTAGGTGCGAGATAAAAAATTTCTATTATAAAGTTGTAGGCCGTCATCGAAAACCCTTAAAAATTGTTCACTCGACGAAAAACAACTTATTTATCAGTGAAAATTCGAGCTTGAAAAATTTACAAGTTGGTGAAGCCAAATTACGATTGTTTGAAACGATAATTGAAAAGGGAACAAGTCTAATACAAACGTAGTAGAGTTTTCACACTTAAAAAATGTACACGTTTGGTTTTTAAATGCAGATATTTTATTCACATAAATTTTTACAAAACATTTTCAATAATATCACCATTGGCTGCAACACAGGTTTGTGCGCGGACAATTAAGTTCTCAAACGCTTTCTCTACCATTTCTGGTGTGACGTCTCGGCAAGCACTGATTATTCGTCTAATGAGTTCCTCCCTAGTTTCAATGGGCGTGGCGTATACCTTTGCTTTAACGAATCCCCAGAGAAAATAATCCAGCGGTGTTAGGTCAGGTGACCTTGCTGGCCAATGCACTGGACCATTTCTCCCTATCCACCTTTCAGGAAACTCGTTGTTGAGGTGCTCAGTTACTTGCCGGGAAAAATGCGGAGGGGCGCCATCTTGCTGAAACCACAACTGACGTCTTTCAGCCAATGGAAGGTCGTCGATTGCGTCACTCAGTTCGTTCTGTAGAAAATGTAAATACCTTTGGCCGTTGAGGTTCGTCGGCAGGAAAAAGGGACCAATCAAACGGTTTCCAACAAGTCCAACCCAAACATTGACCCGTTCAAATTGAACCTGGTGATGATATTCAAAACCCCAATGTGGGTTGATGTCAGACCAAAGATGGCTGTTTTGATGATTAAAGGGCCCATCTCTAGAAAATGACGATTCGTCGGAGAACAAAACATGGCGCAAAAATTGTCTATCTTCTTGGACAGCATTTAGTAACCAGTTGCTAAATTCATAACGTATTTGATTGTCTCCGTCAATTAGTCCTTGGTGGAGCGTAGCTCTGTATGGGTGATAGCGATTCTTACGAAGAATTTTCCACACACGATTTGCAGAACAACCCAAATCAGCAGCGGCGTTAGCGCAACTGTGACGAGGATATGCCACAAAGTACGCGAGTACATTGTTCTCGAAGTCTAAATCCGGTTGACCCAATCCGCGAAACCTAGGTTGCAAGTTACCAAATTGATTGAAATCGTGAATTGCTCGTCTTACTGTATTTACAGATGGTGCTCCATTTGGATGTCTTTCTGCGAAGATTTCAGACCTATAGCCTCGTGTTTTTTAAATCCGGTCGTTTTTTTAACCAAAGTTTCAACTGGATTAGGTAATTCAGTTTCAATTATCGTTTCAAACAATCGTAATTTGGCTTCACCAACTTGTAAATTTTTCAAGCTCGAATTTTCACTGATAAATAAATTGTTTTTCGTCGAGTGAACAATTTTTAAGGGTTTTCGATGACGGCCTACAACTTTATAATAGAAATTTTTTATCTCGCACCTAGTGGTCGAAAAATAATTTTTCAAAATTGGTGAAAAACATTACCGAAAACGCTCAAATTTCTCAAACTGATGTCCCCCGGTATAGAGAATTGACCTTCCAAATTTGAAATCGGTACTATAAATAGTTTTTGAAAAAAAAACACTTTTCCGAGCAAAAAAAAAGACCCTGTATAGTTTAGGTGAAAGTCCACAAAAGGAAGTATAAGTTGTCGAAATACAATACTCTACAAAGGCTCTCTGACGACGTTATCATTTGGGTATTTTGAATTTAACTTCCTTTGCTATTTAAAGATGGCACCAGGCTCTCCACTTCGCTTTTTTTCGAAGAATCGGATAGATTCATGGCCATCTTTAATAATAGAGGAATTTTTATAATTCAGGTGGAAATGATAGAGCCAACAGTTGCTTTAAGTGCAATCATGGCTGGGTACAATAAAATTTATTTGCTTTATGCATGAACCACTACAAAGTTTAATGGTTTATTATTTGTCTCTAAAGAAAGGGATTATATCCTGCGAAACCATTACATAAACATCGAATTGTAAAAATACTTTGATATTTTCGTTTAATGGCAAAAACAATTAAAGGCGTCACCCTTTTTGTCGAAGTATCAGAAATGACAAACCTTTTGTTTTAAAAGCTTTCATTGTTTTCCTTAAGCTTTATTGATTATATATCAATAGTTGTTTCTACATCAAAAATATACATTAAGTGAACTACACTGCACCTAAGCCAAGGGCCTATGGTCTCCATGGGAACCGGAATGGGAGATCAAAAAATTCAAACCATTTCAGGCGTAGCTACTAAATAGGTAGCCATTTTGCAAAGATACAATTACCTTCGGTATCAAATAAAAGACAATATTCGGTCCACCTTTCTAATTGAACTACTCGAACAATTTTTAACAAGGCAGTTAACCAAATTTAACGTGAAGCTATATTATTAATCAATTGAAAATAATTAAAAACCGCAAACAGACTGTTAACCCTCGCGTTTTGCTAAGAAATCTACCTCAGCAAAATGGCGGAATTGTAAGGGTCATTCTGGCGCAAATTACATATTTATTCTTGGTGCATATATCTATACTTGGAACAGCGTCTTTGATGACGTAGGGATGAAATCTATGTATACATTTGCTCAGAATGCACATCGGAAAAATTGGTGTCCAGATTGAGGTTGTGATCAGTGGTATGTAACGCAACATGTGTATTTAACATACAAGCTGCTGACCTCAAATTCATCTTAAATAGCAAGTTTTTTCTAATAGTTTATGTTGGAAAAGCACCTTGTACAAGCATCTATAATTAAATTCGGTAAATATAAAAACCACCTTGTACAATTTCCAGGGGCCCAGGTTGAGAAATTTCTTCCTAAATTCGTTTAGTTATCGACAGTAATAATAGTTTTCATAGGGTCCGGAACGGGCGATTCCGACAGAATTCTGTACACAACGATTTGAAGACTGAACATTGTGCAACCTATTCTGATTCGATCGTTCTACGTTATTTTACGAAAAATAAAAAAGGTGATACACAATAATTTAAAAGCATTATAAAATTGTAATTTACGTTTTGAAACACGACATTGGCTTAATATAAAGTTAAGTGTTTTGTTACCAAGATGTCCGAATTTACTTTATGCGGAAAAATACGGTGTTGAATTCAGTAAATTTTTAAATAATCTAAATAACGTAGATATTAGGATTTGTTTTTCAAAATGCTCAGCATTTGTAGATTTTCGTGGGTGGTGAAACCGGGTTATTTTCACTTTGTTCCGAAGTTGCAAGTATTGCATTCATTGGCCCTTTTTCTCGGGTTCATTGTTATATATTCGAACAATCTTTGTTATTAATTATTACATACGAATTATTTATTATTATTAGTGAATTAATAAAGCCAACACTTTTAAATTAATTTGTTCGTCAACTGTTCTCGTGTGGAAATGAACGAAACTGAACAAATATTGAGGTTTGGAATCTTTGATTTGAAATATTTTACATTTAACTTCCCTGAAAGAAACATTCTGATAACGAAATATGTTCTGGAAAATATACGCAACATCACGTAAGTATATATGTATAATTTAACTCATTAAAATATTGCTCACTTTTTGGAATGTGCCTCAGTTTTCTATAAAAATATAAGCGGCTTAATAATGTGAGGTAGAAAATTTCACATAAATCAGTGAATAATTGCGGCAGTTAACCCATCGTACGTCATGCCTATATCGGAGTGGCTATTCCGGCCGAAAATTCCGGCATACTTATTTTTTTATTTACTTTGTTACTAGTGTTATTTAAATACGCTCATGACTTACGCCACATGATTCTCTTATATATAAAAATCCCCTCCTTCTAGAAAATTACTGGTTTTGACCATCTTGTTACAATATTTATGTTAAAATCCCGCTTTTTATAGTAACGATTAATTAATCAATACGCTCGATACATCAAAAGAACGGAAATCGTCACCCCCAACCAATAAAAATTATCCCAAATTGACTAAATTAATTTACAATTAACATGAAACTTAAAATTAAATAACTTCGGAACGATCTGTTGGAATTAAATGAAATTTATACGGATCATAGCAAATGATCCACCCTCGCCCTTAAACATAAAATTAAGTTGATCATTTAAATAGTATAGGTCAAATAAATTATAAACTAAATTCCCGCCTTCCACAAGGCTAATATTTAATCCGTCGCCAAGGTGGTGCTAATTAAAGGCTTTCCTCTTCGTGGCTCAGTATTTCCCAACATACGTAGACTTGCTGGCGCGGACGCATAAAAGACCTTCAACAATCACGAGGTGCGCCCGGGCAAGGTCTACTTTAACTACTTAATACCCTCAGCGGACCGCGACTCCATGGATATATTTTCGAGTGGCTATTCTCCGTTCGGCTTCCAGGTAACCCTAAAGAGACCAGAGAAGCGAGTTTGGCCTACTCCAAGATAGAACCGATACCCCGCTTATATCCGTTGTCAAGGGCCGAATTTCAACCCCGGATGTTTTCTTCAAAAACAAAAGTAATGGAAAGACCTCTGAAACCCCCGCCACCACGTGAAACCAACCAGCCAATGACCACTGGAAAAAGAGAAGTCACCAATTATTTTATTTGAACTCCACCCCATATCCGTTAAACAAAACCGAGGAACAAGACCGAGAAAAAGACATTGCGAACCTGGAAAGAAAAAGGAACAAGACGAATAAGCTGCCCGGAAGTCCAGCGGGACTCACGATGTACCGCCGCTAGAAGTCCGGAAAGAAAGGGATCCAGATCACCCTCGCCTCACCGGACCAGGCCCTCGCAATTCCATGGCGATAAACCAAATGGCCCATGAAAACCAATCAGCTGATTCCATCCGAAGCCATCCGACATCAAAGATCCTTTCCAACGCCTAGCCGGAAACTCCAGAATCAAAACCCTTGACGTATCTACATCCCCGCCAACGAAATACCACAACGTCCCAGAGAAAAGCAAACTGACGAGCCGAAAATAACCAGTGATGAGTACAATTTTCCGTTCCTTCCCTCCCCCCGTAGATACCTAGGGTCAGAATCTATAGTAGCCAGTAAAAAGCCTGGAAGAATTCCCAAAATACAAAGAAGCAAAAAGGGTTTTTCTCTCGCCATGGTCCGAAGAGGATAAAATCAGGCCCGAGTTTGAGAGCTCATTTTATCCGTAGATTATCCCTTAGGAGGTCCCACTATTTTCACGGTCGTTCCGAATTGTTTTTCTGTCCCACATATATATATATATATATATATATAAATCTTTTTCGCAGTGTGGTGTATTCTTTTTTGTTATATAAGTATTAATTGTAGTGAAGTTAATTGTAGCATTTTTAATTGTAGTTTTATTTAAGAATAGTGTATTTAGTATTTGCATTTCCCTCGCCTAAACAAACCGATGGCTTTCGCCCGAGAAATGGGGACTGATCCCCTAAATGATTGTGAGTAATCTAAATATTTAATGTTAAAAATTGTGGTCAGAGCATTTGAATGTCCCGCGCTAATGACAGGAAATCAGAATCAGATTTCCATTTCCCTTTCGTTTATTATTTTGTGTCTGTAGAGTGTATAATATTGACCCACGCCCTAATTTACTGTATTGCATTTTAATTCCCGCGCTATAATATCCTTACCGTCTGATATTTGTTCATTGTATGTATATATATTTTAATACGTAAATAAAGATTTTTGGAATTTAATCGCAGGCAAAGTGTTACCAGACTGAAATCCGAACCTCCCCCTTTTTTTTCCTTCCCTTATTTTTATAATCCTTCTCTCGCTCCGATATCTTTCACCCCACCAAAGGCCACCATCATCTTCCCTTAGCCTTGGATATAGTATCGTTGAGATCGTTAATTGGTTAAACAATAACGAAAACGAGAAGAAGAGGTTATAGTGGCTAAAACGGCCGAAACTTTCTGCCGGAATAGCTGACGAATTGTTGGAGGCTATTCCGGCCGAAATTTTCCAAACCGAAAGTTTCGGCCGGAATAGTCTTCCATCAGCAACCAGCTAATTCGGCCGACATTTTCCCGTAGTAAAAGTTTCGGCCGATTTATCCAGCCCAGTGAGGGCCGCCTAATCCGGCCGAAACTTTCCTTTTATAAAAAAATTACTAAACCCTAATTTAAATGGTAAATCGTGTATTATTCAGAATCATTCCTATTAAGAAAAAGAAGCAAACTTATCGAACCATTAATACTAACCATTTAACTGACTTTTTGCCTATTATTTTTTTTCGTTTTCACCTTGGAGAGTAGAGACACGAGGCGATAAATTCCCATCGAACTTTATCTCGAATAATATTAATCTTACGGTAATCCGGGACAGACGAATAAAAGTTTTCGTTTGGATTAAACTAAACTCGTTTTGGATTCGTTATGTTTCTAATAATGAGATAAATTCTTACTGAATATGAAATAAATTAATTGTTTTCTAGTGGCATCTGTAACCGCTTGAACAAGACAAAGCAAAACTTAAGCCCCACGGAGAGCGAATGTCTGCGATATGTTTGGAGTTAAGAAGTTTCACCTCTATACGGAAAGTTTCAATTGTAGATGAAGTTTTTCAATCAGTTTTTCTGACTTCCTATTTATGGAACCTTACCCGGTGTGTAGGGCATTTTTCATCACTACTTTCCATAGAATTACCTCTTGGAAATTAATTTACAAGCGTGACGTGCTTGGGATAAAAGCCCTTAAGATTTCAGTACATATTTAATACTTCGTCGTCGGGTATATATTGAGTGAAAATAAAATAAAAAAATTAAACTTTTAAATTTATATTTCAATATTTATATTATAAATAAATTATATTTTGTTTTCTGCTCATAACTAAATGTTGCCCGTCGTCAGTTCTACTGTATCTGAAAACACACTTTTCATAGATTTTCGAAAATACCTAGCGAGTAGTGATTAGTGAATAGATTCCGTCGAAGGCACAATTTTGTTATTTTGGCCCCAGGAGCGGCTTTGTAGAGATTATTTTGTAGATTACTTTGTAGTAGTACTACTACTCAGCCAAGGTTTACCAGTTTCAAGTTTCAATCTGTCAACATTCTGTAGGGTGGAAAAATACATTTTACGACAAAGTAGGGTACGCGACGGAAGATAATTTATATATGATTAAGAATATTAGCGGAAAGGTTTAATTGTTTGATCTAATTTATTTATAATGTATTATAACAATGCATAATGTTTTATATAATTTATATTTCATTAAATTGAATGATATTATTAGTCGTATTTGATAATTTACTTACTGAAATGAAATATACAAATTCCACACGGAAAAAGTTACAACTTAGGGTCGCGTTTTGGTTTTTCAAGTGGTCATAATTTACCCACATACAGGCCTAGTACTAGAGAATGCACAGTATGCCTATGCTGACATTTCAACCCTTCAATGTGTGTTTTTTAGGAAATTAGAGTGTAGGAAAAACTACACCGTCATGCAATGACTTCGTGCTAGGGTTTTGTATATTTATCGTCGGTCTTACAGAAAGACGTTTCACATTTCTAAAACAATTCAGGAAAGATACTGAGGTCTATATTTAGTACATTAAGTTAAGAGCATCACTGGCTTTAAACATGGTTTCCGAGACTGTCTGTTTTAAACAGGGGCGGCGATAAGCATTTTCCCCAGTGTTGAAGCAATAGTCGCTGGTTCTTTTCAATTACACGACTCCCTCGAAACTCTAAATCATTGTTATAGATTTTCCTATTTTCCGCCCCCTCCCCCTTCGATCCCTAGAAGCGGATTAGAAATGTTGTTGTTTCCCAGCGCCCTTTCTATCCCTTAGAGCGGATTTGCACCCCTATTACCAGCCTTTTAGTGTTTTTTTTTTTTTTCATAATTTTTCAATTTTCAAACTCCCCCCTCCCCTTGCGACTCGTCTGCATGGCCCGGACTATTCGTATTGCTTATATGGAACGCGTACATTGAAGAATTGTATGGGCGCTCCTTTAATTTTGAGCGGTTTTTAAGCATTTAAAATATCACAAATCGAAAATGAGAGGAGCGCCTATTTAAGCGATCCCAAAAGAGTGAAATGTTAGGATCAACGATTTAGGCGCTTAAAAATCTGCGAGCATCAGCAGATCTCAAGCTAGTGAGTGTGAGCGAGATATAGCATAAGTAACATAGTAAACTAAGTATGACACTTCCCATTCATTCAGTGCAAAATTATTAAATGATAGTCGGTTTCGCCAATGTAACGTAAATCATTATGTGACAAACATTGTAAGGACTAACAAGCTTCTTCGAATTGCTCCTTGTGTTTGGAAACTGCCAAGTAACGAAATCGCGGCTTGATGCAGCCAAGGCTCAATAAAAATTTAAACGCTTTTAAAACTGTAATGATGCATTATTCGCTGAAGTTTCACGCCACTTCTTGAGTGTGTAGCGTCTGCTAGAATCAAAAATGTGTAAAGCTGGAACTCAATGCTGTTCTGTTTTGAATTGTAATAATAAAGCAATTACCTCTTACTGTTTTCTTCTGCCGTTAAAAGAGGTCATACCCGTAGTTTTCGGTCACTAATTGAATCGTAATATGAAAAATAACTAAACATTCGTTTAATTTCAGAAGGTAGTTATTTTCGAATTTGAAATATATAGTACAGGAAAAATAGGTTTTGACCCGCAACAAATTAACACAAAGCTGAAAGTTTCCTACTTTATAGATTTTGGGGCGCTCTTTCACGTGGTGTGGTCTCCGGTGTTCTCCCATTGGTGTTATTTCCGCATCGTATGGCTTAAGACCACTGTTAATTGCTTTAATTATTTGGGTATTTGATTTAAAACTATATTTTTAATAGTTTGGCATAATTTTATTTCCGGTTGTGTAATTACTTCGTGTGACTCTACGCAAGGGAGAAATACTTGAATTTCGCAGCTGTTAAAAAAAACCCCTTTTACAAATATGGACACAACGACATATCTCCGATTGTAGACCATTGGACCGAAATCCCATTTGTCCGAATGTACCATTCAACCGAATTGCAATCGACCGAAAACCGCGTTTTGTGCTGTTTTCATTCAATATACCGTTAGTGATACATATTTATATATCGTAGGTTACGTGACGATAGTATATCTAATTTGGACTAAACTATGTCTTGAATATTTATTATTTCGTACCGACGTATATTTTTAGACCTTTTTCCCTTGAAATTTGATATTTTCCGGGTTTAATTTTGGAAAATAAGCTTGATAAGACCCGACGTGAAATAGTTGCCTACCATATCTAACCTAACCCAACCTTACCTAACCTAAACTAACCTAACCTAACCCAACCCAACCCAACCCAACCTGAACTAACCTAACCCAACCTAACCCAACCTGAACTAACCTACCCGAAGTGAAAACGAACCAGATTTAAATTTCCCATTCAACTGAATCCCGCCATGTTGGGCTATAAACGAAAATACTTTTCGGTTCAATGGGATTCGGTCAAACGGGATTCGGTCCAATAGTATACAACCCCTATCTCCGCGCTGTTACGACCTACGGCTTTTTTTTTCGATCTTCGTACGGGTGTTCGCCGAAACGACCTTGGAGGTGAGAGGGCATCGAAACACTGAAATTGGACCTCGTACCATAAAGAAAACAAAAATAATTGAGTTCATTTTTACCTAAGCATGGGGTCAGTCGCGATTGAGTTTTAGCAGAAGAAAGATGTTAAAACTCTAAAATATTTCGTATTTTTCTTCATTTAAAATGGATAATAAATGTATAATCTGTGACGAGTTATTAAATAGTAGAAAAACTACATTAGTTACGAGCGGATTACCAACCCTCGTTAGTGCAAGTTTAAGAAGGAAAGACGGGCTGCATGAAAAACTCCAAAAATCTCCAAGGTTCGGTTACATGACAACTGCAGAAGGGAATATACTCGTGACGATAATATTAAAAAATTAGACGAGGCCAGTACGTCTACTGAAAATGAGGAAACACATTTAAGATCGAAGACGTCAACTTTTGACTTTAAACACTATTGCTTGTTATGTGGTGAAGATGTATCTAGATCAGTTCGAAAACCATTGGGAAATAAAGGAAATGTACATTTGGTTGAAACTTTTCAAATAAAAACAACTCTAGAAAATCGTACAGCAATTCGAAGTGATGAATGGTTAAGAGCAGTGAAATAACGATTGAATAGCACCATAGATTGGAAAGCTAATACTCGATACTATGCCCACAATAGATGAAAGTCTAAAGGAAAATATCAAGCGTAAACACACGGAGTAAATGTTTAATGTAATAACTAATGAGGAGATGCAGGAGTGTTATGAAGTACGAAAAATATCTTCAATTTTTGAGACTCTGAAAGAAAACATAAGCAAGACAAGTTGAACAGCTAAATTATGGGTATTATATTTTGAGCTTGTTGAAGTCATGCGCTTGTTTGTTAGAGCCGAGCGGAGTGGACATTGGTCTTTACACTTATACTGTGTTCAAAAAATGTTGCCTTATTTACACGATTCGGGACATTTAGCTTACGCCAAATCAGCTCACCTATACCTACAGCAAATTTCTGAGCTCGAAAACTCAATGTCGTTGGAAGAGTTTAACAATTTAACGAAAAATGGGTATTTTACCGTTAAACGCTCAAATAAATATTGGTCCGGAATCTGGTCTGACATGACTATCGAACAAGCTCTGACGCGATCTATGAAGGTTGTGGGTGGGCTAACAAGCAGACGTGGTTTAACTGAAAATTCAATTGCTAGATTGGTGTTAACAACTCCAGTATGTGCCCTTATAAGTAAAGCCCTAGAAGATTATTGTGACGTCACTGCAGCTACATCTGAACAACACGTCGAAGTTAGAGACTCTAGACAAGCACGTGACGTCAAAGACTCGTCAAAACTTTATGGATGGTTAAGAGACCACTCGCCATTTAAGATAGAGTCTTCCCTGGTGTCTCTTGCTTCAGGTTTAATCGCAGATACTACAATCAATAGTGATTCAGCTTTAGAAGTAGATAGTGAATCCATAAAGCGCATGGTAGGAAGGACGTTTTTTGGAGTGAAGCTATGAAGAAATGACAAAGTAAAACCATTAGCAGCGATAAAAAATTCCGTTCGATTTGACGAAGACGAGGTAATTGTAAACCCACAGCAACTTTTTGGTAGAATTGCCAGTGCCTTACAACGCGGAGCAAATTTAGAGACATATCTTGAATTTGAACTGTCACCAATCGCCCCGTCACTCTTTGACGAAATTTCGTTTAGGAAAACCAACAAAGCTACTCTAGCCAACATACTAGAAGAAAATAATTCATCAAACCAATCGAACTTGGATTTCAATCATTTAGTCGTAGATGGTGGGTTTCTACTTCACCGAGTAGTGTGGCCTCGTCCATGTACTTACGGTGAAGTACTTTCCCTGTAGGCCTATTTAGAATTGGTTAAAACAAATTATGGTGCTAATGCCACTATAGTTTTTGGTGGATACAACGAAACACTAACGACAAAAGGTGAGGAGCAACGTAGGAGATATTCTAAAATTATGGCTACTGACATGAAAATAGAGGACAATATTCAAGTGTCGAAATCTCAAGAAACATTCCTGAAAAATCCTCGAAACAAGCATTCTTTTATTAAGAACTTGTTAATCAAGTTCCAGGAACACGGATTCACAGTAAAACAAGCGAAAGAAGATGCCGATACCCTTATTGTTAACACTACAGTTGAATTAGCGCTTGAAGAAATTCACGAAAATATAGCGCTGGTTGGAGAAGACACTGACTAACTGGTTTTGCTAATTGCGCTTTCGCGTCCCACGTTTAAAAGTAATATTTATTTCGTAAAGCCAAAACACGAAAATAAATACGATAAAATTATTAATATAAAAGACGTTCAAGAGACATTAGGTGATATGACTCAGATTTTACCGTTCCTTCACGCTATGACTGGCTGCGACACAACATCAGCACTTTATCGACAAGGAAAGAAAAGGGCATTTAATATTTTAAAGAAGAACGAAGAACTTCGACAAGCCGTAAAAATATTTTGCTTGCCTAGCTCAACCCATGACGAAGTATCTAGAGTCGGTGAAAGGTTTTTGTTGAGACTTTATGGAGCAAATGAAACGGATACATTGAACGGACAACGGTTCCACGCATTTACAAAAGCAACCGCTGGGTCTTCTATAAGCTCAAATTTTGAGCTAGCATCACTACCACAAAATAGCGCAGCTGCGAAACAACACTCATACCGTGTGTCTTTCACCAAGTTCAAACTTGGCTAGGTAACGGCCTCAACGGAACAGATTGGGGTTGGAAACAGGTGGGTAGCGAACTTCGTCCCATCATAAACACTCTTGAACCAGCACCGGCCGGGATTCTTCAGATGATATCTTGTAAATGCAAAGACGCCTGCGATTTGAAATGTGAATGTCGAAAGATTGGTCTAATCTGTTCCTCAATTTGTAGGCGATGCAAGGGATTATCTTGTACCAATGAACGTAGAGATTTCGATACGGAACTTTTAGACGAGGATGCCGAAGAATAGATATTTTTCATAATATATATTAAAAAATAGTTTGTGCTTGATATGTAGGTTTTATTTTATAACGTTTTCTAGAATTCTTACTAGACAATATGAAAGTAAATTGTTCCAAAAATATTTCTTAAATTAATAAAACCAAAGTTGATGTAACATTTATTTTCCCCGCCATTATATAAAATGGAGGAAACTATGTCAGTGTTTCATGAATAAAAATTCTACCTAAGACATGCTTATAGCGTTATATTATGGTTATAACGTCGATTATTACCAAATTTGTTAAATTGGTCTTAGCTTCCGGCTCAAATTACGCAATTCCGGTGCATAATATGACTAAATACCTAAGAACATAAAAGATGCGACATATTCATGTAAATTGGATAAGCCATACGGAAGATATTGAATTTTCACTGCATTTTGGCCAGCATTTTCCAAGATGGCGGAAATTCCACCAATGGGAAAGTTTCGGTCGGAATAGTCTGGGGGCTAATGCGGCCGGAATTTTAGGCCGGAATAGCTTCGGCCTATTTATATCCACCATATTTCAAAATGGCGTCGTATTATTATGGAAAAGCTAAAGGGCTAATTGACTCGGAGAGATGATGAAATATAGAAAATTTCAGATTAATTGACGAATAATTACTGAACTTATCTCACCATGAGTTTTATTGATATCCGCCATTTTGCAAAATGGCGTTGGATTTCTATGAAAATCTATAGTACTAATTAACTCGGGTAGATAATATTACGTTAAAAATATTAGATTAATCTGATTCAAATTACCGAACTTATCGCATCATGATTTATGTTTATATCGGCGTCGTATTTCTATCGAAATCTAAAAGGCGGTTTATATCGTTTAGATTATGTAATGTAGAAATTTTAAGATTTATGGGCCAAGTACTACTACTGCAATTAAACTTATTGACTTTTTAATTTCAGATTAGAAATTAAAGGGGAAGGCACAAAAGATAATTTAATAAATGGGGTAAGTTTCACATTCAGAAAAAAAATAATACTTTAAAAAGCTGACAGAGACTTAATTTTAAATCCCGCATTCATGGTGCCGAACAAGAATTTAACAGGTGGTAAAAAAATGTAAATAGCGTTATGGTATAAATGGGAAAAATGAGAGATAATGGAAGATAATTATTTACAATATTTAAAACTTAAGACTACATTTGGCCTACATTTATGACAGCCGCTGCAAAAGGGTTAGTTAGTCCAACTGACTTGTGAGATAACATGTCAACGAATGTTTTTGCAATAGCAGTCTGACTCCTCCTCCGAATCTGAAATGAAAATAAAGTTTATGATCTTCTAGAGTTGATATATGGCGTTTATTGAATGCTTTTCTTGATTAAACATATTATTAAACAACATAAACCATTTTAAAAAAAATTTTACCAGTGGTATGAGCAACATTTGGAATACTGTTCGCATTTACACTGAGCTTGAATTTTAGCGGAATCTTCTTCGTACCAATAAATTTTCACTAGGCTAGGTGGGTCTTTTGCGGAAGGAAGAGAGGATTGTACAGACTTTTCACTATAAAATCAATCACATGCACTGCTAACGCCACGAACTAAAATTATTTGATCCCTTTGCGACAGCAGATAGAGCGCTATTACGTAACTAACAGCAGCCTAGAGGGGAACCTTTAGAAAGCCCACTCATCCCCATGATCATGCGCCTTTCATCCGCTTGGTAATGGGTGACGGTGACCAAATTACGGATGTGTAGTCGATGATTGCTAGAATTAGGGACGTATAATTAGTTTTCACGAAGCAGAAATTTCTACGTACGACACCACTGATAGTTCAAACGGGCAACCGCCTTGGCAGTGTGATCGTCAAACTTGAGCTAGGTCACGTTCTTTGATAACCAACGGAATCTTAGCACCATTTATGGTATAGCCAAATTTGGGATTTTTGGATCCAAGAAGAAGTACACTTCGAGATGCTAAAATTCATACCCTGATCTTTCATCCATTTGTTTTGGTCAGTAATTGCGATATATATTTTCGAATCAGTGGCAAAGAGTAGGATAATCGTGTTCCTAACAACCTCGAGTAAACTGTTAAGAAGATCGTACATAGTAGAGGTCCCAGAACAGACCCTTGTGGTACTCCACTCTGCACCGTTCTGCAATCTGATTGAAACCCTTGAAAACCACATGCTGTAAAGAAACTCTCAACCTAAGAGGCGGCCCGCCCGCTAATACTAAGTACTCGATTAGTGGCAGCGAGATCAGCAGTGGGAATGGTATCAAAGGTTTTGGTGAAGTTAAGACAGAGCACATCAACGAACAGACCAGAGTCAGATGTAGCGTGCGCAAGGTTAGAAGTGGAAGACCGTCCATTTAAGAAATAAATTTATGTCCGTCAGATACCGGTCGAGTACTAGCTTTACGATTCTCTCACACACTTTAAAGATTTGTCTAATGAGGCTTATCGGTTGATAACTAGCCTTGTTGGTACGCTTGTCTTTCTTATGAACTGGAGTGATATTGGCCAATTTCCAATACCGTGGTACGGCAAAGGAAGAAAATCTCTGGTTAAATATCTTCCTGAGAGGTCAACTCAACTAGTCAGCGAGAGACTTTAAAAGAAACGGTTGGATATCATCTGACCCCGCATATTTAGAGCAAAAGTTCCGAACTCCCTTCTTTCCGTTTTTCTCCTTGGTGTTCTCCGACATTGCTGAGAGTGGCCAAGTCCCTCCTCCTAGTCTTCTTAAAGTTACGTAGTCCAAAAAGTCATTGAGACCCTCTCGGATTTTCATTGTTCTCCTTCAATCGTGGTTGATCAGGAATTTCGTTTGCTTCATATTCTTATCCGTGAATTGTAACCTGACCGGCTGAGAATTGTACTTCTCCCTTGAAATTACTCACATCGTAGCACGCAATTTTCAAGTTAAGATTCCTTTTTAGCACTTCTCCAGGAGATCTAATAACTATAAAATTTTAAGCCTTCTCCTTTTTAGGGTAGTCTCGTGAACTACTTCCTGGACAGCCTTCACAAAATTCTTGCTCTTACCAGTTTTTGTTTTAGAATCAATGTCAGAGATTAGTACACCCGGGACTTTTAACTGGGCACGTTGCTCTTCGAGCTCTTTGTGGTTCGATTCCAAGTCATTAATTGAAAGCGGATAACTTTTTATTTATGAAATTTATTCACCTCCACCTTAAACCTATCCGATATAATTTTGGGCCAAGAATCCTCTATGTCGATTCTTAAAGTGTCAACTGATTACCGATCTCCTTGGTAAAGGATTCAATTTTTCGGTTGATATCCTTCATAGCTTCGTTTATCATCGAAATTATAGTATTGTCCAAGTCATTGGGAGCACTATAGCATTTCGTTTAGCCACGGAATCAGTATGAAGTACACCATTACATGTCTGTCCATTTTTATCTTCTTCATTATCATATTCAATATGAGCAATACCAAAGCCATTCATCAAATGACCGAGCGGCGAATTCCATTGTTAAGCCATGGCCTCGTTTCCAATTGACTTATTTCTGGTCAACTTCCTCGTTTTAGATGGTCCAATCTTCTTTTTTTGTTCCATTGTTGCTTGACAATTTAAATTAAAACATTTTTTTTTGTTCGGCTTCGATATAATGAAGAGCACAGGATTAGTGGCATAAAAGTTCCATTATTGAGTTTTCTAAAACAGTCTCATCCATTTGATAAATTGAATTTGACACGAGATTTAAAAACGTGGAATTGTAGCTCGCGCATTAAATAAAGAGGAAAATTATTTAACCATAACTTTAGGCGAAATCGTTAACGACTTAACTTTTTCAATAATATATTCCAATATAATTAACAGTAAAGACCAAAGAAAACCGAGTAAATATATTCTAAACTTATCAAAGTAACTCTTTAACAAACATGAGCTCTCGGAGTAGTTTGGGTGGCTTAGTCAAAGTCCCCTAGGAGGGGTTATACAACCAGGGTGTCCGTCTGTGGGTGTGTGTGTGTGGCCTGCGAACGCGTTCACATTTTCGGGGCAAAGGGTAATCACTGCGTACGTAGTAGCAGTTTAAAGGTTGGCAAAACCACTATGTGACGGTAAGCGTTAACGGATAAATTTGCGTTGAGTTTTTTTTTTCGTTAACGCCCACCGTCGCTACGTTTGTTACGGGTGCGTATTCTCCAACTCCTTCTTATTGACTTTTGGGACGGACCGAGTGCTGAGTGTTATGGCAACCTCTCAACTTCCAATGGCAGGGTTTCCACAAATTGTTAACGGTATTCGTCTAAGTATCAATTTGCGATCGCAACGGGCGTTCATTTAACGTTTATTGATATTCGAGGTTGCGTTTAGTCAAGTGGCTCTTTGTGCTTTGTTGATGGTAAGGTTTTTGCTTCTTGTTAATACATTTGGTGTAGATATTTGGATATCTACGATTCCTAATATATTCATTGGTTTCATGGGTTTGCGAGTCAATATATGATATTGGAAATTGGACTGCATTGGTCTTTTTCATGCGGTATGTGTCACAACGTCAACTGGAAGTCTATAAGTCGTCCACTACCAGATGTCGAAAATGGCTATTCTACGGTATCTTCATCAAGGGCAAGTGTTGAAATAAAATGAGCGTTAAAGGTGTGGCTATAGTATTTCGTAAGTGAGAAAAATACAAATACCCTCTGTAGATATTTCTTTCATTAAAATTTGCTTCGTATTATATTCAACTGATAAACTTTCACTGTAAAAAGGGGTAAATTCAATTGTGCATTGTTATAGTACGTCTAACTCACTGTTGTTACTACTTATTTTATAATATTCTGAATAAATTAAAATTGGTCGTTTCGTCTCAATTATTTTAATTATAATTAAAATTTTATACCGGGTGGGATATAACTGGGATAACATTTTTAGCAAATAACTCTGAATTGCGGAGATATATCTTTAAGGGTTATCTCGAGAAATTAATACCACTAAGGACAATTCTTCCGAGGAGAGGTATATTTTGGCTTGCCAACTTGTTAAAAACTATGTTTTCTAGAAAGCTGATATTTTCTTGTACGTTATACATGCCGGAGGACACTCGCTGACAAAATTTCATTGATTTCGAAAATTATTTTCACGTTTTTCCCAAACTTAATTTTTCACCGCTGGAATGCGTCATCGAAAACAAATGAATATCGTTGCTCGAAAAAATTAAACGAATTTTTCACTGAAAAACCCGACCTGAAAAAGTGACAAGTTGGGCTAGCTAAAAATGTATTCACATAGTGTCATAAATTAAATTAACGTTTGTTGGATAAAGTCGGATAATTGTTTAAGTTAAAGGTTGGGAAGAGACAATAATTAAATAAGATATCGTTTTTCCAAACACGTACCATAAATAATTTCCTAAAAGAATCAGAAAAATCCATTTGTTTAAAAAATGCGACGAAACTTATAAGAATGGTTCAAATATTCCACCATCAGCTGCGATACAAGCTTGAGCGCGAACAATCAAGTTTTCAAAAGCATGTTGAATCATTTCTGGGGTTATTTCCCGGGAGGCGCTTATAATTCGTTGACGAAGTTCTTCTTGCGTTTCAACGGGATGGCGTAGACCTTATCCTTAATGTAGCCTCAACTAATGAAATCCAACGGCGTAAAGTCTGGTGACCTTGGTGGCCAAAGTATCGGTCCGTTTCTCCCTATCCACCGTTTTGAAATTTTTTATCACGTCTTTGTGGTAATGAGACGGCACTCAGTCTTGTTGAAATCACAACCTGGCTCATTGGGCTAATGGAAGTTCGTCGAGCGGCTCTGCTAGTTCGTTTTGTAGGAAATGTAAATAATTCTGCCCATTTAGATTTTGTGGCAGAAAAACAGGACCAATAAGACGGTTTCCTACTAAACCAACCCAAACGTTCAATTGAACTGAAATTGATGACGGTGTTCAAACCACCAGTGTGGATTTTAGCCTTGCCAAAAGTGATGATTCTGGTGATTATAAGGCCGATCTCTCGAAAACGAAGCTTCAACAGAGAATAAACGTTGCGGATAAATTGATTGTCGTTATCCACAGAATTCAGCAGGCAGCTGCAGAAGTCCAGCCGTCGTTGAGCTTCTCCATCTTCTAAACCTTGGTTAAGCGTAGCTCTGTAAGGATGGTACTTATGTGGACGTAATGTTTTCCATACACGTGTTTTACTACACCCCAAATCAGCACTTGCCGCGGGTACGCAACAAAGTACGTAATTACGCTGACACACACCTCGAAATGTAGGTTCTACATTATCATATTGCAGAAAGTCATTGACAGCTCGCCTCACTGAAGATACGGTCGGTCTTCCATCCGGGTGACGTTGTTGGAAAATCTCCCTCACTCTTCTTAGATTTCTACCACCTTCTGCGTAGTAAATGGGAACTATTTCCGTACGATCTGCTCTAGAATATTAAGGCATTATTACCAAGATTAAATCTCACAATGATGTAAAAAACAGCATGCATTACATTTTAAACAAAATGAACGAGCGGTTTTCATTTACCTTTATACATTATTTTCGTTTATTAAGCTACGAACGCGTCCATGTAGTTGTTTATTCTATGCCTACATTTAGTCATATTCGCAACCTATTTCATAGTTTTATTTTAAATTAAAATGCTTAAAGTGACTAAGGTCTAACCCCTGAATAAAAGGTGCGTTTGACGAAATATCTGTTAAGTGTACAGTACATACTTTGGAAAAATGTGAAAATAATTTCCGAAATCGATGAAACTTTGTCAGCGAGTGTCCCCCAGCATGTATGACGTACCAATTTCAACTTTCTAGAAACATAGTTTAAAAAAAAAACTTTTTCGAGCAAAAAAAAAAACCACCCTGTATAGGAGGGGGCGCTGTTCTTAAAAATAGACAACTATAGCTTCAAATTTAATTCGAAGTATTTATACTGTAAAAAAATTAAATTGAATGCCTGTTTTTCCGTGAGTAACAGAAAATCAAGTTAATTAGAATGATAACAAAAATTGTACTTTCACGATTTTAGTACTTTTTTAAATATTTTTGTTCGCCGAGCACAGTTCGAAATTCTTGGTCATGTTGTTCAATAACGAGATGATAATTATTTTGATTATTTTTGGTTGTAATGATCTCCATAGCAAATAGCTGAGAGCGAAGAATCTTTTTCCGTATACTGCTGATGTTATTTCTTTCAAACGCGTACCATCGCTGGCTCTCGCTAATTTTTCCAAACTATTTTTCTGTAGAATAAAATAATGCGGGGCGAAATAGGTCAGATGGAGACAATCGAATCGAATTTTGTCGAGAAAAGAGTTTAAAAAGGTGAATAGCTCCATAGAGGGAAATTTTGGTATTTCACCTCGTTAAGCAGATACGCGGAAACCTTCCAGTCGTATATATCCCTGATTTAACGTAGAGCCTGCTATAAAACGTTTCATTTTAATCTAGGAGGATGGAAATACGCAGTATTATATTCCTAGTTTTAATGACCTAGAGGGAATCTTCTCTCGCGTGAAATATTATCTTTATTTGTTATACGACACATTATATCAATCAAATAATTTCAGATTATAGACGTCTATTTTGGTATAAGTTCGAGCGACGAGTTGGAAAAGGACCTATTAAAGATGCACGTCAGTCCGTCTTTCCAATCCGTGAGCGCCAGAATTTTCTCCTGTTTGGACAGGCCAGCCGGAAGCCATCGTTTGCTGCTTCCTCGCGAAGGACTGGGTGCCATCAACTGGATGATCTTTCTGCTTTCGTGTTTGCTTCTAGCTTTTCTAGCAACGTTCATTTTTGACGAGATAGCCCACGCTGGAGGGACATTTACCAAAATGTCCCAATCATTCTTATTTTTCATCTCGCATCTTGCCATGAATCGTAATATTTTAAAGATTATTTGTTAAATAAAGCCTCAGCTTCTTATTTTTGAACGAAAATTTTAAAAGTCCTAGCTGTGATTTGGAAATAAAATCTAAGTCTTTCTATTAAGTTTCAAAAATGAAAACGCCGAACGGGTTTTTCCCAGAGTTATTTGGTTTCGTCTTTCCATTAACACTTGTAGAGGTTAACGGTAATAGTTAGTCTAAGGAGCTGTTGGCTAGTAGGGAATGTTATTTGAATTAAAGGCAATAAAAGTCGCTAGATGACTTGGACCTAAAGTAATGCCTGATTATTATTATTATTATTAATCACAATCTTAAATTCTTCGTTTTTTATTTTTAAAGTAAAATCTAAAAACCTTCGTGTAATTTTTGGGGAAAAATCAATATTTTTAATTTTGTGGAGTGAAATATAAAAGCATTCGCTTTTAAAATTGATATGTACTTTTATTATATTACCTTGAGCAGCTGGTAAGGACTTGACACGAAACGTACCGTCCAAACTGCTGATGTCCGGTTGGCTGCTGGGTGCGGGGATTGTTCTGAATAGATCGTACCTCGCTAACTTGAAAGGAGAGTTAGCCACTACCAGAGTCGAACTCATCGATACCATTTCTCAATTGGTCACTCGCAACGACATTGATGTCATCTATGAGTACCTACTCGGATACGGCGAGCAATCGGTAAAACTAGAATTATTAAATATATATCTGAGAAGTATTCATTTTCCTACGCTGTGAATTTCACTCGCCTCGAAAATTTACCTTCGCGGACAAAATATGACGTATTTTGATTTTTATAAGCTTATTTCATCCGGAGAAAACTAAATTATATTGCAATATTTAAATTTCATATCGTAAGAGGGAGTAACATAGTGATGCGCTGTATGCTTTCGCGTTTCCCGAAAGGTAGCGGTCGTGGGCTGGCGGAGTGGTTAGCGCTTTCGCCTCGCAAGCAGAGGAGCCGGGTTTGATCCCAACTTGTGGCACTGGGTGAAAATTCGTAGTTACTCCTTCTACGTTGAGTTTCCAAGCTCTCTCTTCATTGGTTAAAGGGGTTTTCTCAGAGTTCTTCTACAAAAACCTTTAGAGGTTAACGGCAATAGTTAGTGTAGGGAGCTGTTGGCTCGCGTGGCATGAAGGGCTTGCTACCACCCTCCTACGCATTGTAACCAGGCCACATGGCTAAAGGGCTTTATAAGTCGATATATGACTTGGACCTAGGGTGGTGCCTGGGGTTTTAGCCTATCTGATTTTTATGATTAAATTATTTAATAATTATGTTATAAAAAACCTTATTTAACATAATTAAGAAGTTTGTTTTTGGGTCAAGTAACGCATGCGATAGAATATTTTGAACGATAACTACCCAGTTTCAATACCAGTGATTTTCGACGAAAATTTCGTCATTCCTTTTCTAGTTCACTTCTTTCAGTGAATCAAGAATGTATTTATTTAAACTTTGTGGAATCGATTCTGTAGCTCCCAATCCACCTCACGGTCTGCCAATAGGACACTCCCCTTAAATGCTAATCAACGTGACCCAGTATCTCATTGATTCTATTAAGCGCACATTTTTATAACAACTAAGGAAAATAATCACGAACGTTGTTTTTGCAGAAAGAAAGTCGACCCGAAAAGATCAGTAAATTCTTCGAGCGATCGAAGAGTGTTACGAGCTACAAATTGCGTGAGACGATATCCGTCCGTTCCACTTGCTTCACGTTCGATGTGAAATATGCTTATTTGCGCAAGAACAGCTATTTCTGCAAAAACGTCTACATGGGCAAAGAAGAGTACTTCCTCGTCACTCGTCATCTGTTCCTCTCCAACGCGGTTCCGGCCTCCGTTAAAGAAAATCTCGACATTCTGTAAGGGTCCAAAATGATTGTCACTTGAGCTTGTCGAAAAGAAATCATGTGCGAGTCTGTGTTCGGAAAATAACATTAGCTCGACAATAGTATATGGAGAAAGAGCCCGATGTAAATAATATTATTACATACTTCTGGTAATAATTTTTTTTAAGTGGTAGCCCTTAGAATAACTATTTCTGACAATTTTGATTCGTGACTGAGAATGTTTTGTCTTTGATGAAATAAATGAATATAATTGACCAAAACCAAATGACAAGAGGAAAGATCCTTTCATATGGGTAGCGTTAACTTTGGTTATAGTTTTTATATAATTCATTACTTAAAACAGTGTTACAATTTTATTTTTATTTCACTTACGTTAAAACATTTAAGTTGGCACCATCTAGTTTATATAAAAGCATTAATACTTGCTCTAGATGTTGTTTCCATGTAAGCTATTGGCAAATTAGTCTATGAAATTAACTACGTCATTAATAACCATTTAATAATTTCCAGTGTGTTGTGGTGCATGGAGGCTAATCTGCGACCAAATGGTGAGCGACGTTTCGATTTTGAAGTTAATCGAATAGAAGCATTTGACGCCTGGATTCCACCAAAACCAACAACAATTCGCTTCTTGTGGCCAATTATCAAAGTTTGGATTTGTGGAGTCGCTTTGTCGTGGTTGGCCATTTGTCTCGAAGTGGCATTCCACTGGTTGCATTCCAAAGAGGACAATGATTGAGGAAAACCTTCGTAGAGAAAAACTACAATTCAATTGTCTTTAAATCTGAATATAAATAATTTGAAATTGGTGGAATATATTTAAAAACCAAAGTTCTCTGAGCTTCTCTCCCACAGGGCCAACACTATTCAAATATTCAATTAATGCATTTATTTCATAAGTCTATAATTATGTTACATGATTTTGACATATAATTGAAATAGGTACTGACAGCTATGTGTAGTGCGACGTAAAATTGGGTCGATTAAGTTGGCCCCCCTTTTTTGATTTCCCAGAAAATTTCTCTATCAATTTTATGCACCCACAATGCGACAAAATGCGACAGCAAGAAAATGAGATGCGACTTAACCATTATAGAGATATAATTAAAATTAAAAGGGGGGCTAAATTAACGTCAGCCCCCATAATTTCGTTATTCAACCAGGACAGAATATCATGGCCACTACATGTCAATGCGAAGAAATGCGACAGATATAATTTTGATTGCGAAAAAATAGTTTCTGAGAAAATTAATAGAGAAAGTGGGGGGGGGGGGGGGGCTAGCTTAACAGTAACCCCCATATTAATTCATAATTTTAATTAACCTTAATATAAAGAGACGTCAATGCGAATTAAATCGACACTATTTTTAACGAATGCGACAAATTAGGTTAGGAGATAATAGACAAATGAAAAAAGGGGGCTTATTTAATGGCAGCCCCCCAAAATATAAAAAAATAAGTTATATAAAAAAATTAAGTCGTTAACGCATACCAATGCGACAATCATTTCTTCAAATGCGACATCAATAGAACTGTTTCTTCATAACCAGACTGGAATATGACCAATAATAGATACAAAAAGGGGGGCTAGTTTAATGGCAGCCCCCAAAATATAATAAAAAAGTTTAAAAAAATAATTTGCGAGTTTAACGCTAATTAACGCGACAATCGTTTTTTAAAATGCGACATCAATAGAAAGAGTATTTCCTAACCAGAAGTTTTTTTTATCAGGTTTAGAAAAAAAACTATCTAAGGAGACGGCAATCAAATTAATGCAACACTTTTTTACACGAATTCAACAAATTACGTAAAGAAAAAGCCAATTTATTGGTAGCCTCAGAATATTAAAAATTGAAAAAAAATTTAAATTATGTTTTTAACGCGGACCAATGCGACAACACCTTTATTAATTTCGACAATATTTAATACCTGCGAAACTGACTACTAAATGCACTCCATTTGTGTTTTAGAAGCGATAGTTTTATTCAAGAAAACTGATAGTACCGACTGCGTATGATTACGAATCATCACTATTCGAAAGCGACATCTGAGTGACTGCTTGCGACATCATTTTAATGAATGCGACATTATTTTAAGTGAATGCGACATCAATATAAAAATGTAACATCAATATAAATGAATGCGAAATTAATATAAATGAATGCGATATTAATATAAACGAATGCGACATTAATATAAACGAATGCGGCATTAATATAAAAGAATGCGACATTAATATAAATGAATGCGACATTAATATAAATGAATGCGACTTTATTTTGAATGCTTTATTTTTAATGAATGCGACATCAATATAAATGATTGAGCTTTATCATTAATGTATGTATGAGCTTAAATCCAAAGACAATTTTAAAAAGATTATTTTTTATTTAAAAAAACACAATTGTTTTGAATATCAAAACAGACAATGGTTAATATTAGTAACTCAAATACTACACCTGACAATTCTCATGCTTATATAAAATTATTCCTGTTATATACATTTTATATAAAAATTCACGAGTGACATGCGTTTTAGAAATACTGTCAAATAATTGATTTACATACTATAACGCTTTCATTCATTTATATTGATGTCGAATTCATTTATATTGATGTCGCATTCGTTTATATAGATGTCGCATTTATTTATATTGATATCGCATTAGTTTATATTGATATCGCATTAATTTATATTGATGTCGCATTCATTTATATTGATATCGCATTCATTAATATTGATGTCGCATTCATTTTATGGTTTCGCATTAAAATTGCCGCATTAATTTAAAATAAGGTCGCACTCATTTAAAATGAGGTCGTATTCATTTATTTTGATGTCGCAATCATTTATATTGATGTCGCATTTATTTATATTGATGTTGCATTCACTTAAAATGATGTCGCATTCACTTGAACTGATGTCGCATTCATTTAAAATGGTGTCCCATTCATTTAAAATAAGGTCACATTCAATAAAATGATGTCGCAAGCAGTCACCCAGATGTCGTTTTCGAATAGAGATGATTCGTGATCATACGCAGTCGGTACTATCAGTTTTCTTGAATAAAACTATAGCTTCTAAAACAAAAATGGAGTGCATTTAGTAGTAAGTTTCGCAGGTATTAAATATTGTCGCAATTAATAAAGGTGTTGTCGCATTGGTCCGCGTTAAAAACATAATTTTTTTCAATTTTTAATATTCTGAGGCTACCAATAAATTAGCTTTTTACTTTACCTAATTGGTTGAATTCGTGTAAAATAGTGTTGCATTAATTTGATTGCCGTCTCCTTAGATTGTTTTTTTTTTCTTCTAAATCTGATAAAAAAAATTCTGGTTAGGAAATACTCTTTCTATTGATGTCGCATTTTAAAAAACGATTGTCGCGTTAATTTTTTTTTATTTTATTTATTTGTAACACACAATTTTGGAATTTACAATTTATATACATATACAAATTTGCAAAGTGTGCCATCTTAGGTTTGTTGCACAATATAAATCGGTGAGGTATTCGGCCATCTAATTTAATTTAAATTAATTTAGTGTCTCTAAGCCATTAATATATTCTATATTTTTAAAAATTGCATTAATTTCCCGAAGAAAATCTTGAAATGTTTCAGCTTTTTTTATATGTAAATCTAAGTTATTATATAGTTTAGGGCCGAGGTAATCTGCATTTTTCTTAGATATTGTTTTTTTATAAAAAGGTAAGGTTTTTTTCTCCTCAGTTTTAAATCTGGTTTTCATTGTGTTAGTATTTTCTTGATTACATTGTTTTCCGACTATATTATTTTTAAAGTAATTTAATAATATATTTAAAAAATAATTGTTTAAGCGTTAATACACGAAATTCACTATATAAATCGATAATCGGGTAATTCCAGTTCTTTTTTAGACATAGTCTCAAACATCGATTCTGTAGAGTCTTAACAATGTCAAGGTGGGTACTATATGCTCCACCCCAACATATTAAACCATAGTTTAAGACTGATTGTATTAAACTGAAGTAAACTATACGCATGGTAGATAAATCTAAAAAATCTTTAAACAAACTTAAACCAAATAATGCAGAACGTAATCTTTTTTATACATATTTTATGTGGTCCGACCATTTTAAATGCCTATCGACAATTATACCCAAATATTTTACTGAATCTGCTTTTGTAATTTTTGGACATGTACATGCATCATTATTTAGAAGTAAGACACAATTTATATTTTCATGGAGTTTCAATTCATCAAGAGAAGTTTCGCCGGCTTTTGTTAGTGAGAAAGTTATATAGTTGGATTTTGTTGCATTTAAACTCACTAAATTTACATCAAGCCAATTTTTAGTATCCATAAATCCTAAATTAGCTTTTTTAAAAACCTCTGCCCAGGAATCTCCAACGAATAGTTGCACAGTGTCATCGGCAAACGCAACAGTAAGATCTGAAATTCTCCTTTCAAGTAGGTCATTAATGTAAATGGTAAAAAGAATTGGCCCTAGTCCTGTCCCTTGAGGGACCCCAAAATGGTAGACTTCGCTATTACTTAAATTATTATTTATTTTTACTTTCGCATTCCTATTCTGGAGATAACTTTTAAACCACTGTAGTGCGTGGCCATTGACACCGATACAATTTAGTTTATCAAATAGTCGCCAGTGACACACCGTGTCAAAGGGCTTGGCTAGGTCCAAAAAAATAGCAAGAACCTTATGGTTTGAGTCTATTGCGTTTAAAATAAAACTATTAAAGGTATACAATGCATCGTTAGTACTTAGCCCTTTCCGAAATCCAAACTGATTTTTTGAAAGCAAACCAAATTTCGATAAATAGTTATCTAATTGTGACTTGACACATTTTTCAATAATTTTCGATAGGCAGTTTAGTACAGATATTGGTCTATAATTAGATACAATTGTTGTATCGCCGGTTTTAAAAATAGGTGTGATAAGGGCCGTTTTACATAAAGAAGGGAAGGTACTCGTTATTAAGCTTAGATTAGTAATATGTGTTATAGGTTTTATTACATTATTTTTTATCTTTTTAATAATAACCGAAGTTAAACTATCGATTCCGAGGGCGTTGGAATCTTTTAGGGAAGTTATACAATTGTAAACGTCATTTTCAATGAATTGTTTAAGAAAAAATTAATTACCTCTGTTTCGGTTAACATTAGCGTTAAACTCGCAAATTATTTTTTTTAAACTTTTTATTATATTTTGGGGGCTGCCATTAAACTAGCCCCCTTTTTTATCTATTATTGCTCATATTACAATCTGGTTAGGAAGAACTATTTCTATTGATGTCGCATTTGGAAAAATGATTGTCGCATTGGTTGGCGTTAAGGACGTAATGTTTTACTTATTTTTTTAAATTGGGGGGGCTGCCATTAAATTAGCCCCCTTTTTTCATTTGTCTATTATCTCATAACCTAATTGAGCGCATTCGTTAAAATTAGTGTCGCATTAATTCGCATTGGCGTATATATTAAGGTTAATTAAAATTATGAATTAATATGGGGGAGTTACTATTAAGTTAGCCCCCCCCCCCACTTTCTCTATTAATTTTCTCAGAAACTATTTTTTCGCAATCAAAATTATATCTGTGGCATTTCTTTGCATTGACATGTAGTGGCCATGATATTGTATCCTGGTTGAATAACGAAATTATGGGGGCTGACGTTAATTTAGCCCCCTTTTAATTTTAATTATATCTCGATAATGGTTAAGCCGCATCTCGCATTTTGTCGCATTGTGGGGGCATAAAAGCGAAATTTTCTGGGAAACCAAAAAAGGGGGGCCAACTTAATCGACCCCGTAAAATATACCTCATTCGAAAACAAGATAAGCGCTCCTAGTGATAAAAAATAAAACCAAAAAGATGTGGCTTGCTGCACGTACTCACCATGACGACGAGGCAAATCTATGGTTATTCTGGAAATGTATCTCAGTTAAAATGTCGGAATTACAATTTGAAGTGGAGAGGGGGTACAACGGTAATTATCACATGGGCAAAAGGGGGAGGAAGGGCCTTACTGGGGTGGTTCTACTATGGGGAAAAGGGTACCGCGGTAATTTTCACATGGGAAAAACGGGAAGGTGGGTACCCCGGTAATTATCACATGGGAAAAATGGGGAGGGGTTACCCCGGCCGGTAATTATCACATGGGGAAAAGGGGGAGAAAGGTCCTTACCTGGGGTACCCCGGTAATTCTCACATGGGAAAAAAGGGGAGGAAGGGCCTTACTGGGGTCGTTCTACTTTGGGGAAAAAGGTACCATAGAAATTATCGCATGGAAAAACGGGGAGGGGGTCTTACTGCGGTGGTTCGACTATGGGGAAAAGGGTGCCACGGAAATAATCGCATGGGTAAAAGGGGGTTGCGGGGGCGTACTGGGGTGGAGTGCCTCGAAACACAACTAGCTGAGGGCCCGCCTGTAAGGCGGTCTTCTCGGCTAGTATTCTAATATCGCGAAAGTGCTCTAGTGCTCGGGGAAACGAATAAATTAACCGCCAACATTTCAATTAATCATAAAAAATTCGATTAAGTGTTTGTTTATCGATAATATTCACGAATTTGTTACGATTTAATATGCAACAATTAAGTTTTTATTCGGATAATTTTCGGATATGGATAAAAAGGAAATGAACGTAAAATTTCTTATCTGACGGACGAGCCCTAAAGTGCTCAAAGTTATTTCTCGCGAATATAGTAGTTCTTAAAATTTGGTCTTTTGGAATTTTTAAATAAATATCCTTATTTCATCCCTACCCACAAATTCCAATTGTAGCGTACTCACAGCAGTCGGTTAAAGTAGATTCGTAGTAGTTAAATAATGGTCACAATTGCCAACTAGCCATCCCAGATCGATAAGGGGAAAAATTATTTGCGTAATTAATTTCTACGAGAGGTGAGGATTTGTGTTTTTTGAAAGAAATTATACCATTGTCAAGTGCGAGAAGTATCTTTAACGGGGTATCCAGCCGTGACGTCGTCTTCAGACTTGTTCCATATGAAGAATTTGGTCTCTTGTCTTTTTACCATCTGATACTTTTCCTTTTGCACCTCTGTTTCAAGCAGACGAAACGCGACAAACAGGGAAACATACTCCCGTGTGAACCCGCCTTCACGAATGGTCGCGCTTCAGTTATTTGATATTTATTTCTATCTCAATTAAAATTTTTATATCTTGAGAGGAAATTGAAACGTAGGGAATGTGTAGGGGATAGCCGTGATCGTATAGTGGTTAGTACCTTGCGTTGTGGCCGCAATAACCCAGGTTCGAATCCTGGTCACGGCATAGAAACCCTTTTTTAAATTTGGTGCTATTATATGATTGCATTTTTAACGAAATAACGGATGAGAAGTTGTGATTTTCCCTCTGCGATAGGATCTTCACAAAAATATCTTTTAACTTTCCATTAAATCTTATATAATTATATTGAAATTAAATGTTTTCTTTATCATATAGAGTGCCCGATAAATATACCTATTAACAATATGTTTATTGTCTATTGAAAAATCACCCAAATTCCCTATCTATAAAAACTCTATTTCGTTCCCACACTGAAGTTATAGAAATTTTTAAAATGTTTTTCACAATGCATAAATTCATGAATTTACTACGTTGAAAAAGTAGCAACTGAGGTAAAGATGAATACTTCTATGGTCTTGAATTAGTAGTAATAGCTTCAGATTATGAATAAACAGAATTAAAATTTGTCCTAATAATTAATGTACCGGGATTAATTTTATTTAGAATTTGTAGTTAGTAGGGATTGATATATTACCTGAATTTTATGATATTTATAGAATTGGAGATGATGCGAACGGTGAAAACCTTGGTGATACAATGTATGAAGTTAAAGCTAGTTTTGTCTGTAATAAATTACTGAAAAAAATTAAACTAAATTTCTAATCACCTGGTTCATTTTATAATTTTATAGACATATTTCCGGCTCTTGATTAGTGTTGATCCTTTAAAGGTTCATGAAGAAAAAGCCGCTCTTGATGTAAAAATAAACACACGAGGTTATACATATACATAGGTTTGAATATGTGTAAGTTCATGGTAAAAATAAAACCAGACTAGTAGTCTAGTATTAAAATGAGTATTCATTTTAAATTTATATAATAAAAATCATGCAAAACATCTTTGCATTGGTTTTCACTACAGAAGAATTCAGAAATTGAGAGGAAACAACTAAAGGTTACTAAGCAGGTAAAGAATCGCAAAGATTTAAAGCTTTCTTCTCTTCAGCAGCTGCGAACGCAAAATCTTCTCTTAGAAGAAAATGCTCTTGATAATTAGGAGCGATTCATCCCAATTGGAATAGAAATGTCTAATTGTTTTTAGGAAAACCGGTCTGAAAATACAAAGACGCTACTATAAGCTGAGTTAATTCGAGGCTTTGCCATGACGGGGCATTTTAATTCTCCAAAAGCATATGCATATATAAGAAAACACCTTTGCCTTCCACATACCAACACCGTACGTGAATGGAAAAATAAAATTGATGGTCAGCCCGGAAAGTTTTGTATACATGACCTTTGGAGGAAATGCCAACCAAATAACATACTGAATGGACTGGAAAATAATTTTCCAGATATGGAAACTTAATTTGGAACATAATACCCAAGACAGTGAGGAAGTGGCAACATCAGCACTCATATTTATGGCTGTGGTTAACAATGGGCATTGGAAACTCCCCGTGGGATACTTTCTTGTTAATGGCACTCATAGCTACTTATTGAAAAATGTTGTAACCGAGTGTCTGTTTAAAATATATTAAACAGGGGCTAAATGTATTGCTCTTGTATGTGATGTACTACAGTAACTTTACAATGGCCCACTCACTAGGTGTTGTTATAACAAAAGAATTTGTCCAATGCAGTTTTCCTAATCCAGGTACAGAAATAAATCACCGAATTGTTCATTACTCACTATGAAGGGCGTATTCAAGGGGGTGGGTGCTGACGTAGGTTTCACTGATTTTTATTAGACACCCCCCCAGTCATCAGTATTTCAGGGGGGGGGGGGGTGCTAACGGAGGTTTCACTGATTTTTATTAGACACCCCCCAGTCATCCGCATATCATGGGGGGTGCTGACGGAGGTTTCACTGATTTTTATTAGACACCCCCCCAGTCATCAGCATTTCAGGGGGGGTGCTGACGGAGGTTTCACTGATTTTTATTAGACACCCCCCAGTCATCAGCATTTCAGGGGGGGTGCTGACGGAGGTTTCACTGATTTTTATTAGACACCCCCCAGTCATCAGCATTTCAGGGGGGGTGCTGACGGAGGTTTCACTGATTTTTATTAGACAACCCCCAGTCATCAGCATTTCAGGGGGGGTGCTGACGGAGGTTTCACTGATTTTTATTAGACAACCCCCAGTCATCAGCATTTCAGGGGGGGTGCTGACGGAGGTTTCACTGATTTTTATTAGACAACCCCCAGTCATCAGCATTTCAGGGGGGGTGCTGACGGAGGTTTCACTGATTTTTATTAGACACACCCCCAGTCATCAGCATTTCAGGGGGGGTGCTGACGGAGGTTTCACTGATTTTTATTAGACACCCCCGAGTCATCAGCATTTCAGGGGGGTGGTTTGAACCCCCCCCCCCATAAATACGCCCTTGATCACTATACATAAAAATTTATTTTTAGCGGATCCAGGTGAAAGGGTTTATTTAGTTCTAGATGCTTGTCATATGCTAAGGCTGCTGTGAAATTCATGGGAACACTATGGCGTTTTGAAAAAGAACTTGAGAAGTAAGATAGAAACACTCCTCAATTGTTAAAATTTTCCCCTGATAACCTTACATACTTATAAGCGGATTGAATGGAGATAAATTAGAAAATTTCCATTTGCATTGGACGCCAGTATGTTTAAACCAAGTTTAAGAAACGTTTCTCGTGATATTTTTAAGCTATATTATATAAATGCAGGATTTAGCTCTACCACATTTAGGTTACATTGGGTCGGGTTAAGTTAGGCAGGTTAGGACTGGTTAGGTGAGGTAGGTTGGGTTAGGCTAAGTTAGGTTTTCTTTGGTTATGTTAGTATAAGCCTTATACAACAAAATAAATATCTTAAAATATGCATTTATTTTTTATTGCATAATAATTTTTTTAATTATACAAGAAAACATTAAATAAATCAATACATGTTACAGGCAATAGTTTCGAAATATCGAATTTCAAGGGAAAAAAGTCTAAAAATACACAACGATACGAAATAATAAATATTTAAGACACAGTTTAGTCCAAATTAGAAATACTATCATCACGTACCCTACGATATAAAAAATGTTTCCCAAACATTATTTCATATAAAACATAATATTACATATGATTATATTGAATAAAAAACGTGGTTTTCGGTCCATTGGAATTCGGTTCAAAGGTACATTCGGATATATGGGATTCTATCCAATGGTATACAATCACGGAAAAGGATGACACGTTATCTAGTCAGTAGTCAAACATTTGCTTTGTTCCCAGA